>NC_045802.1:70732224-71037524 GCF_009873245.2 Balaenoptera musculus
GTGCAAATATGAACGTGGAATACATATACTATTATTAAGAAGCACTGTGGGATATGAAATGACTATGAACTTTGGCATCAGACTCGATGGAATGGTTTTCTGCAAATTACTCGGTCTGAGATTTTTTTTTTCCACTAGTAACATGGAGACTCCAGGTTGTCCTGAGGAAGATGGCATGGGATGATACAAATTAAAACCATTGCATGGGGCTTCCCTGGTGGCGCAGTGGTTGAGAATCTGCCTGCCAATGCAGGGCACACGGGTTCGAGCCCTGGTCTGGGAAGATCCCACATGCCGCGGAGCAACTAGGCTCATGAGCCACAACTACTGAGCCTGCATGTCTGGAGCCTGTGCTCCGCACCAAGAGAGGCCGCGATAATGGGAGGCCCATGCACCGCGATGAGGAGTGGCCCCCGCTTGCCACAACTAGAGAAAGCCCTCGCACAGAAACAAAGACCCAACACAGCCATAAAAATAAATAAATAAAAATTTAAAACAAACAAAAAAAACCATTGCATGGTTGAGGTCTCAATTATCATGCTTTTACTTTAACTACTGAGTTATACTAATTAGGGTTTTCTGGAAATTTCTGTCTTCCTAGCTTAGAAATATATGTATATATGTAATATTATATATAATTAGTTTATCATTGCTATATCAAAAGCACATCAGCAAAGATCTCTTAGAATCTTCTCCAAACTACTGAAATATTTAGATTATAGAGCCTTTCTTATAGTTTATTACATTCGCTGCAGGCCATCAGACAAAAATTCTGCAGCTCTGAAAAGACTGTTCACTGTCAGTTCAAAGAATTATTTATCCTTTTAAGAAGAGTTGTAAAGCCTTCGGTGCATTATTCAAGTTGCCTAAAAAACAAGTAACTCTCATGGCATACATAGTCTTCTTTCTGAAACACTACAAAGAGATGTATGTATCTGGCCTTTAATGTTTCTAGAGAATTTTTTATTTAGGCAGTATCTTACATAAGCAACTGGAAACACATGAATGATGTGCTTAGTTACAAACATGACATTTTAAAGTTGACAGTAAATGATGCAAAGAATTAGAGGTTCCAAGGTCTTAGAGTTGCCATTAATAATAGAAGAATGTGGCTTTGACTAATTTGGTAGCATGTTTATGGGTATCTGCTCTGATGGTCACCCTTATAAAGTTAGTGGATGTGCAAAAGCATAGATTATGAAGCCAGGATGCTTGCTAGAGGGTATCAACCTAGAAAGATGATGCAAGGGGTAATACTTTGCCTGACTTTTTTTTCATTTTTCATTTTAATTATTTTATCTGTTCAGGTACTTTTGTAGCTTTTAATTTTATCGACTGCCACATTACCAGAATATGGCCAATTTTATCAACCTTATTTTTAAACAGATGCTAGACAACAGAATTTGTGGTTTATGAAGTTCTATTTTAGAATGACTGTCAAGAAAATCTATTTTAGAAATCACTATTGACTTTATATTCCCATTTTAAATAACCACAAGGTCTCTTTGCCTTAAATTTATATATTTCTGTTTAATTCTAAAGTTGTATTTAAGCTGAAAGTTATTCAAAACTTAGAAAAGCCACACTCAGTGTCTTCTAGGAGAGACTGCCCCACTATCAACTTTCGCTCTCAATCTCCCCCCAACGTGTGGGCAATGTCCAGTGGCCTCGATACTCTCCTACAAGTGCACACGCAGCATGTTGGTTCCATGCCACGCCCACCAGGGTTATTTAGAAGATTCTTCATAAACTTAACTCACCAGTCTACTGTAGCCTGAAGACTCACTCTTCCATTCCCCAGGGAGAGGGACTGGGAAGAGGTCCAAGTGGAAGCCAACCCCAGGCTCTGCTCTGTTGCCTTCCATTATCCTGCTGGAAAGCATCCCATGCAGGGGAGGATCCCAGGAGAATGAAGACCTTTCAAATCTTCAGTCATTTACTGGATCTCATCAAGGGAAAAGGGAATGCTGAATACCCTTTTTCCACTAATTTTCCAGCTGTTCAAATTCTTCGCTGACACATGTTTGCATCTGCTAAGGTGAACCCACAAGGTGCTCCTGCACTCGGCGACTTCCTAGCCTACCTATGTAACTGATCTAATGTAAGGCACGTGTCTTTTAAATTTTACATCCTTACTATCCCTGTCCAGGTCATTATTATCTGTATTAAATGCAAATGATACGTGGCTGGGGTTGTATCTGTCCAATTCACTTCGAAAAGTGACTGGCCCCAAACCAAGTGGGACTCCTAGAGTAAATGCTTCTCTTGGGCTGACAGTCTTTGAAGAGCCCCTTCAAGAACTGTAGTCAAGGTGGGAACCCACCCATCATTCAACTTAAAGGGCTCTGCTACCAGTTTCCATGACTGAGCTCTAGTAAAATAGCACAGATGCAGCTCAAGTCCCTTTGACATCCTACTAACGTCTGCAGTCCATTAAAAGAGGCTTCCTGGTCACAGGCTAAGGGTCTGAAGAGTCCCTTTTTTCACAGATGAAGAAACAGAGGCTTGGGAGGTAAAATGGTTTGTGAAGGATAGCGCTAATTGACAGCTGTCTCCTGACGCTCAAGGGTTTGCCCATCAGAGAATGAACAGTGGACAAGTTAAAAATTCTAAAAGGGCAGCTTCTAAGATAAGAGTGAACAAAATAGCAATATATGTTGACACCAGCCCCTAGCCATTCCTAAAGTTATTCTTTTATAAGTTAATGCATTTAATCAGCAGACTGGGTAGATTAAACAGTGGGTGGGTGAGCATAGGTTCAAAATGCATCATTACTTCAGAAAATAAGATCAAGATACTCTAAAATGCAGGATTGCAGACACGTGACCCCAAAAGTAAGCTTCATTCTACATATACTTTGTGTACAAAAAAAAAATTTTCATTAAACTCCAAGGTATGTATTACTCTGCAAAATTCTGCCCTGCTGCTATCATAATGTTCATTTGTTAATTTTTAAGCTAAATGATTCAAAGAAAAAACAACTGTGAAAGAGGGAATCACGTTCGACCAAATACAGAAGGTCTGGCCCCATGTGCTCTAGAGTGTAATGATGGCACCCACTGTGAGGCCACATAAGCACAGGATGTGTCTGGAGCCCTGCCTTCAGGGGCTGTGCATAAAGTGTCTATGAAAGAAAGACGATGTGACAATATATAGTATACATTTTGTGGCTTATATACCATCTGGGTTAATTTTTATTTTATTTTATTTCAATGGTGTTTTATGACTATGAAAGTATTGGGAACTTGAGGAAGAAAAATGGGGGAGGGGGGGAATTACCTGTAATCACTTATTGAAAGATTACTGCTTTTAACATACAGCTGTGTTTCCATCTGGTCCTTTATATATGTATGTATAGAGATAGATAGATGGATGGATAGATGGATGGATGGATGGATAGATAGATAGATGTAGATTAATTGAATACAATATCTTAATCCTTTGTGCATGTAATACATTTATGTGGAAAACATGATATCTTGGTAGCTACCATCATATATAAGCTTATATGTTTATTTCTCTATTGTTGGAGGTTCAGGTTATTTCCACCTTTTGGTTATTAAAATAACACTACAATTAGCAATATTTTAACAAAATGTACATGTTATATTTAATCAGTTCAGTTGCCAGAGTTTTCTTCTTAATGTTCCAACTTAATGTTATGTCTTATATGAATGTCTTTATTACTATTGTCTATCATTCCTCATCAACTTATAATACTAATAATAACAAATTTATTGATCCCTTACTGTATACCAAACACTCTTCTAAGCACTTTCCATATATTTGCACATTTTAACCTTCACAATAACTATAAGATAGGATTATTCTTATGTTTTACCATCTTTAAGGAGAAAGGGAAGCTAAGAAAAGAGAAAACCACGGAGAAAACCCTCTAATTTTTCTAAGGTCACACAGCTAACACAGGATGGATCAAGCATCGAAACCCAGAGTCCCTGGTCCCTGCTCTGAATTGTGTAAGTATACCATCTGCCTAAAGAACAAGATCATGTGTTTAATAAGCATGCTATTTTAATATATTTCCCATTTTTAAAAAGAGCACTTTAGGAATATTAATGCATCTGGATAACGAACAATTTTAAGGGAAAAAAAATACAAAGGAAAACTGTCCCAATGACTCAACCCCTTCACTGAAACAGCTTTATTCTTCCTACAAATGACATTTGTCTTACCCCTCCTCTTGTGGAATTACACAGTGCTGTGCTCATATTTTTTGAGAGAAGAATAAGAATACAAAGTCGTAAGTTCAAGAAGTGAGTAATGGAGAATTGTGATTTCCATATTCTGAACTGTCATGGTGAGTTTGGACCCGAGTGAATCCTAAACTTTTACTCTTCTCTAGATGCAACCGTAGGAGAGATACTTAACTCTTTAAGTGCCCCCATTTCTAATCTGAAAATAGTGATGTTAACCTCTCTCGCAGAGTTATTGTGAGGATGGAAATCGAATACCAATATAAAGCAACTGGCACAGTGGCTAATGCATATTAAGTAATTGTTTTCTCTCCTCTGCCTTGCTCACTTCAAAAAGCAAATAATAAAATAAAATCCTTCTCGGAAACAACACAGTTGAAAAGTCTAAGCTTTTATGATATAACTATTAACATCTCATTCAGAATAAAATCCTTTAGGAACTCCATTTGAAATGTACCTAGGCTCCCCTGGAAAATATCCAGTCATCCTTTTTCAGACTAAGTGTACAGGATGCCTTCAGAGTCTGTTCCCAAATTTATGCTCACTGTTTACAGAGCTTACATCTTACTGTAAACAGGTGATCTGGAGACACAGTGCTCAGGGGCCAGGCCTAAAGCAGTACTCTGTGCATGATTTAACATATCAGGGAGGAAGCTCTCCATACGGTAAATAACAATTACAAGCATATTTTGAGTATACTGAGGATGCAGGTCTGTACATATTAAATAATTATTATTATTTCTTTTATTCACTCTGTTCAAATAACAGTCCCTACTTAGACCACAGGCTGCAGGGAAAATTTGCAATTATTTCAGCAGTATCCAGACACGTCAGCCACTGAAGAATAAATATTTATCTTTTTAAAATTATGTAGCACGTTGAAAAAATGTCATTTTAACAGCTGGCACCAGAGTTCCCCTAAAGGACAGAACTATCTTTGTTTAGGAAAAATACCTGGATAGACTGCTTTACGCAGGGAAGTGTGACCCAAGGGGAATGCTTTATGGGAAAACAGCAAAAGCAAATAATAGCTTGACTGCCCCACGAAATGTTAACAAAATCTGGAGGGTGGAGGAGGCATCTAGAGAGGAGAGAAGGCAAGTCATCAGTGAGAGTGGATGGGACAGCAGACAGCAACTTAATAGAAGGTTTGATCATGCAGAAACGGAGGTCAGTAAAAAAATTCCAAGTGGCAGGGAAGTCAGGGCATTCAGTTATTAACCAAGTCAGAGTTTGGTTCTTCGAGGTAAACTGCCTTCATCACTGCAAACCTTCAGTAAAGCCATTACACACCAATGCATTCTTTGATGGTGCTTTTGGTTTCACTTTTTTTTTTTTTTAATAAATTTATTTATTTTTGGCTGCGTTAGGTCTTCGTTGCTGGGCGTGGGCTTTCTCTAGTTGCGGTGAGAGAGGGCTACTGTTCGTTGTGGTGCGTGAGCTTCTCACTGCAGTGGCTTCTCTTGTTGCGGAGCATGGGCTCTAAGCGCACAGGCTTCAGTAGTTATGGCACGTGGGCTCAGTAGTTGTAGCGCACGGGCTTAGTTGCTCCGCAGCATGTGGGAATCTTCCTGGACCAGGGCTTGAACCTGTGTCTCCTGCATTGGCAGGCAGATTCTTAACCACTGCACCACCAGGGAAGTCCCTTGGTTTCACTTTTGAATATACATGGCCAGAGAAATAAGAATAGCTCCAGGCACTGAGATAAAAATGAGATTTAGAGTCAGCAGAAATATGAAAACAGCTTTAGGGGTGGAAATGAGAACGTGAGTCCCTGGGAAATAGCAGAAATTGTGGGGAGGATGTTGAGCTTCCTACAGAAAATGGAGTTGGGAGTTTGAGTCAACTCTATGTAAATTCCAAAGGGACCTAACACCAGGGTTACATGAATGAATAGAAGTAATCTCCAGTCAACAGCCATAAAAGAAACAGAACAAAGAGGCACTTTCCAAGGTGCTTGGGGAACTGAATTTGGATTTCATCTATTTTTGCTATGGGTTTCTATTTTTTTCCAAATGCTTGAGTTTTCAAGAGTGATATTTTCACAAAGGTAAATAAAAATAATTTTAAATGCATTCTAAATGAAATCAAGTCATTGTTTTGATGAAAAGTAAGACATTTCTTTTATTGGTTATAAACAGAGTAGCATCAAAACTGAGTTTCCTGGATGCAGGCTCTGAGTGTGCTCAGAAGATAGTAAGCGCCGCCCAGTGGCCTGTGCTGCCACTGTTGCTTGAAGCTTTTATGGAGTTACAATGTCCAGTGAAGAGGAAGCAAGAGTGACCCTCCCCATGAAAACTCTATTCAGCAGCCCAGCAAAGTAGAATGTGTCCTGTCTGCATTCTAGCATGTTCCGGCCCCACCTCATCTCCCTCCTCACAGTCATTCATTCCTCAAAGCAGAGCAATCAAATCCCCACCCCTACTTCTCCAACCTGATCGACTCCACCATGGTCATCAACAGCCTCCTAGTTATCCAAACTAACAATCTTACCTTGTTGGAATCTCTGACTCTGTTTTTCCTATTCATCACATTATTAGTCTGATCCTAACTTCTCAGTCATTCTACAGCTCTCCTTCCTCCACCAGTGCCTTAAATGGTTTGTTTCCCAAATCCTATCCCGTGTTTTTTCTTTTTATTCCACATATACTCCATGCTTCAACTGTCACTGAAAATGACTTCCAAATCTACTTCTCCAAGATTTCTTATCTCTCTGAGCTTCAAACCTCTACTCCCAAAAGCAGGAGGCACACATCCGTCCAGATGTCTCTCCAAATATCTCAGGCTCTGTATGTCTTAACCAGTGGAGGCAACAAGGGATGACCTGGCCAGGATTCATCCTTCCTCCACCAGGTACTTCTCACAACTACACCAAAGAAACGAAATCGTACATTTGCACACAAACACTGTAACTTCTTCCAGCCATATAATGACCAATAAGCTCCACATATATAAATTCAGAAGACATCAGGGATCCCAATCTTGCTCCTGAGTGTATCCCTATCTCGTTATAGGTCATCACATAAGCAACCCGAGCCATCTCTTATTTAGAAATTATTTCATCTATCTTAACATCATAGTTATAGTCATCATAGTGCTTCCAATAATAATTGATTTCATTTTCCTTCTAAAGTAATGTATCTCTATCTCCACAACTCTTGGTGTTCCCTAATAATATGTTGAATTGAATGGCTCTCTACACCAAAACTTCCTCGTGCCTACCTCTACCCTCAAAGTACTACCCTCAACATTTACCTTAAGCTTAGCCACTAAGAGCTTCCTAAAGTTGCAGTTCTCAAAATGCAGTCCACAGCCATAGGATGCCCCGTTTAAAAAATTATTTTCACAATAAAAAAATTAGAAATACTGCATAATTCCTTTTTGAGATTCACCCCTAACACTCATCCAATAAGAGCTCTGAAAAGTCCTAAAATTTAAAAAAAAAAAAACAAAAACCTTTCTAGCTTTGTTTATGTAAATTTTTGTCTATGGATCCCTTCTCTCAAGTCATACTTATTAGTATCTGAAAAGGTTAGGATATGGCTTGTCAACGTAAAAACGCGCAGTGGCTTCTAGATAGAAGTTGATCTCTTTCTCTGAGAGGGATAAGCAGTCAGTCCAAAGTGGACATGGTGGTTCCAAGATGTGAGGGACCAGGCTCCTTCTACCGTGTTGCTCTGCAGTCCTCAACAGGCAATATTTCATATGCTAAGATGACTGCTCCAGCTCCAACCCTCACACTCACGTTCCATCGAATGGAGAAAAGAAAAGTGGACATCCTACAACTTCTATTTTAAGCAAATTCCCTGAAAATTATTCACACTATTTTCACTCATATCCTGTTGGGTATGGCTTGATCACATGACACAGCTACCTGCAAGGAAGGCTGGGAAATATAGTCTTTAAGGACATGGCCAAGCGCTCAGCTAGAATATCTACTGCTGTAAAAGAAGGTGAGAATGGAGAGAGGAGAATTACTAGCAACCTCTGCTACAATATCTACAGAACCCATGTGGTGACATGTTGAATGTGAATGCGAGACCTGATGAATGTGAATGAAATTATAGGGGACATACATTAAGCAAACTAGAAGGAAGTGCTTACTGGCATTATCCAAAAGTTCACGCTGAAAAACAACACTTTGCCGTAAGTTTTATTTTTCCATATCCTTCAGGTTTAGTGTAGATTCCAACCATTCTTAGGAAATATAAGTTTTTTCACAGATTTACATTGAAATATTTCTCTGAACTCATTATCCACTTCAACCATTCTACATTGAAAATTACTTTTCTCTAATGCATATATTCATAAGGGAGACATTAAGTGACCTTAAGTCATTTATTTTATTTCCTAATCCTTAATTTCAAGAATGCCATTCACTGACAGTGTAAACTTGGGTGGGTCAATAAACTTTTCAAGTCTCAATTTTTCCACTGTAAATTGAAGATAATACATGCACACTGCAGTATTATTTAAATGGTTTAAATAGAATAATAATGCATATAAAACACTGGAAGATAGTCAATAGTTGTTGATACTTTTACATGCTTAAAGTGGGTGTAACTAGATGATCTTTAACATTCTGTTTCTATGACCAAAAAATAGTGAAGGGTAAAGAGGTGTTACAGAAACAGTCCTGGCACTGGAGCTTCAGGAAACACTGTAGTCAATTTTGCTTTTTCCTCTTCCAACGACAGAGCAGTACTCGGAAACAAGATGATATCCTGGTAGCACCTCAAACTCTAGGAAACAGCTCTTGTACACACAGAAGTATATTTCAGGTAGCCCACCCGAAGGTCTCCAAATCTTAACTCTTTTACAAAGAACAATCACAAAACTTTCTAAGATTGTCTTGATCTAATCATCACCTCCATGAAGGAGTCTATAAATGTAAATCCTCAATAAAATTTATTGATGTAAGAGAATGACTGAGGGTTGCTGGATAAAGGAGGAACGTACTAACGATAAATACGGCAAAGTCCTAAGGAAAAAAAAAAAACACTTCAGTAATCTATACTTTGGCTAAAGTTTAACCTTTCATAATATGAACAATAGGTGGATAAACTGTGCAGCTACCTCTCATTACAATTCCTCATTTTAAAAATGGAATTAGACTAGATGCTCTGTAAGATATTTTTCTACTTTAAAATTTTAAGAAGTTAAGTTTCTGTGTTAATTTTAATGTGAATTTTTTAGATTAAATACACATCTATGCATTGATTACAAGTACAGGCCCCCGTGTGAGTTTGTGCATCAGCTATAAAATAACAGAAACATAAAACTAAAGCATTTCCATGGAGATTTCAAACACAAATGCTTATTCATTGTTTAAATGCAAACAATCCTATATTTTTAAAATTTTAATGACATTTCCTACTAACTGATGAGTGTGGAAGACCCTAAATAATTAACACAAATATCGTTTCTATTGCAAACAATGTTTATAGGTCTTTAGCTGTGTGTGTGTGTGTGTGTGTGTGTGTGTGTGTGTGTGTGTGTGACCATTTTGTTTGAACTGTATATATCACATATTTTGAAAAAAGGCAGGGAGAGTCACCAAAGGCATGAAAGAAAGAAAAAAAGAAAATAAATCTTGGAGGACCATAAAATTAAACATGCTTATTCATTTAAAAATTACTATAAACTTATACCCTCCTGATGGCAGAGGAAATTATTCATAGAGCAAAGGATAATATTCATAACTCCATAATAATCCCTTTGGTGATTTGATGAATGTTCTTGGTACCCAGATTAAAACTATGCTTTTGGTTATGAATGCTGCTTCAAGCACCATGTCACTACTTCATTAAGAAGAACTTTCACATTGTGTTTGTGTGTATTATATGAAATATATTCATGGTAGCTGTTTTCTGAAGATAATAAAAAGCCTAGAAAAGTAACTTCCTTGGAATGATTTATATATGTGCATTTCTAAAAACAGGAGGAACTAAGGATTGGTGGGATAAATGCTAGTTGGCAACCATAATAAACCTGGTTCCTAATAACCTGGGTAGTTACACTAAGAATTAACACCACACAATCTTTGCCCTGAGCTTTCCTCTATTTTGTTACTATGAGAGTACACCACATTCCAGTATTTCTGATGTTCTCCTTCACAAATTCTCCACTCTTTCAGATCTCTATTTAGTCAGGGAATGGATAAGCCAAATCTTTGTAAACAAGCCAACATAATATTTTGATAGCTTTTTGTACTTTTATAGTGCTTAGCAAGTTCCAGGCACTGTTCTAAATGTTCTTAATACATAAATTCTAATGAGGTAGGAACTGTTTTTATTCCAATTTACAAATGATAAAACAGAGGAAAAGAGAGGGTAAGTAATTTGCCCAGCGTTACAACAGCCAGTTACATAGGACGTGAAGCCAAGGCAGATACTTCAAGGCAAACAGAGCTGTAGTTGCAGAACTGTGATACAAGGCAAGGCGTTGGTAACAAGGACCAAGGAGAGAGTATTCTTCCTGGAACAGGGTTCAAAGTAACAGAGCTGCAGAAGGAAGGAAAACCACCCTGAACCCTTGGTTCTTAGAACATGCTCTGACTCAGGGCAAAATTGGTCTCATTGCGTAGGGCAGGCTCCAACCTCTTAGATGGAGTTAAGTAATCTCATCCACAGATGTTTTAATGTAAGGGGCCCGGAATCCTAGACAGTTGCTGAATATTCAGATGTGTTTACATCCTCTCTCCTGAATGCATTGTGAGCATTTACTCCCCGGCACTTTCTTTGCTTATTCTATTCTCCCCACCACTGTTCATCTGCCTTCCCTTGAAAGAAATTTCCTGCCGCTCAGATCTTCCCCATCACACAGGAGCTGATTAAGTTCTTCTTCCCCCTTTTCCTTTTAAAGACTTAAATAGCCACAGCATCTACTAACTGTATGTTACACTCAGTCAGCCATTTCACTGATATGTTTTGGTCTTCTGCATGACAACTTACCCCTGTGACCAAAGACCATGTAGTGTAGCGTCACTTCTCCCTATCACTCATAATGCGTGAGATTTGTTTGTACAAAATGCCTAATGGACATTTGTTTAATGAAGGTACCAATGAATATCATAATTTATGGGTTACCCTACTTCTTCCACTAACCCATTCATTTCTGGAGCACAAAAAGTGCTCAATAAATCTTTATTGATTAACTACTTCACTGTTGAGTCAGAAATCTTTTGCAGTATTATGAAAAACGATTATGAATATAATCAGTACTTGTTCTTTTAAATAAATAACATTTAACTGTATGTACCTAAGGTGCTTTGTGTCATTCCATAAAAGCCACACTACAAATACAATCCCTGGGATTCATTGCTAGAGAAGGCAAAACTTTTCTTCCTTCCTTCAAGCGAGGATGTATGGCATACCTTTTGTTCCTGGTAAGCTTTCCCTCTTTCTGAAACACAGTTGACAACAAGAGAGAAATGTGAGTTTTAATAGTGATAGCCATCAGGAAGAAGGCTTCTAACGCAAGGCTGCCAAGTCCCTGTCATGAATCTATTTTGGTTTTGTTTGGACCTTTCTGAAAATGTTGCACATGTAGGCAGCAACACAGGTGCATGTGCTCTGTCTGGTGTTAGGCTAAGAGTGTGAAGGTAAATATGAAGGAGCCTTGGTTTATAACATTATTTGGGATATAACAACTACTAACATCTCAATTTCATAGGAACTGTTTAAAAGGTAGACCTGCAAATCTTTTGGTAATTCTTTGTGAAAACATCTCTATTGATGTATATAATGCCATATCTTCTTTTTCTTCTCCCCACACAAATGTTTTCTACTTATTTGTATTTAAATTTCAGACCAGAACTGTAGAGGAGATCACATAATTTATATCTCTATAATGAGAAAATATCTCAGTCGATCAAATGTCTAACACTGAATGTTTAATTTTTTAAATCTTCTGGCTCTTAACATAAATGGCCCTAGAAAACATATGAAAATTCATCAAATGGAATTTTTAAAAATAAGAGACTTGTAAAATGATTGTTGGTATGCATAAAATAGCACTCTCTGCCCTTCTGCTATTAGACCGCTCAACCCATTACAAAAATTTATCTTTGGGAAGATGATTCCTTGGCCACTGGAGTTCCACGTTTTACCTTTTTACCTTTTTGCACTTGAGCAGGCTGGGAACTCACTTTAATCGTCCTGTTATTCCGTGCGTATCAGGCACCATGCCTGGCACACTGTGGGCACTTGATAATTGTTTGATCAATGAATAAATGAGAATCTCTTGAAGCCACACAAATGAACTAAAATCTTTTGAGGATGGATGATTAAAAAAAAAAAAAAACCTTTGCATCAGAGAATAAAGTAGCCTTTGAAGTTGAATCTGTCTAAGAATCTAACAGTTCAAAGGCTCTTCTATGTTACCCTAGCATTTTTTTTATATCAGTACCATTCTGGAACAATGATTTTACTTTATGTAGCTTTTTTCTCTCAGTTGCGATCAGGAAAGACTGACAAGGTGATTTGTGTTCATAGAAGCCTGCAAACTAAAGCCTATCATGAACTTACAAAAACAATCTACCAAAACTGGGGGAACAGCCTTATTCTCACAATTCCCCAAATTCTCAGTAATTAACAGGAAAACTGATTCAAAGTTCAAAGATGAATTCAACTGATTCAGCTTTGTATTCATTCTAAATGCAGACTAAGATATTTACTTAGGTTTTGTTTTGTTTTGTTTACTATTCCATAATAACATTCAGAGAATTAGAACAAAAACACTTTGAATCCTTCAGAAGAAAAGTATTATTCTCATAAATTTTTAATAGTCTCCTCATCACACAAAAATAAGCCCCTTTGGCTCAATTATGGAGCACAATATATTTCTATCATTTCATACACATGAACAGGTGCTGTCTTTTCTCTTTTTTAAAAGTATCTATCCTTCAACATTTTTCTCAATATACTGTGAATTTGTCAGTTTTCTTTTTCAGTTGCAGTACCAGTAGGTGCCAAGGGTAGCCAGTGAAGGCCTGAGAATTACAGGATGTTATTAAACTTATTCAATATTTCTGGCCCTTTTGCCTTACAAACCTGCAACACCAGATTGGAAGGGATTCAGTCGGAAACCCCTAAACACTTAGTATTACTAGAATTATGTTACCGATTACAATTTGTTTATCACTCCTTCAGTGTGGTCTCTTGTGAGCCCTGTAAAGAATTTAACAAAAAGTGATGAATGGGGACTTCCCTGGTGGTGCAGTGGTTGAGAGTCCACCTGCAAACGCAGGGGACACGGGTTCGAGGCCTGGTCTGGGAGAATCCCACACGCGGCGGAGTAACTAAGTCCATGTGCCACGACTACTGAGCCTGTGCCCTAGAGCCCGCAAGCCACAACTATCGAGCCTGCATGCTGCAACCACAGAAGCCCGCGCGCCTAGAGCCTGTGCTCCGCAACAAGAGAAGCCACCGCAATGAGAAGCCCACGCACTGCAACGAAGACCCAACACAGCCAAAAATAAATAAAATTAAAAAAAAAAAAGTGATGAATGTATTAAGGCCACTGTGGGTCTGCTTTACCATCATTACATTTCTAGGTCCCATTATACAAGTTCATATATTTATACACCTTTCCTACCCAGCACTTATCACGTGTGTATTTTAATGGTGTGATAATCTGATGAATGTCTTTCTACCCCACTAGAAAACCCATTGACAAACTTTTTTAGGAAAGAGTCAGATACTAAATATTTTAGGCTTTATGGACCAAAAGGTCTCTAATTACTCAGGTTGGCCATTATAATGTGAAAACAGCCATAGGCAACGGGTAATTGAATGAGTGTGACTATGTCCCAATAGAACTATATTTCTATATCTGTATGCCCAAATTTGAATTTCATATAATTTTTCATGTACCACAAAATATTAGTCTTCTTTAGATTTTTTTTTAAGTCTTAGCTTGTTCTCCTTACAAAAGCACTTGGTGATGGGTCATAGTTTGCTGACCTCTGCTTCTGACCATAAAATCCACAAGAACAGATTCTGCATCCCCTTTTCATTTGCCAACACAGGTTCAGGCCTTGCATAGTTCTCTGGAGATTGTTGGTGCTCAACACATGTTTATTAAACTATTCACTGCTGAATAATTTATGGTTCTCATAGCAGTGTGATTATCTTATTTATGGTAAGCAAATTTATTGGCACCCTTTTTTTCTTCTCTCTTTCTCTAAGACTCTAGTGAGGCCAAAATATGCCAGCCTTACAGGGTTAAGTCATTTCCATTAAGTTCAGCATATTTAGAAAGTGACTGAGTTGTCAAAGCAAAGCTCGGTTAAGTAAGTAGAAAGGTAATTAGCCGCACGGCACATTATCGAAACTGTCACAGCCGCTCCCTTTCCAGGCCAGCTTCTGGACACAGTAGTCACCAACCTCTAAGGTTCAGAGGAACCACTCATCTTTGGCTCTCTGGACCTGATCTACTTTGTTCTGGTGCCAATTACCAACTGTTCCACTGAATTCTAGTGCTGTGCCTGAGTCCAGCCTCAACGTAGCGTCATGTTCCTCTGCATACACGAGACTTGGCTGTAGCCTTGAACTCCTGTCTAGAGTGAGTGATAGGGGGCAACCCTGAGCTAGGTCTAAGGCCACTGTCACCCTCGTCTAGCAGTTTTACTGCCTTGTTCCTCCACATCCTACCTTCAAATCACATAGTTTTCATCCTATGCCGTCATCACCAGCCCTTGCTGGAGCCACTGTGCCCCAGAGATGACACAGCAGCAGCAGAGAACCACCCTCTCTTAGTGAAACCTGCCCTAGGCACCTACGCAAACCTATGTATTGATAGTTTATAATTTTCCCTCAGCGGAACCTAAAATGTTGCAGAATTCAAATATAAGTTATTTAACCAATAACATTTTAAAAAATAATATTATTCTTTTTTACTTTGTATCACTTTCACACAAAAAAATTAATAATCAAAACAAAGAGAGCACTAAAACTGAGCAATAGTTTTTTTTTAGTAAGCAGCATATTTTCTTGTTCATGATTCTGAAAGTACTAAAAAGATGCTTTTGCTAAAAAGAGTAATTGATATAGATTCTCTAACTTTTTAGCTATAAACTGTTGAAATTATTTAACTACCAAACAACTCAAAATAACATTATGAATTATCTTCTTTCCTATGTAAGCTATCATTTAAAAGTTAAAATTAAGCATTTTCTTTTTTTGAAGTTTACAAATTTCAGATACCACCCTGGGGATTTTATACAATTGGCTTGATCCTTACCTTTAGAGCAGAGAAAGTGTATTTAAAGATCTCAGTGGAACACAGAGAGAGGAACTTGCTAGTGTGTTCAGAAAGTTTGGGAGAAAAAATGTGTGGAAGATTTCTCAGCAGTACTAACAGAAGCCTAGTGGAGCTTATTCCTTCCCTGTCTCAAGAAATTTTTATCTATTCACCAAAGTAAATAAATTCACAAACATAAATTAAAATAGATGGACTGATAAATAAAGCTTTTTAGAACCAGGTAATTATGCACGGAGCTAAGAGTCCTACATGCTGTCAAGCTACACTGGGCAAACTGAGGAAGAACTTCAAGGACTTAATCTGAATAAGATGGGATCCTAAAAATGAAGCTGGCAAAAAAGACAGAGCTCAGAAACTAGCAGCTTCGGTGCAGCTGGACGGATTCAACAGGTGACCTCCCCTCCTCTGGTTCTGACCACCACGAATGGGACTGGGAGACCCCAGGCTGCCCCTCCTACTTGCCCATAGGACAGCCACTCAGCCTTCTCTCTGCACACATGTGGAAGCACTTTCAAGAGAGAAATGCTTCAGAGTCACTGCAGTGAGTCAGCACATTAATGCTGACTCTCCAGTTACCTGAGTGAGAGCCAGTCTGGCTGGTGATCCTGGACCCCCTTTTCCCCAGTCCCAACAGCTGCAGAATGGCCAGCTGACCAGAGCCAGTGCAGATTCCTTCTTCTGGCTTGCATTTAATTTTTTAACATGAATCAGTGGTCAATACTGAACTAGCCTTCCCATTCAGAAGTCTTCTGTCACACCAGAAATGTGTTGATAGATTTCTGAAAATGGCTGGATCATATTCCACTTAGGAAAGCCTAAGTTTTGTGAGGCTTTGTTGTTGTTGTTAATAAAAGGACTGCTTTTACGAATTTAAATGAATTGGCAAAAACTCATGGGGTTTAAAAGAAGTCAAATCTTACCTGCCAAACATTTCACAATATACACTCCAGAGCAAAATAAATATGGAAATTTATGACCATTTTCAAAGCAGGAGATTTAAATGTATTATTCTTCTTGAGGGTAAGTCTTTCATGTTATTATCTTCCAGAATTTCAAATACAACAGGAAAATGTGAGATCAGTATCCTAAACCGTTTCCTCAGATAAGAGTAGATTATTACTTTTTTAAAAGACATGCATATCAGTTTGTTCTTGGCTTTCTTTTTTTTTTTTTTTTTTATTATTTATTTATTATGCTTATTTTTGGCTGTGTTGGGTCTTCGTTTCTGTGTGAGGGCTTTCTCCAGTTGCGGCGAGTGGGGGCCACTCTTCATCGCGGTGCGCGGGCCTGTCACTATCGCGGCCTCTCTTGTTGCGGAGCAGAGGCTCCAGACGCTCAGGCTCAGTAGTTGTGGCTCACGGGCCCAGTTGCTCCGCGGCATGTGGGATCTTCCCAGACCAGGGCTTGAACCCGTGTCCCCTGCATTGGCAGGCAGATTCTCAACCACTGCGCCACCAGGGAAGCCCCTTGGCTTTCATATATAAAGTGTTTACTATGATATCAGACACTAAGTACTCAATAAACATTAATTCTTAGCTTTTCCTTTAAGGCTTTGGTAAGAGTTTGTGATTTCCAAGTCAAAAGTTAACAAAACATTATGAACCAGACAAAAGAAATCACTTCACCTAAAACAATGGGCTTGACACGCAGCAGGATGTAAGACATCTCTATATGAATACATTTTTAAAAATATGGATTCAATCTGTATAAAGAAGGGCAGGGCAGGTAAAGCAGAAGACAACAATGAGAGCCAAGGGGTGGTCTGGGCATCTCTTCTGAATGCAGTAGACCATAGCAATGGCACTGGTTAATTTCCAGTGACATGTGTGGCATTTGGCCCTCTTTGTTAGACACTGTGCAGAAACCAGAGATAAGGGAGCACCTGATACGTATTCATCAGGCTAAGATGAAAACTACACATGCCCTCCTCCACAGCCCTTTGCTCATAGTCTCTCCAGAATCAGCGAAGAAGGGAGGGAAGATTATTAGCCCCCAGTTTTTCAGGCAGTAGAAAAAGAATCCACAAATTGCAGTCCCCTCACTAACCCCACTTTTCCATCTCTGGTAACCATCTCCCCTTCACTCCCCAATCAACAGGCTCCGTGTTTCTTCCTCCAGAAGATAGTGACAGATGGAGGTCAGGTATCCAAAAATGCCACTGAAGGCCCTCTCTTCTCTGCCATGACATTTTCTGGCATCTTGTCAGTTGGCTACCAAGTCTCAGCATTCACTTTGCAAAATGAATTAATTTATAAGAAATGTGCTGATAGTTGCAGGCTCAGCACTCTCAATAGTAGGAAATGACAAACCTTACTTATTGAATTTGTTTTTTAATTGTCCTTCTTTAGAGAAGAAAGCCTCCCTTGCCTCCCATTGCCCTGGTCCTACCATGAGGACTACATCTGTCTTGACCAGCGTGTTAACATAAAGGGGCCCCATCTGAGGCAAATGTCGGCTCCACGTCTCATTTCCTGGTTCTCTGCTGAGGGTGTTGCTTACTTCCAGATGTGTAAATAGTTTGCACTTTAATGTAATCAAAGACTGCAAAAACATGCCACTTGAAAACCGTTTGAGAAAAGAGAAAGAAAGGGGAGCAGGTCTCTGAGACGGTATCTCTAAAGCAGTACTGAATTTCACGACCTTCACGAACGGTGACTCGCATGTTTTACAACATTTTCCCATGGCATTATTTTCTAATAAATCTCCCTTTGTTTTGCATTCTTTCTGCTGTATAATATGCAAAAAAGAAAAGAATAATGACTGAAAATTCCGTCTCTGTGATTTGAAGTGCTCTCGCATGCTGAGAAGTGTTATAATGAATATTTTTGGCATCAGCTGCTGATAGCAGCTTGGAACTAGCAGCTCTTGATTCAAAATGTCATGATACAATAATATACAAATTGAGCACACAGAGGAGGGAAATAATCATGCAACGTGTCACAGGTGCAGCAATTTTTCATGAGTATTCAGGGAGGGAAATGCAGAAGTAGAAATCTGAAGTATGAAATAAATAAACAACATCTACAATACCAGGAAACAGAATTATTAACAAATGGAACATAGCAATTTTTATGTTATCATAACACAAATGGTTCCTTTAGTCAAAATCTTATGACATAAAGTTATGATCTGGTTATGAATTAAAGTACTGAAGCCAATGAGAAAGTATATTTACTCAATATGATCACATGCTTTTCCTATTAAGAATTAAACTTAAAATAATAGCCCTTTTCTCCAACTACTTAAACTTTGTGTTCCACTGGTCTTTCCTCAGAAACAGATTAAAAAAACAAAACAAAACTACATGTCCTGAATATGATTAGGATAACTACTGGAATGGCCTTATATAAAAAATGTTTAAATATTTGCCATTCACTACCTAATATTAACTTTAAAAATAAATGCATTCCAAATATTAATTTCCAGGATGTTTCCTTTTATACCATGGCATTCTCTTGTCTTATATTCTGTCATTTGTCTTTGAACATTTAAGTAGTTACTGGTTCTGAATTGTCAATTGGTTAGCCCCTCTTCCTTTTTTATTTCCACTATTTTCCCAATTGCCCAAATAGATATTTTGTCCCGAGTCTATTAGTGATATCTTCCCAATTTCATTTTTGTTTAATATTTATAGTTCAATGGCCTCTGTCCAAGTCCTGGTTCCCCAGAACCAGATGCATGACCTCAGTCAAGTCATTCCTTCTCTTTGTGTCTTGGTTTCCTCATCTACCGCATTGGGTTGCTGTGAGGATTACTGGATTAGGTTGGCACTGAGAACACGGTCTGGCACACAGTGAGCTCTCCATTAATGTTCTCATCTTAAAAGCTGAAGTATTTAGATGTGAAAGCATATCATTCAAAATATTTTAAAATATTTATTTTTATTTGTTTTTCCCCCATTGGTCTATGGTTTTCTTCAACTTAAGTCATCGGTTTGATCATTGTAAGTGGCCATCCAGAGGATTTCAAAACCAGGAAGAACCTTAAAAGTCCTGTTGTCCAACTTCCAATTTCTATAGTGGATTCTTAATCATCATGATTATTGTCATCAGGCTTTCGTTAAACAACTAGCTGTAATTCTCATAACTCTGACGCCGCTGAAGTACATTTGTAATCTAAGCTTCAAGCATGGAGATGTTCTCAACACTATGGATAAATTCACTCTCTTCTCTGTCCCTCAGGTCCACTTTTTTTTTTAACAGCACAGGTCTTCACCGCACCCTGCACTGCGATACCTAATAGTGGTGTCGGTAGAAAGGATTCCTGGAGACTTTTCCTTGCCATTTAGCACACTCCCATTCTTTCTTTTCCTTTGATTTTCCAGCACAGTGTGGTTTGTAATGCATTTGCATAATTAGCATCCACTGGATCCTAAAACTACCTTCCTAAAGATAAGCAAAGCAGTTACAATTGTCCCCTCAATCTCCCCCAGGAAACTACAGGTCAAAGGTTAGGCTCTTTAGATCTTAGAATTAGAAGTGACAGAGGGAACTGTAAATCCGATGTCTTAGGATTTCCCTTCCAAAGGTGTTTTCACAGTGCCATGCTGCTTCTTTCCAAAATGTGTCATTTCATACTATGGTATCAGTGGAAGCAGATACCCTGGCAATAGGCAAAGAACCAAGACAACAACATAGGACGGTAAGATAACGTCTGAACGGTCAGTAAGCTGTCCACATCATTCATCTGCTCAAGGTTAAGTCCACACTGAGGTTGTCTACGTGATGTAGATATTGGGGAAACAGATGCATACGTTCTGTATTCAGCCAAGATTAAGTGGAAAAATAAAGTCCTTTGCGGCTACAGGAGAGAAAACCTTGAAGAGAACTGACCTCAGCCTTATTTTCCTTTCACATTGTGATAACGTAAGATTAAGTTTAAACTGCCAGGACCAGCGTTTCTGTTCTTTTCTAACAGTTAGAAAACCGTTATTATTTAAGAAAGGTAGATGAATTTCAATTCTAAAATGAAAAGTTTTCACATTCTCACCATATAACTCCGGGTAAAAGGAAGTTTGTGTAACATCCTCACAATCTCCAGGCCCACAAAAGGCAACAGATGGTCTCTGAGGTTTAGAGATCTCTTTGTGTTCTATATTAAAATGTTTCCAATAGATTAGCATAGTGTAGGCGTCTGATTCTTTATTAAAAGATTGTTTCTCAGGTTTTGTGCAACTTCTTCTGTAAAGCATGAGAAATGAGAGGTCGTGGCTTGCAGCTTGGGCCAACAGCGCAAAACTTTTCTCTACACCGTACTGGAATCACTTTCCATCACAGGGATGGTTTACAATTGGGCAATGGACTTATCAGTGCTTAATTGGCCTTGGTCATCCACTGATATGCCGCAAGGTGATTATCAAGTATGCAATACCTTTCTGCTAAATGCACCCAAGAGTAGTGAGAAAACTTTTAAGTTGCAAGAAAACGTTAACCACAGATTCAAATAAAACTGAACCAAGGAATGGCACATTTAGTCGAGCTTGAAATCCTGAATCGTGCAACTGAAAAAGCACAACTGTACAACCAAAGTGTTCCATTTTCCTTCCAAACCACTGCCAAAAAAACATCTTTGGAGCCTGTGTTTCCCTCAGTTAGATACTAAAGCTCAAGAAACATGAAACAAGACAGCAAAACTGGAATTCAGTAGGAGTGCTAAGATGACATTAAGTGCATTTCTTTCAGCTACTCACAAAATCCTCATAATGAGGCCAAACTATCTAACTTTATCATGAAGAGAACACGGTTGAAAGAATTCACCTACCTGCACATGTTCCCATTTCTCTGTAGCAAACCATCCGAGTATAAAAATCGCACAGATGCAGCAGAGGAGACACTTGACTGCACTACCTCAGTCAGGTGATCAAGGGCAACATCAACAGTGATAAATTATATTGATCGTATTGAGAGGTGCCCTTCGTATGATGTGACGAGAATGGTACTTTACCTCTGGGATCTTCCCCACAAAAACCCCTAAGCCCAGGCTAAACGTGAGGAAAATGTCGGACAAAACCAAACTGAGGAACATTCTACAAAACATTTGACCGGTGCCCCTTACAGCTGTCAAGGCCATCGAAAGCAAGAAAAGTTTGCAAAACTGTCACAATCTAGAGAAGCCTAAGGAGACATGACGACTAAATGTCATGAGGTATCCTGGATGAAATCCCTGAAAAGAAGAAGAACACTTCATTCGTTTTTCATTAGTAAAAACGAATGAAAGCTTAATAAAGTATGGACTTGGATTAATAACAATGCATCAGTATGAGCTCCTTAACTGTAACAAAGGTACCACACTAATGTGAGATGCTAAGTAAGGGAAAACTGGATGTGGGGTATATGGGAACTCCATGGACTACTATCTTTGCAACTTTTCTGTAAATCTAAAACTTCTGAAATACAAGGTTTCTTAAAAATAAAAAAGTCATTCCTTTTATTCTACTGATATCTATGGATCCAAATAATTGAATTAACCAACTATTTTTTATTTCTTCTGTTGTACAGAGGAACGTGATGGTTGCCTACCAGATGCTGACCACAGGGCTGGGATGCCCTCACAGACCGTCCACGCGACGCGCTTCTGTTCCTGCTAACACAGGCCCCCAACCTTCTTTATACCAGTTGTACTTGTTATTTTAATTATGAATTTAATTATTTTTGAAGTCACAGGTATAACTGCAAAAGAGAGAGTCATTATTTCTATGAAAAAATAGATTGACTGGCTTGAAAAAAACCTGATAAAGGCAAATGGCTAAAAATACTTCTTTGAAGATGTATTCTTGTACCACAAAAGATTAGGAGAAAATGTCAAGAAAGTCAAGAAGAATTCTGCACTCAGATTGCTTACATCCTTCAAGATCTGCTCCACTTAAAGATACCAAAATTAGAAATCATAGATCGTGGGTGTGATTTCTGCAGGAATTCAAATCAGTTCAACCATAATCAAAGAAAACACCATGGGGCTATCTCAAAGGACTGCTGAATGAGCATTTATATATTTAATATAAAGTAAATTGTTTAAGGTACACTTGTATCATTTTTAATAACTGCCCTGTTTTACTGCCTTTTTCATTAACTTATCATTTCAATGAACCAATTACCACTGATCCCAATTGACTAACCAAGGCATTCTACTGAAGATGATTTTTACTTTCATCTTTCATGCAGTCATTTACAGTCCATTTTGAGCTGTTTTCCACTTCACTGGTAAGCTCAGGTTTTTATTTTGCACTGTTTTATAATAAACCCATTGTGCAATTCCATCACTTGTTCCCCCCAGTGGATTCTAGATGCAAGGGTAACTGCCTAATTATTCTGTGCTGCTCATAAGAAGCAAATTCGTCCAAGTTCCTTCTTAGATGAACAGTGTAAAGCAACCCGTGAAAGCAGGAGGAAAAATCCCTAAGAACAAGGGAACTTGAAAATGTTTGTTTGTTTGTTTGTTTTAAATTCAGTGTCTGGGAAAACAGTATCATTTCCTCAGAATGAAGTGAGTCTATTTTTAAAGAACTCTAAATAGGAGTGAAGATGAAAACTGAATAAATGTGAGGTGCTTCTCTCTTGGCTTCTAGGTAATAAATTCTGCACCAGATGAGTACACTCTCAATGATGGTGACAAAGCTGTTTCTTTCTACATCGGTAGAAAACTCATTCTAATCAAAGTTGAATAGTACCAAGCTGTAAGAATTTTCTAAGCAAAATGAACAGCAAAATGCTCTAAAGATACCACAAATGGAATTAAATGGTTATTTACAAATTCAGCTATGCAACCCCCCAAAAATGTTCTTTAAAAAGTGTCTGGGATACACTTTGGAGAAATAATTTTTTAAATAGGGCATTTATAAAAATACACTTGAGAAACAAATCAGGAGAGCCAAAATGGATACTAACTATCCCTTAGGAATATAAAGCAGTACAGAGGATCCAAAATCGATGCTTCCTAGGATTAAGCAATATGCAAGTTTAAAGGTTAGGATCTGCAGCGTGCACATAGGTCTGGCTGGACTTTTTACGTTTCCATTATGAGCAGACTATTGCCAGAAATACCGGCTGGCAAGTAGGCAAGATACCAAGAGGGAAATCAAACAGGAAGAGAACTGCTGGGGCTACTGGGTTTCTACCCACGACCCGGCACCGCCCCCCTCTCCCAGCTCAGGGGAGGAGACCAACTGCAGGGTGGGAGGTGAAGACAGAAGGAAGGCGGCGAGTGAGCGAAGGGGGTGTCCACGAGCAAAGTCTCAGGAAGGCAAAAGGTTCCTCCTATTTCCCCTCCTGCGCTTCCCACAAGAATTAACCTTGAGACGAAAAGTACCACATAAAAAGGAAAGAGGCAGACAAGATGGGCTGGGCAGTACAGCAGACATTCCCTAGGTCCGAGGAAGGTCAGATTTTGAGAGTACATCAACTTGGGTAACAAAATGTAAGAATCCCCCAGTAATATTTTAGGAACATCAGGGAGAAAAGCAAATACATAAACCAAATACAGAAATGCAATTAAACTTTAAAAGCTTGCTGATCTTGTCCCTAAACAAACTTCTGCTGATATATGTATTTCATCTTTCAAGTGTTGGAAATGAAATTTGATTTAACTGACATTTTCATAGCTAGCTATTCTACCTTTAGAACATACTTCTATTTCCTGGTACATTCCCGTATAATTTCATATCTGCTGTGTGATGAAAATACAAACCTCATATTCAATAACTAAAATGACGTAAAGTACACTAGCACTGACTGTTTCATGGATGCAGCGACAAGAAGCATCCTTCTCTTTACAGCCCGGCTCGTAACTCACCACTCCCACCAACCTTCCTGTTGCTTCCTCACACCCTTCCTTCCCTCCACCTAGAAACTGCAGCAGCCGCATGTATGTGCCCTGCCTTCTCACCTAATTCCCACTGGACGTTTCCATACAAATCTCTGTACGGACCCCTCAACTAATCTCACATCATCTAAATCAGCATCTTTCCCCAGACTCTGCAGTCCTCTCGGCTTCCCGACATAAGTTAAGCCAGCATCTTCTCAGGATCAGGCTTCTGTGTGACTGTCTACAACTCTCTCTTCCTAACACCCCACATTTAGTCAGTTATCCGAATTTGCCCATTCTCTCTCTACAGGGATTCTAATTTATAGCCCCATTAGATTCTGAACCCCATGATAGCAAGAATCTTATCTTTCTGTTTATCTGTTTTAATTACTATGGCCCTAGCACCTAGCATAGCACCACACACGAGAAAGTGTACAATACAGAGCTGATGATGAAATTCATGTATTGCTTGACCTCAAGGCTACACTCTTGGTTGTTAGTCTTTAATGTTAGGCAGTCACACACAAGAGGATATTTTTAGAGCTCCTTTGCCAACACTGACCTCTGACCTAACTTTTTTTCATTCCATGTTCTATTCCTGACCCCACGAACTCCTTACCAAAACACACACACACACACGCTTAGTTTTAATAAAATTTCAAATTGATAACAGTTATAAAAATATTATTTTCAAAAGAAAAAGGTGATTGCCTTTTTTCATCTTCTAGACTTTCCTCAAAGTAAAATGGAAAACTGGCAAGCGTTAGGTCAATTTGATTAAATGTACACAGGTCAAATCAAATAGTTCAGGCCAAATACTTAACTGAAATATTTCTTTTCATCCATCTACTTAATTGACAAAATTGACCATATCGTCAAAAGTTTAATGTACCTCAGCTGTGCTGATACATCTATAATCAAAAGTAGCGTTTTGGAGCAGAACAGTTCCTTATACATATTTATGTGGAACTGACTTTTTAAAAGAGTGCTCAATAAAATTTCACATAATGCAACTGACGTATAATGACTAAGAAAAATATGAAAACGCAATCCAAATGACAGTTATGGATTTCCTACTTTGGAGAAAAAAACTGCTACAGAGTATGTTGGAAACATCAAAGAATGAGACATGGGCTTATAAGCAATTGGGGAACGTAGAGATAAATACAAAGTATTAGAGGAGATAGATTATAATCACTGGCAAAGTGGAAAAACAGAAGGCTCTGATTTCGAAGCTTCCCTCACCCTCCTCCCGCCCTCTCATCTGGCCTTACCCACGTGGACCCCATGGGGCATCATCGTAATCACCCCTCCTTGCCTGACCCCCCTCACTGTGACCCACCAGCCAAAACGCGGTCCACCCTGTGGCCATGCAGCTGAACATAACTGGAGAAAACCACCCAGCTTCCCCGGCATGCTCCCCTTAACATCACGACTGCTCATCTCTAGCGGGTGGTCAGTGATGGAAGGCAAGCCTACAATATTCCCTGGAGATTATTTTAGACTTCCTTTTTCCTCAAAACTCCACTCTCCCCCACTTTCACACGTTCCCACCACTGTTTTCCAACCACCTGCATGTGCGCCCAGATAGGCTGCCTCCTTCCTGTGACTTCTGTTGACATGTCCAAGCTTTGATATAAAGCCTCCTTCCACCTACAAGCCAGACCTTTCTCGTACTGCCTATTCAAGAGCATTGCCATGGCAAGAGGTTCTCTCCCTGAGTATTCTTTGCTTCCTCACCAGCTCATGGAGAATGCAGAAAGGTTTTAAAATATGATATCCAGCTTTTTTCATTGTTTTTTCCAGAAGGTCAAATGGAGTGCACCATGTTGCAGATACATTAATGGTTAACCCTCAGCCATCATCTCACTCAGTATGTCAGCAGCACTGACTATAACTGCTCTCCCTTCCACGTGCCTTCAGGCAGCATGCTTCCTTAGTCCTCCTTCCTATCAGATGTTCGCGTGTGCTGCAAACACTGGCTCATCCCCACACCACTCCTCTTCCCCATCTACACTGACTCCTCAGCTGTGGATCCAGTCAGTGCCTTACACTCCCAAAGTTAAGTCTCCAGTCCCCACCCTATCCCCTGAATTCTAGACTTAGAGATCCAACTCTCTATTCACCATCACCACTTAAACGTCTCTAAAAGGCTTCTCAAACTTAGGATGTCTGAAACCAGACTCTTGATCGCAGCTCCGACATCCTCCCACAAACTTCCCCATCCCAGTAAGCAACTCCATCTTTCCATTTGCTCAGCCCCCAAATCTTGGAGTTCTCCTTGACTCTTGTCAACTCTACTTTCAATCTATGTCCAGAATCGGACCTCTTTTCTACCATCTCCACCAAAACCTCCCTGATCCAAGCAAGCACTCTTTTGTTCCTGGACCATTTCAATAGTGTTACTTTTAACTCTGGCCCCTGCAGTCTATTCCAACACAGTAGCTAGAGTGATCCTTGTAAAATGTAAGTCACATCATTATTCCTTTGTCTGAAATTCTCCAATGTCTTCCTATCCCTCTAGTAGTTAAAGGCAAACTCCCCACTACGACCTTCAGAACCCTAAATGAGTTGACCACCCACTGTCTCTCTGACATCGTCCCCTACCACTCCCTCACTCACTCTGTTCCACCTGAAGTGGACTCCTTGATGTTTATCAACATACCAAGTATGCCACCACCTCAGGACCTTTGCACCTGCTGCTGCCTTTGCCTAGAATGTCTTCCCAGATACCTGCATAACTCTTTCCTTCACTTCTTCCAGTTCTCTGGGCATATGTCATTGAGGATTTCCTTGATGATCCTATACAAAATATCAATAGCATCCTCTTCCCAAATACGGCACTTGCTTTCATCCTTCTCTGTCTTATTTTCTATACAGAATTTATCACCAGCTTATACACTTTATATTTTTGGTCTTACTTTATGGCTATAAGCACCACTCCATGAGGATAGTGATCTTGGACATTTTATTCACTTCTGTTCCCCAAAACCCAAAGATATGCCTGGCATATAAAAAGAAATCAGTAAATAATTGTCGAATAAATGAATTAATTGAAATTTGAGAAAGGATATTTATATGAAAACTAAAAGCTAACATGTACTGAGTGTTCACTATCAGGAGTATTGAGTGCTCTACATGTTTGCCTTACTAAACCTTCACAGAAGTCTTTGAGGTAAATTCTTTTAATCCCCAATTTTACAGATGAGGAAATTAAGGCTTGTAGAGGTCAGATAACTCACCGACACTCCCAGGGCCATGGGTGGTGGGCTTGAGATGGACACTCCAGCCTGATTCTCTCCACAGTCCATTGCTTTTCTAAGTTGACTCCACCCATCTCATAGCTGTGTCGCTGGGATGAACCTCAATAGTGACATTAGTGTGCATTAAGCACTTAATAAATGTCCGCAGCTAGTGTTATTAAAAATTAAACTCCACACAGTAGGTACAATACTAAATGATAACTTATCAGGTTCAAACAGCTATGTAAAAACAAACTTATGGTTACCAAAGAGGAAATGGGTGGGGGAAGGATAAGTTAGGAGTTAGGGGTTAGCAGATACAAACTACTATTTATAAAACAGATAAACAACAAGGTCCTACTGGACAGCACAGGGAGCTATATTCAGTATTCTGTCATAAACCATAATGGAAAAGAATAAAAAGCTATGTAGATTTGTAAACACTGCATTTTTCCAACAGAGATTTGGTATAACTTCACTGTCTTGCTAAATGGAGACCACCACTGTAAGTCTGGAATTTTCATATCTTCAATTTAGTTACCAAAAGCTACTTGGTCTTTGTGGATGCTGAAGTTCAGGTTGTTAAAAATCTATTTGCCAGGGTGCTACCAAACCCAGTTCACCACGAGCACAGGCAAGAACCAGAAAAACCCATTAGATTAAATATCCTCTCTGAAGATAAACAGCTAGGGCTGCTTCTTGCCCAGCTCTCTAGGACCCATTCCCCACAGTCCTGTCTTCCTACGTAACCCCACAAACTCTCTTGATCAAAGGAGGCAGCTGCCCTGAAATGTGACTGTTTCAATACCTACTATTCTCTGGACTTGTCTTCCTGACCCAGATTCCTGCGGCTACTCTGATTCTGAATCTGGCCCTACTATCTCCGATACTGCTACCTTATGTTCTGATTCCTGATGCTTACCTGACACAGGTTCTCTATTCAAGCCTAAGTAAATGTAAATCATGTTTTCTAAGTACACAAAATCAGCAGTTACACAGTCAGACAGGCTTAAGGAATAAGAAAGAAGGGCAGGTGTGCGATAGCCTGCCTTCACGAGGACGCCGGTGATTCCTGCCTCCTGGTATTCAGGCTTTTTTATAGCCTCCTCGTGCACTGAATAGGACATACCCTTGTGGCTAAGGCTAGGTCCTAAAGACCTTGTGGGGTCTTCTTTGCAGTCTTAGACCCTTAGCTCTGGAGGAAGCCAGCAATCACACCATGAGGACACTGAAGCAACCCCAGGAAGAAGTACACGTAGGAAGGAACTGAGGGCTCCAGCCAACAGCCAGCACCGGCTTGCTATCCACGTGTGTGAGCCGACTAAGAAGATTCTCCCCCCTCAATCAGCCTTCAGATGACTGTGTCCTCAGCCAACATCTTAAATGCAACCTCATGAAAGACCCTGAGCTAGAACTACCCAGCTAGGATACCCCTGAATTCCCATCCCCCAGAAACTGTGTGAAAGATAAAATGTTTCTTCTTTGAAGCCACTGAGTTTTAGGGTAATCTGTCATGCAGCAAAAGATAGCCAAGAAAATATGCATTCAAAATCCATTTATAAGGAAGTAAATCTAAAAAGTCATGAGCCCTGTAACAAGAAGAATTGTATATAAATACAACTCAGCATCCAAAATACATGTGGAATATAAGACAGATAAAATAAGGAGTGTCTTTTTACAAAGTTGAAAGTTTTGATTATGGGTTTTTAAAAAAAAAAAAAAAAAAGGCTATGAGCTGACTTTTTCTGACCTTCAGTAAAGCCCTAAATGTCAGCACTTCAATAAATGTGTGTAATAGCACAAATAGCTTAAACTATAGAAAATGGAGCGCCAAAGACTTTGAACTTTAAACTCTGAACTCTGAGAATTGCTAAGAAACATAATTTTCTGCTGTTAATGAAATAACCCTGACTTAAAATATAATAACCAATTGCATGCACATTTTCTAGCACAGAAACAGAAGACTGAAGTGCAATACAGGAGATTAAAGACAATGCCAGGCCATGACTATGAAGAAAATAACAAGATCAAGACAGAAACATTCGCCTTAAGGGTGAATCTGGCATGAATACGAGAAGAGCATTGTCAGGGGATCTGTATACTTGCTGTACTTTCTTACATAAACATAAGTTTGCTTTGGGTAACAAACTAGAAATCTGAACATAAATTATTCCGCACGTGACATCAGTCATTCTCAACTAATCCTCTGTTGCCTTGGACTGATGTTAAAGTGACCTGAAACAGGCGAACGCAAATTGCCAATTGCAGACAATATAAGAAATTCAAGTAAACAGATGAAATGAGGTGCACCCAACTTGTAGAGTTCATGTAATATTGCCAATATTTACTCTTATCTTGGTATATTATGCATTAATATAGGGAAGAGGTGCTATAAATCTAAAACTGAAGACTGAAGACCTGAAATAATATTTGGCTTCTGTTTTGAAGCTCTAGAAAAGTATTTAATAGATAAAAGTTAATAATTTCAGTGACCTCTCTTGCCCTCAAATAAAGCACTTTGCGTCCATCTCTTCATGAGGAATGCACAACTCACTTTGTCAGAGATGTATCACTTTGATGCTTCCCTAGAAATTAGGCTGCAAACCCCTAGGGTACCAGAACTGTGTCTATTTATGGCTCTGCCTCTGGTCCCAAGTTTTGTACCCTGTGTTTGGCCAACAGATAACCGTTGAGTGACAGACAAATACTCATTTTCTAATCAGCGCACTGGGATACAACCAACACGCTTTACATGCTTATCTTCTATCAGGCACTGTAATAGACACTAAGGATACAAAGCATTTTAAGGAACAATCCTAGCTGTGAAGGACCTCACAGTGCAGCAGGGGACCCAGACCTGTACACAGACACTGCTGGGGCAGGGAAAATATGTCACAACTGAGGGAAGACATATGATGGAAGGAAAGACAGAGAAAAGAATCCTAAATTCTGGAGAGAAGTACATTCGTACAGTGAACAGAGCACTGCAGAAAAGGAGTGATGAAAACAATGACCTTTGAGCTTGATCTTTAAGTGGAAGGTCTCCTGATGAACAGCTGACTTTTGACAAAGCAAGAATTGACAGTATGCCACAAACAAATCGGAAGCTTCTATGAAATAAGACTGTGCTGGAAATATCGCTGAAAGAGTAATCAAATAAGTGTGTTCTAAGGGCCCATAAGACCAAAAGAATGAAGAGAGAAATTAGTGTGTTTTCTGGTGAGGTATTCTGGCTTTTTCACCGTCTGAACAATGAAATTTGGAGCTTGAACTATCCAAAATTAACCAGGTTCATAGGCCTGAGTCATTTTTGGTACTCTAACCGTGGTATGCAGAACTATACCTCCCTGCAAAGATGTCTACATCCCAATCCCCAGAGCCTGTGCATATGGCATCATACATTGCAAAGAGGACTTTACAGATGTGATTAAGGTTAAGGACCCTGAGGTGGTGAGAGAACCTGAATGATGCAGGTGGGCCCCATTTGATCACATGTGTCCTTAAAGGTGAGGAACATTTCCTGGCTGTGGTCAGAGAAACGGCAGCATTGCATGGACTTGGTACCCTGTTGCTGGTTCTGAGATGTATGTGGCTACATGCAAAGGCTGGAGAGAGGCCTCTCAATGCTAAGGGAGGCCCTTGAATCCCAAGGAGCAAAGTCCACCAAAAAAAAAAAAAAAAACAACCCACACAAGCTTCCCTGTCTGCTGAGCCATTTGACAACACCACCTACAAAAATCGCCAGCATCATGATGAACAGCAAGCAAGGAAATGGAGACCTGGACCCTCCAACCACATGGTACTGAGTTCTGTCAACATCTGGATGAGCCTCCAGAAAGGAACCCAGCCTGCTGACACCTTGATTTTAGCCAGGTGAGACCCATACAGGACTTGTAACCTACTGACTTGTAAAACATTAAACTTACGTTGTTTTATATGACTAAGTTTGTGGTAAAAATAAGTTACAACAGTAATAGAAAACTAATACACCAACAAATTCTGTTTTTAACTTAAAGGTGGAGTTACAAACGCAGGCTTATAACTTGGTCTTATAAAAATAAACACTGTTCAAGATCCAGAAATGTTGTTAAAGTGAAACCACTTATTTTTATGGACCAGTTCTTCTAAAAGGGAGGAAAGAGTAAATAAGAAGAAGAGCTACTTTAATGAGTAAGTATCATGGCCTAGTTACTGCACTAACCACTTTACACAGCGATAATAATTGCTGATTTTTTGAGCATATGTGTAAGTATGTTAGCAGGTGGTAGGCACTGTCCTAAGCACTTTACACATGTTGATTCATTTAATCTTCACAACAACCTTCTGACTCAACTTCTAGTATCATCCCCCTTCTACAGATGAAGGAATTGAGACACAAAGTATGTAAGTAATGTGCTAAGGTCACACAGGTAATAACCACTTAATCCCCACAGCAGCACTCTAATAGAAGCAAGCACATCTTAGGAGCCTGCAGTGTTTCAGGTTCAAGGGCAAGTTCTTCCATGCATCTGTGCACGACGGCCCTATAGCACCCTGTTTTGCAGATGAGGAACCTTACAAAGGCTTGGTAACTCGCTTAGTGACTCACAACAAACGAACAGCTCAGGATGGAACTGACCCCGGAACAGACCCTCTGACCCATCCAGCTGTTCTACAGAAGCCAGTCAGGCTAGGCCAGCGGCATAAAGGTACAGCTACTTGAGGATGTCTTTTCCTGGATCATCTTCAGAGAAGTGTTTTAGTTAAAAGCTTTCCAAACACTCGAATCATGGCAGCTCTCTCGCAGAGGACACTGGAGGTCCTCTCCGTTGGCAAAGGGTGGGCCTCACGGATGCCAAGTGGACAACTTGGAATATTTGTATTTAACAACGACAACAGAAAGGTTTAGTCAACTTCCCACTTTTCATTCCATCTAATTACAAAATTGATTCAATATTTATTGAGCACCTACTATGTGCAAATCACTATGATGAGCATTAAGGAACATCTGATTAGATATAACTTAACTGAGTGTACTGATTTCAAACTTACCAACTTTCAAAAGAAGTTAAAAGAGCTCCAGTGATCTGTTGGGTAACAGCCATGGCACTAAAGAAACTTAGAGGACTTACTGGGGGAAATTCAACCTTCTCATAATCTTCTAGAAAAATTCAATGCAATGATGTCAGAAAAAATAAATTGGGCTAAAGGTCAGTAGACCCAGGTTATACCTGAGTGACCTAGAACAAGGCATTTCATTTGTCCACGACCATGTCCTCGTTTGTGAAATAAAAAGATTGATCTGTTAAATATCAAATATCCTCCTGGCTCTGATTCCTATCCTTGCACAATCAGAATGTCTAGATTCGGAAAACGTGCTGGACAGCGGGACTGGAGTGGGGCCTTGTACCTGGAGTGGTACCGGGGGCAGAAGATGGTAAACATCCAAACCCCAGAGCCATTCATATATGAATTAGGAGGGTTTCATTCATATATATATAGAGAGAGAGAGAGAGAGAGAGACCCTGGAAAAAGGGCACTCCAAAGTATCAGCAAAAATGTAGTGAATTTTCCAAGACCTGGATAAAAATGGGACACCAGAAATAGTAACCTTGCTAAGTAAGTAATCGCAGATGTACTTGACACTTGGTTAATGGGATTTAAAGGAAAGTAAACATGCACCCACACAAATGCATACATGCATATAATACACACACACCCCTTGCACAGAAGTGAGTGAGCACTTCCCACTCGCTCAGTGGAGCACAGAGCCGACGCAAGCAGCAGCATGGAGCTCTTACACAAGCTTGCTGCACCGCACCAAGCCCGCGGAACACACAGCGCGCCTGCACACACCACCGCGGTTTCCTACAAGCACAGCGGAGGCCCTGGAACTCTTCCAGACCCTGATGCTGTTATCAGCCAGTTAAAGGCATTCATTTAAACCAGTGCAAATGACTATCAGCCTGAACTCGGCAGCCCCGGGAAAGGCAGCCTCACGGCCCACTCGGCAGTACTGGAGAGGAAAGGGGATTCTGCCTGGATCCTGCCAGGAACAAATCAAAGGATGAAGAAAGTTGCATTTTAGTGCCTATGAGTGCTTTTTCTTGCACAAAAGGATCATGCAGTTTGGGCACAAAACCTAGAAAAGTAAATTCAAGAGTAAACAGCAAAACTAGGGAGAGCACTGAAGTGTTCAGCAAACAGAAGGCCAAAACGAGCGCCGTCTATCGCAAAACTGCAGGAGATGCTCCAAATGCACGTTCATCCACGAAAGGGATGAGCTAACGAAACTTCCACAGAATTAAATAGTAACAATCTTCTCGCTCCCCACTCTGCTCCATGTAAGATGTCAAGGTCCTCTCCGAATCTTCATCGTGCATTTTGTTTAGTCTTTGAATCTCAGTTACTCTTGAACCAGTTAAATTTCAATTTAGTATTTAGTGGAAACCACTGGTAAGGTCTCCATGACCTTAATTTTTCACACACATGCGGATCTCTCTCACAAGACAGACAAGGTGCTCACTGCCCACACCTCCGTGTGACCCTAGTCGTCACTGCCGATTAGAAAATGAGTCAATTTAGGACTCACTTCCTTACCCTATAAAATGAGAACTTTGCTTCCTTCCAGCTCCATGATTCTGGCATCAGCTTTTACTGGGAAAACCTTGGAGGGGCTTTAACTCAGGCAAGTCCAGATGATGAAAAGAAGGGGAAATAGGAGAATAGTTTTATTCTTGCCCAGTTTAATCTTATTAAGGTAAAACACACACACACACACACACACACACACACACACTCTCACACACCCTTCCCCTTCCCCCTTTTATCACCTGAGAGTCTTTTGGATTTTTATCTATTCCTTATTTAGATTATTAACTACTTAAAGTGAGGAATCCTGACAGACAGAATCCTAGAATTTGAAAAATAAAAGTGACCTTGAGAAGCACAAGGAAACAATAGGGCTGATAAATATTAAAAGAGAAGGGAATTTACTTTTTTAAACAGAATGGAGTCTTTTCTCTTTGAGGAGAAGCTGTGCTTCCATATGTATCTCTATTGCTCTGTCCTCAGAATTCGTGCCCATAGGGGACAGAAAAGTGTCTTCCTAGGCCAGGAGATAGAGGAAAGTAAGGAATAAAACCTCCTTTTTTCTCTGGGTTTTTTTTTGGTTTTGTTTTTTTCAGCTGCCATACAGTGCCCTCTTCCTCTACCTGTGAAGTAACAAGCCCTAAGCTCCAGGTGAAGGAAGCTTGGCTTCACCGGGCCTGAGGTTCAGGAGTTAACCAATCATTTGGGGCCAGATGCCGGACCAGATTGTTCCCCCTTGGGGGCAGGAAATGATTGCCAGGGTCTCATCTTCAGGAGCTGAGAATTGCATCCAGGGCATGACCTAATTCAAGCCTGTGTCCCTCTACTGTGCCAGCATTACCTCTGTTGATATTACCAGCTGTGTCCCATATGGCCCACATCCGTTCATTTACACACACACACACACACACACACACAAACAAAATTCGGAAAGGTTTGGTCAGCCATTTAAATAGGCTTGCTGCTCTGACTGCCTCTTCATTCAGTGTTCTTCCATTCATTATGTCCAGGGTGGTCCAAGGGAAGAGGTTATTTCTTAAGGGTGTGAAGAGAGATGCATTTGAAAGTGCACTCCTCAGGGAAAACAGAGCTGTTCTTTTCTAAGAAGGTCATGAACAGATCACAATGCATTAGGAGTTTCTCCTGCCCTGGTTTCTGGGCCCTGGAGGGTTGAGCTTTATGATCTACTAGGTACAATTATCTGATTGGTGCCGAAGAAAACATCTTTTCTGTGTGCGGCTTTTAAAGCCAAGCTTTTAAAGTCAATGATTCTCCCCAGAAAAGAAGGGTGTCTTTAATTTGAGCTCCAATGCCCCTGCTGGCTAGCACCCACACTTTCCCACAGCTGAATCGGGCCGATTTAAAAGTCACCTCATGAATTTGGGACAGGTTGGAGGTATGGAAAAACACTACCATCACAATTCAAAGTACTGTCATACTACCAATAACTAAAAATAAAGCTGTAGATGGCGGGGGTGGGTTGGGGGGTGGTGAGGTAAACAGAAGAGAATAAGCGTCAGGCAAGGCAAAGTGTTACAAGAAAGGTGCCTAACACAGGACGTTTAAAAAACAAAGGACTGAGCTATTCTAAAGCACAACTACAAGCGTTGTTCTCAAATATCTGCGATCACATTTAAGAACAGGTTACCCCTTCTCTTCCTACTTCTTTGGAATACAGAAGACGCATCACGGCATCTACCGAATAAAACATAAGAACATAAGTAGAAAACTTACTGATGCACTAAAAAGTTTCTTTCATGTCCAAACCAAACAGAAATGAGTATTTGAATATTATTAGGGACTCATATTTTCTAACACTTGTTTAAGATAGCTCCTGCCTGGGAGCTTTCAGCAAAAAAAGGGGATGAGGGAGATTCTTCACTCCTGTTTTCCAAAGTATTAACTACATTTTACTATTTCATATTTATGGGTTAGTAAAATTTGAATTTAGAAACCAAGGGACCTGAGTTTCAGTTTAGCTATGCTGCTAAGGACTGTTTGGCTTTTCATAAGTGACAAACTCTGCGTTTCAGGTCCCCATCTGCTAAATAAAGGACTCTGTTCTCTTTGAGGCTGCCTACGATTTACAGAACTACTATCGTCCCCTTTAGCACTCACATTTCCATTGTGTGACATGATGAACAACGTACAAGGCCTAGAAGAAAGGTAAACCTGACTTGTTCATTTTGATGAAAGCAAAGAAAAAAGATCTTAAGTGGGAGAGAGCTGATAATAGCACCCACGTCTGGACAATACTAATATTTTGTTTCCAAAGAGTTTTCATGGACATAGTCTCATTCGAGTCTTACAACAAACCTTGGAGGCTAATATTCACCACTGTTTTACCAATGGGGAAATTCAATGATTATTCAAGGTCAACGAAAAAATCTTTCTTAAAAATAAACAGGACCGAAACTTGGGTCAAAGGTTTGAAATGTCTGTAGATCCCATCACAAATCAAATCCACCAGAAATCATATTTCCCACAGACAATTAAACTGCCAGCATTATGCCATTTTGCTATTAATCCCAGTACTGTTTCGGTATTCCAGCCTCTCCTGGATACCTTAAACTGATAAAGACACTCAGCGCCAGCCCTAGGAACACTATAACAGTGGTTATTTATACTTGAAGGAGGTTTATTTTCCTTTTCAGGGCACAGGTTTGAAAGCTTCCTACAGCAGGAAGCTACTGCAGATTATTTTGGTCCCAACAATGTCCTCAGAAACAGAGAGAGAATAAAGAAACCAGCCCTCCGTCCACAGCTCCCCTGGGATGAGTGAAAAGAGGGTAGATGGGGAGAGGAGATGAAACCTGAGAAAGACGAGGGAGTCCCTCTCCCCCTCCATGGAACACATGCAAATATGACGTAGGCACGTGTGCTCTGTATGACAGCACGCAGACCAGCCTGCCCCTTCCTGGGCCACAGCCACTGGAGCAAATTTAAATTTAGTTCAAGGACACTGGAGCCCCCTCAGAACACTGATAGCCTTACCGCTCTGTAGGGGTAAAGGAAGTTCCAAGCAAGTCTCCATAGCAAGGTTCCCACTGATCTAGCCAACAGGAAGTTTAACAAGTATTAAACCTCAAACTGTGAACAGAGCACTGTGCCTTGAAGGTACAACTCAGTGTAAAACACAGTCTTGAACCTGAAAGAACTCACAGGCAGTGAAGGCTGTTGTAAAAATAGTCAAATCACAAGTATGTGCTTGGTCTCTTTATAAGTTACAGCAGAATCGGAGAACTCAGAAACTGAGACCTAGAAGGTAACATTTGAGCTTAATCTTGAAAGATGGATAGGAGTTTATCATCAGAGCTGAGGGAAGGCCAGTCCACTCATGGAGAAAGGCATTTAGGGAGGAGCCTAGATTTTACAGGAAATGGTGAGAAGTTTAGTGTGGGAATTGTAGTGAGTGGTCCAAACAAGAGATTCTTTGGGAGTTTTCTCAGAAATGCAAGGTGGAGGAGGAGCCAAAACACCTTGATTTCTTGTCTTTATTTTTAGATTAATAACATAATGACATTTAAAAGGCCTATTTCCTTCTTCAACCCAAAGAGAAATATAGTTTTTCTTTTAACTAAAGGAGATATTCACCAAAATCTTTCGGATTAAATAAATTATATGGGAAATCATCCCTAGTCATCAATCCCTTTGATTTCAACAGTCCAAATGGAAGAATAACAACATAGCCCAAACTCTTCCCAAATCCCTCCACAAAATAACACATAGTTGTTCAAGAAAGAGAAATAAAGTAAGCTTTAAAGGTCAATAATTAAACAACAAGGACTTACTGAATAGCAGTTGTCTACTTTGCAATCACCAAACCTGGTTTCCATCATCACTCAGAGGAAATGCAGCAATCAGGTAACAGCTCTGCCACACTGAGGCAGAAAGGCACAGCCAACACAAAACGACCAAGATGTTTACTGCATTTAAGAAAACGCTCCTTGTGCCATGCAAGTCATGGTCATGAAGCATTACATATTGAAGAGAAATGGTTCCTAATCTGAGAGGTCAACTGGAAATAAAGAGGGTGAAATTTCTTTCTGCTGCTCGTACAACAGAAAATCTATCTTGAGCCAAAATGAATTAACAGCATCGTGGTCTCCCTGACACGGTGATCCTACAAAATGAAGTTATCAATCACGTTACCAACATCTCCATTGGTGTACCATCGCATTTTAGTCAAATGGAACAGTTCTTCTTTCCACCGATTTCCCTAAACATCTATAATAGGCAAAACCAGGCAGCATTATCCCTTACTGAGCACTTATTAGTTCCTGGCGAGTAAGTCCTCGATGTGTCACATCCAATTCCTGCAGTGAAGGAGCCGTGTCCATACGTCGTCATCGTGCAGGTCATTTCAACCAGCCAACCATATCTTGACTGTTTGCCATACACACTACCCTTTCCAGATACTGAACTAGGTACGAGGATCCAACAAGTAATGAGAAACCGTCCCTCCCCGTGCGAGTTGGCAGCCTCATTTCATCATCGCAGTAACTCACAAAGCAGTTATTCATAGCAAGCACTCAGGAAATACTGGATGAAGAAACAGGTGGATGGACATGCAAGTGAATACATGCCAACCACTGTTTCAAAAATGTTTAGGACAACAGAGTTGCTGTTTTTATTCTGAAAGTTCATTTCTGCTCTCAGAAAAAAAAAATCACCTCTCATGTATTGACTGTTAGGGATTTCCCATTACAAGCGCTTGGCCACACCTGCCAGGAGGGTTTGGTGTTTGAGGACAAGGGAGCAAGTATAATGTTTTATTTATCTCATTTATATCAGCTTTAGCTCCAAAATTACTCACATATATAATGTATATATTAATATAATATATAATATCCAAATAATATACATATATGCATATACATACAAACATATATATACATACACACACATGTGCCTTCCCTAATAGCTAGGTCAAAGAAATCAGTGGTAAAGAGAAAGTATGATAAAACCTGCTGTTCTCCCCTTTTACGAAATTTCATTACCTTTTCAAAAAGAAACACACATTGCTCTAAAAGTTAGTCACCTCCATGGACATAGGAGCCCACTTCCAAGGTGCCTCTCAGCCTGCATCCTGACTGAGCAGAGGAGACCGAGAACCGCCCTCTGAAGTCTAGTTCAAGGAGCTCCATGAGCCCTCTCCTGTAAGCAGTACCTGCAACACTTTACTGCATCCTCTGCAGGTCTGCTCTCCTTGACTTAGCTCCCTGAGGGCTGGCACTGTGACCCTTTCTTCCTTAAATGCCAGGAACTCAGCACAGCCCAGGTCAGACCCCACAGCTCCAGGAAAGGGGACTCAAAAGCACATATTAGTTTATTAAAGTAAATTTTAAACGCATCTTCTTTTGAGATATTTTGTAATCCCCCTAAAATCGTTGAGGTTCCCCTATCATATCACAAAACCAGACTTGGAAATTTCTGTCCCAAATATCATGCCTCTAAAATATATTAGCTTGTGTCCTGTGTACCTTAGGGAGAACCCCAGGCCTGAAATAAACTAGGTAAGACCTCAAACACAGCCAGGCAGTGAGCCTAACACAGATTTATTAAAGCCTTAATTCCCTCTTCTTACCTTTCTAGCCAATTACTCCCTTTTACAATATCCCAGGATATTTAAAAAAACTGTTGTGTATTACATTACACTCTTTCATGAATATACCAGCACTATGAAAGAGCAGAAACTAGGACATAACTACTTTGATGCATAGTAAGTGCTATGCAATCCCATAGCTACATTGTTCAGGGAAGAATAAAGCATTTGGCCAGTGCCGTCTAATTAAGGGGAAGTGCGCCCTGCCAGGACACAAGGGTCTAAACCAGAAGACCTATGGAGTCTCATATTAAACCCAGGGGGGTGCAACACACCAGAAACTGAGCTTCGTGCCTGGAGCAAATTTTAACGTTCTTAAATCCTAAATTCCTGACTTTTTAGCCACAGTAGTCAACCGAGTTGTGATGACACCCTATTATGTTACAATCAGTTGTGGCTCTGTCAAAAGCAATGCTACCAATAATAGTTAAAATATTCATATTTGAAAACAATGAATTTTTAATAAATTAAGGCATATTCAAATTAACTCTCCAACATCATTTCTGACACCTGCGTACCCAGTAGGTTTTCTTGAGTGTGAGAGAGGAGAACAGACATGCACAAGCACGTCAAGGACTGAACATTCAAAGAGAATGCCATGCACCGTGCAAGTTCACCATCAAATTCAGCACATAAAACATGGAGGAAGGCTAAGGAAAATTTAAGCAAAATATATTTACAGATTGCATGAAGTAGCTCTCTTGGACTACCTGTGTGTGTGTTTGTGTATAAAATGTTACAAAAGCTGACACCCTGTTTTTCGGCCATAATATTATATATATATATAGTTGTTCCAATATCTCAAACAGACCTCTTTGAGAATCAGAATTTTTAAAATTTTAACTGCTTTTTTATAAGGCTGACGTCAGTATGCCTGCCTCTGGTGAGGATGCATTTTTCCTAAATATGAATGAAATTCTTTATTTCTCTATAGCTTGGAGATATGCTGGTTTCGAAACCTCCTTTGTTTCTTTTACACACTTCCCCAAATGTAGGACCACATTCTCGATGCGCTCGGGAGGCTGGAAGGTTGAGAGGCACACATGACTTCCCTCTGGGGCAGGACCTGCCCCTCTATCGCTGCTGGGGAGAGAGCATCCTACCCCATCTCACCTGCACTGAGTGCCACCACTTGCCTGACTGGCCCTCTTCCCAGGCCCTGATTTCTAGGTCCATTCTCACACTCTCACATTCCACCTGGAGGCAGCTAGGCTCCAAATTCCAGTTTGACCAAGTGGAAACCCTTCCTTAGTTCCTGACGGGTCCTTCCAATAAATCGTCCTATTTACAGTATCTTTGCTCAACTCAGATAAACCCTCCCCTGCCCCAATCTAGCCTCCTGCAAAAATTGCAAGATCATAAACCCCTGCAAGGTGAAAGTCTGATGCTATCATGGGCACTGGCCTTCACTCTGGATCCTCGGAAATCAAAATTGACCCCAATCATACTTTATTTTTTATTTTTGGTTGCTTAGACTAGCATTTTATCCATTATTTTACCCCCATGCCACATATGAATATTGATAATAGCACCTGGCATTCTCAGTAACTGGAGGAGGTCCCTTCCAATCACCTTGAGGGCTGAGAGGATAAACGGGTCAGCACTCCTATAGGACATTCGAGGCACAGAGGTGGGGAAGATTTAAACCACTGGAAGAAGCCAGAATTCAGTTTGGACTCTACCCACAGAAGGAGGGCACTATCCCTGGGCACTGTGTGAGCTGAATGTAACTCTTGCGCCTTAGAATGCCCTGCCCAACCCAAACTGGGCACGTAGTTGTATTAGTCTACTGGGGCTGCCATAACAAAGTACCATAAACTGGGGGGCTCAACCAACAGAAATGTATTGTCTCACAGTTCTGGAGGCCGGAAGTCCAAGATCAAGGTGTCAGCAGGGTTGGTTTCTTCTGTGGGTTATGAGGGAAAATTTGTTCCATGCCTCTCCCCTCACTTCTGGTCGTTTGCTGGCAATCTTTTGCATTCCTTGGCTTGTTGAAGTATCACCCCAATCTCTGCCTTCATCTTCACATGGCGTTCTGCCTGTGTGAATTTCTGTGTCCAAATGTCCCCTTTGTATAAGGACACCAGTCATGTTGGATTAAGGGTCCACCCTACTGCAGTATGACCTCATCTTGGCTAATTACATCTGCAGTGACCCTGTTTCCACATAATTCCATATTCACATTAAACTGGGGGGTTAAATGTCAACATATGAACTTTGGGGGGGATACAATTCTACCCATAACACCAGGGATGGTATTGACCACTATCTGTGGGTTACCTGAGACAGCGCCTGGCCCCACAGTAGGTCGGTATTCAATACATGTGCTAAATAAATGAACACGTGAATGTACAGTCTGTGCTGAGTGCAAGGATTCAGTCAGCAAGGATTATTCATCTGGTCTGGGGTGATGAAGATGTACGTATCTGGTTTGGGCTGATGTGGTTTTCATGATCATACTGTGTACACTGTACACTATTGAAGAGAAAAGCTGCTGCTGTGAAAAAGTTTCTGAGACTGTTTCCTGAAAAAGTGAGGCACTCTGAGCTGTCTGAGCACAGCAGAAGGCTCTGAATTTGAAGTTAGAGTGCTATAAATAGCAGTTAATCTTATCCTTCCAAATGTCGTATGTACATATAAAAAAGATTTTAGTGTCAGATAAGAGTCTCTGAGTAATTCGATTTATAGGAAAAGGAGACCAGGGAGAACTAACTATATTATAATTAATTACATATGCAAATGGGGGACTAAATTTAGATGCACAATTACATGTCTAATCACAGCTGGCAAAGGTAGAAGATCGCGTGCGTGGACCGAGGAGCATGCCTCCCGCTCCGCTCAGGGGCTCAGACCCATCAGTCGCCTCCCTCAGGACCACTCAGGCTCTAGATGCTGAAGAGGAAACCTGGGAACGTGGTCCTGGAAGAGCCCAGGCTCCCGCCCCAGGAGCCTCGTTGATGTCACTCGGCCTCTGGGATGTGCTCTCCCCAGAGCAGCACAGAGACTACACAGTGTGGGGTTCTGTGGTGAGGGCCGCCCCGAGACTGCGGCTCTCAGGAAGTGAGAGGAGAGAACAAGTTGGTGTCACTGCTACAAGCCAAAGAGCCGTGATCGTGTGCACGTGCTACTTAAATGCAAGCAATGTCAGGAAAGTCCTTCTGGATGCACAGGAGCTTTCCATGCACTCAAGCCAAGTGACAGGTCGCCTGTGTCCTCCCATCACCTCTGAAACAGTCAGCTCTACAGGCTGATGCTGACGGCCGCCCTGCGCGGAAATGGGAGACATTAGCTAAGGATGGTGACTGACCTATAGATATAAATATACATGTGCTAAGCACTGTGTGTGTGTGTGTGTGTGTGTGTGTGTGTGTGTGTGTAGAGAGAGAGAGGGACTGATGAAAGCCACTTTGCTGACATCCCCAAATAGCTTCAAAGTTTAAGAAGCATATTATAGGTGCTTTTTCTGAGACTACCTACAAAAGTGTATCATACAGGTGTGTTCTCTGTACACACCTGTATGATACACACCTGTATGGTTTCCATATTCAGAATGTATGCATGTGCCTGTGTGTTTGTGTGTGTGTGTGTGTGTGTGTGTGTGTGCGCCCTCCCGAAGCAGCTGTAGGTACTGCAAAGAGTAACAGTTTGGGAGTTACTCAGGAAGCCGAAGTTTGAGTCCCAGTCTTGCCACTGGTGAAAATGGAAATAATGTTTTCTACTACCTAATCTGTGGGCATGAAATAAAAGAGATTATGTGAAAGCACCCTATAAACTACAAAAAATAAAACAACACTCATGAGTCTCACAGGTCAGGGAAGGTAAGAAGCACGCGGGGAAAGTTTCCGGCAACCTTGCGATCCAGATGGAGACACGCCTGACCCTCCCTGGCTTCTGGACATGTCCCCAGCACGGATTCAGCTGGTGCTGCACTAGAGCAGCCATACGGTCTCACCCTGAGCCTTTGCTGTGGGACTGGACGTAGCCCAGGGACAGTAGTGACTACACCAAGTTTCTCTTCAGTGTCTACGCTTAGCCTTTTCAGGGCCATTCCCTCTTTTTTGGAGACTAATTCCCTCATACAGTCTGAGAGGGAAGGGATCAGGATTGCTGGTTCACAATAAGAGGCTGAGGTCAAGGAGGTGCCCCTACTTGGAGCAGGTGCTCTTTGAAAGGGGACCTGCGAGGACAAACCTGGGAACACGGGGAGATACGCGGACCGGCATCTGCCTCCTCACCCACGGGCCCCACGCCTACTTAACCACGTCCCCTTGAGTGGGTCTGAAATCCGGAAGACAGCCACAGGAGATGTGATGAGGCCATGGTGTGCCATGTGGTCATGTGTTTATTGTGAACCCTTTAGGGAGTGAGGCCTCATTCCCTATTCCCTTTGCTCCTTCCACTGAACTCTTAGCCGCCTCTACATGAAACAGACTCCCTCTGGAACCAGTATGACTGTTCTCTGAACGGCTTTATCTAACACGGGCTCAATTCGCAACCTGGGTGGTTGGTAACAGTTCAAACAGAGAAAAACTTCAGGCTGTTCAAAAGCGTTCAATTTTCTGATTTCTGCTTGGCATTCTGTAGAGGAAGGGGTACCAGTCTGCAAGGTACCAGGCCAGAGTGCAACCCCTGCGGGGCTACCCAACAGCTGGATGGCCCTGGAAAAACCCCTTCGTTCCTATCGATTGCATTTTCTTATCAATAAAATGACTGAATATATATATATATACACATATATATAGCTAGAACTTCAAATTATATGAACTGTTTTAATCTCCACAGTACAGATAAATGAGATGGTAAGCACGGTATGATATTCTGGTTAACCTGGAGTCACCACACAACAATTCTCAATTTTCAAGGAATCACAGTGTAAAGAAAATGTATTTAACAATGCAACTATACAGAGTATAATTTTTAAATGAATTTGAAGTGTAATACCTCCCAGGGTCATTATAATCACACGTTTTCATTTACTAGTGAATTTACTAGTTGAACTGCTATTTTTGATAAATTCTTGTTATTAGACTTTTCTATACTTTATTTTTAAAAGTATGTGTGTGTGTATGAGATTATTATAGGTGAAGGTAACTGAACATTTGGACTATTGCCAAAATGTGCGTATATGTCACTAATTTTGATTGGGCCTCAATGTGTTTTCTAAATTGGGGCAGGGCACACTGAACACAACAAAATTAAGATTCCACATCTGGTTCATAGCCAGTAGCATTCCAGTCATTTTTGATTCTATAACGAATGAAAAAATCACGGTTCATCCTTATTAATTGAGTCAGATTAATTTGCACCCTCCTCCCACCTTACATTTTAATTGTCTTCAAACCCAAAGGTTCAGCGTGACCTTTAATTTCTAAAAATCTTTTCAACCCAAAGTACACCAAGAACAGACCAAATTTCCTCAGGCAGACCCAGGCCAGAGCGGGTCTGAGCCCAGTAATGTCAGGATCCGAGGGAAGCACCAACCACTGGAACACAAGGTGGCTCTCCGAGCACCTTCCCCTCCAGCATTCACTGGAATGAAAAGCAAATGGGCTGGAGATATGCCTTCTAGGAAGAGCTGAAGCATTACTTTTCTAAACACACCTACATATTGCTTTCTAAATGTCACGCTGAGATGAGCAAGTACTGCCATGAACTCCTTGAGCAGTTAACTCAGTGGCTTAATACTTGTAGTTTAGCAACTTTAAACTGTAATTTCCTGAAATGAGCTTTACCACCAAGATTGAGGCCTCACCATGGTAATGGAGGAAATCAATAAAATACACCCTGGCATGGAAAACAGGAACACATTTACTACAAATGGGAAAGACGTATTAGGCCTGTCCATCACCATGCCAATACCTAATGTATCCCTGCAGCTTCGGGGATCCCATAACTGCCATGATGAATGGTGGTGACTCACGGGCATTTATGAAGATGGAGAACATCAGTAACTATAGATTGGACTCTCGAGCTGTCCATACTCCTAAAAAAATTGTCCAAAACTTTGCCTAATATGTTAAGTCTTCTCGTATTTCTAAATAAAGGTTTGGTTCAATATTTCCTTCCCTGCCCCCTACATTATTTCCTTCAGGTAAAATTATCTTTTTTTTTTTGGCCAAGCCACGTGGCTTGTGGGATCTTAGTTCCCCAACCAGGGATTCAACCCGGCCCATGGCAGTGAGAGTGTGGAGTCCTAACCACTGGACCACCAGGGAATTCCCAGAATCATCATTATTAATTTTGTAAAATAAGGTAAAACAAAAGGCCACATAGAATTTTTAAAATTTCGTAAGATCACTCTGGTTATTGTTTCCTATTAAAATGTATATAAATCATTTCTAAAACAGACTATGTGACATGTGTTCTAATCCCACATACCTTTTCAGAGATAAATATACATTTGTTCCCTTTATGTCTAATCTCTACCTCTTCCCAGTTTATCTTCAAACTAAAAAAAATAAAAATAAAAAAGAAAGAAAGAAAGAAAGAAAATTTGCTGTGTGATACTAAAAACAATAAAATAAAAGCTAGAGAAATGTTCTATTTTGATCTCTCCAGTCCTTGCTTTTCTCACAAATTGATCCTTATGCCAGCATTTCTTAAACTGGAAAATAGCACAAAGGTGAAATAGAAGGCCTTTGGTTTCTGCCTGTAACATAAATTTAGTTAGTACTGACGCCAATGATTTTTTCCTTTTTCTGCCCAAGTGTAAGGTTAAAAAAGTTGCTGCAATGTCAATTTATAAACTATGGTTAATACTGTGTCAGCATTTGACACATTCCAGTATATAAGAAATACTGAGAAAAACTGCTACACGTTCGTCTGAGACCTTTTCAGCTGCATTAGTCACAAATTTCTCTAAGAATACCTGGAATTCTGAGTCTTCAGATGAAGGCAGGATCACATGTAGCTATGGATTTATAATACCATGTTTTCTATAGTTCATTAACCTGCTCCTTTTTTTGTTTCCTGTCTTTATCATTGATGAAGTAAGCTAATTGAGTACCACTAAAGAGTCTGATTCATAATTTTCTTAGGAGTTATCTAACAAAGATACATAAAAAGCTGATATTCAAAAGGTATTAATATGACATCGGTAAGGACAAAACCCTACCTCAGAGTCAAATTGAAATTGTATTGTTCGTATATTAGTCCAGATTAAATTTAGCAAAAATATTTTAACCATAATTCAAAAAGACACATGCACCCCAATGTTCACTGCAGCACTATTTACAATAGCCAGGACATGGAAGCAACCTAAATGTCCATCAACAGAGGAATGGATAAAGAAGATGTGGGACATATATACAATGGAGTATTACTCAGCCATAAAAAGGAACGAAATTGGGTCATTTGCAGAGACATGGATGGACCTAGAGACTGTCATACAGAGTGAAATAAGTCAGAAAGAGAAAAACAAATATTGTATTTTAATGCATATATGTGGAATCTAGAAAAATGGTAGAGATGAACTTATTTGCAAAGCAGAAACTGAGACACAGACGTAGAGAACAAATGTATGGATATCAAGGGGGGGAAGAGGGGGTGGGATGGATTGGGAGATTGGGATTAACATATATACACTGCCATGTAAAAAACACATAACTAATGAGAACAGACTGTATACCACAGGGAACTCTACTCACTGCTCTGTGGTGACCTAAATGGGAAGGAAATCCAAGGAAGAGGGGATATACATATACATGTGGCTGATACACTTTGCTGTAGAGCAGAAACTAACACAACATTGTAAAGCAGCTATACTCCAATTAAAAAACAAAACCAAACCCTTTACTGGCTCCTTTGAGAATATAAATTGTAAGGTCTTACCACGCTCGCCTCAATTTTTTTTAACCTTTGAGAACTTAAAAAGATATATGACCTACAATAACCAATATCCGATAACCAATAACCAATCATCAGGGAAAAAAAGACTGGAATAAAATTAACCTCCTAGTAGAAATAAAATATATTACCTGGGGGGGTGGGGGTGGGATTTAAATCCAGATTCTGAGTTTCATTTGCTGCTCTCCAATTTGTTACATACAACTCAAGGAAACAAATTTAGTCCAGATCAGTGATTATTTCACTGAGAGTAAACTACTGCTCAAGGGATCTTAAGAGAGTTACGTAGCACAGGACTCCTCAAAAGATCCCAGTGTGCAGCCCATGTGTGTATGTTCTGAGCCTGTGTTGTCTGTGAGCACACGCACGTGTTTGGAGGCATTACCATGTTCATCTTGGCTGACGTTAAGGGGAAAAGGGAGAAAGGCACAACAGACAGACATGACAATACTTTTGTACCCAAGGACAATAATCGTAGCAATAAAATTCAGTGTGCCTAATACGTGATCTCATTCTAAAATCAAAGTGGAAAGGAGGGGCCATGGACTTAAAAGAATGGAGGGAGAGACCGCTCTCTCTGTTGCCCAACACACACTTACGAAAGCCTGCTGGTGCCGTGATTAAGAGCTTGGGCTCTGCCCAGGTTCAAAGTCCGGATCCGTCATTTATACAAACAGCGAACCATAGAGATGAGATTTCTTCTCTTGTGGAAGTGCGATCAGACCCTGGGTGCAAAGTCTTTACACATGGACTAGAACAGAGCAGCCCTCAATGAGTGTTGGGTAACAGGGTTTTTATTATTACTGGGCGCCAGACATCATACGAGGCACTTATGAACATGATCTCTAATCTTCAAATGGGTAAAATGGTTATGAACCCTGTTTTACTTGTGAGGAAGCTGAGGCTAACTGAGGTGAAGTCTCTTGCCCATTCACAGTTCTTTTTTTCCTTTATTAAAGAAAGACATTACACTTTCATATGAGAAACTCTGTTCTAAGCACATTACAAATATTAACACATTTAAATAGTTCATTAAAATTCACAGTTTTTTACCACATTGTCTGCTAACCATTAATTGATATTTGTTGTTATTTCTGTTGATACTTTTAGAAATGTTAAAGGTGAATTTTTTAAAACTTTACTGTCATTCTCAGTTCAATATCATAAACACACCACACACAGAGCAGTCATAAGATTTTTTTTTTAAAAAAAAGAGGATATTTTTGAAATCATAGTACACCAAAGAGAAAACGCTCAAAGGAAATGGAAGGAACCTAAACAGATGGGGCCAGATTTCCACAAATAGCTCTCAAATATCACCGGACAGAAACAAAGAATGAAGGATGCCAAGGAAAGATGAAAAGATTATACTGGTTTCTAATCATACCTGGAATTATTTTTTCCAAAGAATTTTAAAAAGAGGCAGAGAGTATCCAATCAGATCAAGGTTATCAACAAAAGAAAAAAAAAACTTTTAGAAAAATATCACTATGAAATTATTTTTCTCTCTTGTTGAATAGAAAGAATATCCGCAGTCCTCACAATAGCACTGTGGGTATTTATGGGATTGAAATGTGAGATGAATCATAATCATTCAGATATTGTTTAATTCAAGTTTTAAATCACAGTCTCAAATAACAAACCAAATGCAAAATGTAAAGAATAAGCCCAAAAGCCCAAGAACAATAATCAAACTTCAAATGCAAAGGACTAGAGAAAATAAATTTCTCCACTGAAAATATGGCAGCCAAAATGTTTTTCAAAAATGTCATTTAATAAGCTAAAAGTCACAAACTGCACAATGCCAAATAAAACTGTTAATATAATCAGGCCAAACTTAGTAGAGAATTATCCCATAATCTAAGTTCAATTTAAATAAATCAAAACCAAAAGAAGAATGTTGACCCCCTTCCTTATGATTTCCCTAGCCTTGTGAATTATTTTCTTGGGACAAATTAATGATTAGTAAATAGACAGTAAATAGCATATTTAGCACCATTTCCTCATCACTCACTGGAGAAAAAAGTATTCATCTATTACCACGTTGGTTAAGAAGCAGGGTTGGGATGACAGGAGGAACAGGAGCACAAGAAAACAGTCCAAAATGATTATAAAGCATTTTAAAATCTGATATGCTACTTAAATCCTACATTTTAAAATAAATTTAAAAGGGCAAAAGAAAAAAAGATCCAAAAAAAATGCATGTGAGGAAATGAATGTTCCAGTGTCCTGGAGATTGTGCCTGAAAAAGAAAGGCCATAAAAGACCAAAATAGATAAACTATAGAATAAGAATGGAACAAAAAGTCAAGAAAATAATCCCAATTATTCCTCCACAGAAGGCAGACTTACAGAGAAGGTTCTGTTCAGCTCATGTGTTAAACCAGCATAATAGTTCAGTCTAGTATAGGATAAACCCAGCAAAAATCCAAAAATTCAAATTGAAAACAAAAGTTAAATGGATAATTAGCTTCCAGCAACTGGGCTGACATCTCCAGGCGTCTTCATCAAAATAAAGTTGAAGAATGCCAGGTAATCACTTGCCACCTAGGAATGGCTCTCCAGTCCTCCAAAATCACATGAACTATTTCAACTACCTATTTCTTTGCTTTCAGTAACATTAATGAAAATTTTTTTAAAAAATCATGCGTACAACCCTTCACGTTCGGGTGCCCTGTGATACATCTGTTAGGATCCAAAGGTTCAGACTATTTTGGCAGGGGAGGGGGCGGAGCCAGCAGAGAGCAACAGAAAAGCACTTAAAAATCAACACTAGTAATTGATGGTTATCTCATCTAAGTTCTTGTATCAATCTACGATGCAAAGCAAAGTAGCCATTAAATTACTGAAAGATGCCTACAACTCCAAATAATTCTCTTAATTCAAATAAATAGGTCCAGGTGGTCAAATCACTTCTGTAAATCTCTGTTGTCTGGTAAAAGACAATTGTACTAATATCCTGAAAACAGAGGAGATAAAGAATGGACTCATTCCTAAAAAAGACAACAAACAAAAAAAACTGCATAAGCAAAAGGCAGCATTAAGGGTATTGGAAGGGTCAACAAAAAGATTTAGAGCAAATACTAGAATGTGACATAAGAATCTATAACCCAGGAAGACTCCTCTTCCCCTTCACGGGGAAAAACACGAAAAAAGAGGACTAAATTTCACAAGCCTCCTCCCTATTCTCTCCAGAGCACACATGGTCTCCCCTCCTCCATTCTCCCTTCTGGAGTTCAAGGCAATGAAGTCCAACTGTTTCATCTTGTTCTTGAATTTTAACATAAACAAGAAGTGTTTACAAGTAATTCAAGTTAATCATCTTGAAGGCTGAAGTCCTTCATAAGTATATTTATTATTTATCCATCCATTCATTTATTGATCAAAAATACTTGAGCACATACTATATATAAACATTGTGCTAAGTGCTATATAACTGCCCAGAAATCAAGTTCTTTGCACGCGGCTGTAAAATTGTGTTAATAATCTGACGAAAATGGGTGAAATTTGTCCTCTAGATAGGATGTTCTGTCCTATATTTCTAGGAAAACTGACATCTAAATATGTCACTATCTCCTCTATCTCCCCATATATATGACAGCTTTCTCTGTAAACTCCTCAAAGAAAGGGACTCTATCCACCCATGGGCCTCCCACCTACTCCCTCACTTAAAGCTCAAACGCAGAGCTTGGCACGTGGTAGATGCACGATGGAAGAGATACACAGACAGCTAAAGGGGGAAAATCTGCAGCTCCACAGCTGAGTACTCTCGCACATGAAGAAAATGAGTTCCTTAGCAGAAGTGTCTAGTATGAAACAAGCGTGTGCCCTAGCACTGCTCATGTTCTCGGACTCAGAAGAGCATTCCAGATATGCTGGTGCTCAAGGTGAAACTTGCTCTCTGCAAGCCTCTGCACCATCATTTTCAGGAAGAGGAGAATCCCAAAGCCCCACACGCTCCTGACCAACCTCCCTTCCTCCTCACCGCTCATCACACCCAGCCTCAGCACCGCTATCTGCTCAGCAAGCGCTGGCGCTCACTTGATTTTCCGCTTTGAAGTAGCCCAGGAGTTCCGGTCCATTCTGCTCTCTCAGTCTACCATCCCGTCCAGCCCTTTACGTCCTCCTCTCTGGCCCTGTCCACCGCGCCTCTGGCCCTGTCCACTGCACCCCAGCTCTTAAAGTTCTTACACTGTGTCCACCAAAGCCCATCCTCACCAGTACAAGTCCTCCTTGCCCAGCCCCCTCTGTCTCCCCACTTCAGCTTCTTGCTCCGAGCCGGGACCTGGCTCTCCTCCGAGGACTCAGCTTCTTCTTGGCCCCGTGAGTGAAGGATGCCTTCTGTTCCGCACCACCAGGATGATGCGAGCTTGGTGTCCTCCTCCTCCTCCTCCTCCTCCTCCTCCTCCTCCTCCTCCTCCTCCTCAGCAGCAGATTCTCCCTTCCCCCCCTGCTCCCCAAAGACCCACAGGTCCTCAGTGCCACTGGTGAGCAACGCTCACTGCGAGCAGACTATTCTTCCTTAAAACCCGTCAACAACTTGCCCCTTCCTGCGGGCATCGCTGACCTCTGGCCGCAACCACTCCCTTGGAGGAGTTCTTCAATCTTAGCTCATCGTCAATCTCTAGAAGAACCCCAACACAAGAACCCCAGTTCTTGGTGGTTTCCCTTTCCAACGAATGGTGATCTTTCAGATCCTCCAATGATCTCATCCTCTGGCCCCCTCAGCTGCTCAGACCTATGGCTACAGCCAAGAAGACATCAGTCACCCAGAGTAACCTCATCATCAAGCATCCCACTCTCAGACCACCACCCCTGTTTCCCACCTCAGTCCCTGGCGCTTGGACCCTCCCAGGGCTCACAATCCACTGATCTCATCACACGTCCATGTTCCTCACCACCCCCATGTCCTCACGTCCCACCTGCCCAGCTTAAATTTCACGATTATTATCTCCTTACTACACTCTTCCGGCAAAACCCCTCCCACCTCCTCTGCGCGTCCTGATCTGGCTTGGGAAGCATGCTCACTCCTCAGAAACTGAACCCACAGTCACACCAAGTGTCTCACTCTGAACACATGGCCACTAACCCCAAGGGGACCCTTAATGCTGGCAGACGATGAAACTGCGGAGATATGTTCCAGCCACTCTATCACTCTTCCAGTGGAAATTCTGCACTGTTCCCTCCTCGGGTTTCCAACACAGCCTCGCCCACCTGCACCCTCAGCCCAAGATCTGATTTTGCTTTTTCGATGAGAAAATAGGAGCAATCTGAAGAGGATGCCCTCAACTCCCACAGGCTCATCTCTTCACCAACCTGCGCTGTGCGCCTACCCTCTGCCTTCCCTCCGATCTTGGTGAACCATTTTCCATGCTCCGAAGATCGAGCCCTCCACTTCTGCACTAGGTCCCAGCCATCTCACCTCCTCTGAGACATTCTGGTACAATTCTCACATCTCTCTTGTGCATTATCAATCAATTCTCCTTCTCCACTAGACCATTAGCACTTAGCACTTAACCATGCAATGAAATCTTAAATCTTAAAAAAAAAAAAAAAAATCCCATACTCTCCTGATCCAGGACCAGTTTCTGATACATGACTTCAAAGAGTTGTCTGTACTCTTTCTCTCTCCAACTCCTCTCTCTCTTCCCTTTCTCTTCAGCCCTTTCCAATATGCTTCAACCCCACCCCACTGCCGCTTCAATTATGCCTTCACTCATGCCCTTGTTCCAGTGTGATCTTCTCAGCAAGGCCTCCCTGACCACCTTACTCAAAACTGCAAGGCCCACCCCCTTGCTCATCACTCCCTACTCCCTTCACTGCTTTGTTGTTCTCCAAAGCTGCCATTACCATATGACATCCTATACATTTTACCCATTTCTTCATTTACCGTCTTGCCTATAAGAACGATAGTTCCATGAGATCAGGATTATTTATCTATTTTACTCTCTGTTTCCCTGGCATCAAAAAGAGTAACATGCCTATAAAAGTGTGGCCAATGACCAGCTGATTTGGGGAGAATCAGAGCATAGCGATTACGAGTACGGCTTTGGAATCGGACAGTCCTCAACTTGAATAGCAGCTTTGAGTGCTTAAGCATGTCGTTTAACCTTTCTGCAACTCAGTGTCTGTTTCTGTAAAGTGTGGACAATAAACTATGCCACAGAATTATTATACTCATTAAACAAAATGCTATACATAAAGCAGTCGGCAAAATCCTTAAAGCACAGCAAACAGCCAACAAATGAATGGCCACTTGTACATCACCCCAGGTCAAAAGTTACAAAGCAGTTTAATGATTATATTCTGAACTGCTCCATTTTCTAATATTTTTAATATTCCAAGGCCCCAAAAGACATAGTCCCAGCTTATGCAATTTACCATGATTCCGGTACAATCCCAATACCTTGGGCCCCAAATGGAAGTGATGTTCTGCTCCATCACATATGTGCATCCTCAGCCTGCATTTATTAGCTAAATTTTGGCCTCGTCATTATACATTCACTGTTTGCTAGGCCCTGGGCTCCACAGTTCACAGTGCTGTAATGTGGGTCTGCACTTACCAATGGAAAAGGCAGGGAGAATCACGACAGTGCTACAAAGCCCAGCTTGTTCACAACATAAGACCCAAAGCAAAATGTAACCAACTGTTTAAAATAACTGAACCCTTCGTTTGAGCACTGTATCACCAAGGGGCATTACTGCACTATTTCTTACGCCATCTTTAAGACAAGGTGAAGTAAACATAAAACACAGCATGATGAATACAAGCTATGTGAAATGCACAATGAAGGATTTTCAGGGTTCGACAGCATTTTTCATGTGTAATTGATTAAAGGGTGATAGAATCAAGAAAGTTCGGAGTCGGTAGTACAGCATGCTCATTTCATAAATGAGGAAACTGAGGAGGTCCACTGAGTTTATGTGAAGAGAATAGGCACTACTAAGAAAATTCTTCCCGTGGAAACAAAAGTAAACTTCCATAGAGCAAATCCCGCACAGCAAAGATGGGCAGGCAGCATAATGGAATAGGAAGGGCACAGAAATAGCAACCAGCACAGCACCCAGCGCAAGACATATTTGTGCAAGAACTGAATTACGACTAAAATAAGTTACTTCACCTCTTTGGTCTCATTTTTCTCCTCTTTGTACTTACATCTCAGTCAATAGTTTCCACCAACTTACGGGCATGTTAGGTGGTTGACTGTGAGTTGTAAGGGTAGGAAAAAGAGCAACCTTTCAAAGTTTTCTTGTGCTAAGACTCGTGGGGCTTCCCTGGGACATAAAGGCCTAAAGGGTAACATTCTATTTCATACAGTTGAACACAACAATAAGAATGAACAAATAGTTGACTGCCCATTTCTACAAAGAAAATGCATAAATGAAGCAACTGAAGTAAAACGGTCATTATTACGAGATGCCATTATATGTGAATATTTTTTAATATATCTTTAAGATAGCATTTTTAATTATCACAGATTTTATTGTCTCTATGTGTGTGTGAAACACTAATAAGAATCCAAAAATGCAAAATAGTGAGGATCCCTGCTGCCACATTTGTAAAGCTGAGGGAAAATTCCATTTTCCCAGAGTTTAAGGCTGCAATCCATGACTTCTCCAAAAAGAGCTTTACCGACATCTTTTTTATAAATTCAACTGCTTTGCATCACGTCCTCAAGTACATCATCCACAGAGGATGACTAACTCACAGCAGACTTGTCGCCTCTCGAGGGCTGGCTGAAATGCTGCCATCCTTCCTGACAGTTTTAAGTATTTCAGTCATTAATAATTTTTACATTTGAGTGTCTTAACATTTATAAAGAACCCCTCCCAAAAGCCTTGCAAGTTAGACAGCTTTATTTTGCATACGTATATTTTAAGCATCAGTGAAGAGACAGGATAAGCAGTATTTCTCAAGAAATAGCTCAGTTATAAACCAAATCAAAAAAAAGACCAGAAGTCCCACTTTTAATGCTCTGACCTGACTGTCCCATAATGCTTCTAGCTAACTGGTGAGACAACTTAAAGCAGATCACAAAGTAAAGGTCTTATGAAGATATTTCTATTTATGGTATTTCTAGAAACATTACCAGTTCTATGTGTCAAGCTATGTAAAATTTGGGAACTACATTAACATACTGCACTAAGTAAGTCTTGGGATATCCAACATGCCACCCACAGGCCAGATGAAGCTTTCAAAATTGAAAAGCCTCATATATATATATATATATATATATCTATATCTCAGATTCATTCCAAAAAGTAGAACTTCCCTTCTACCTTAACCCCACATAGCTCTCACATATGTGCATACGTGAAATGTTTACTGTTTGAAAACACATCAATGTCCATGACAACTAGAAAATCAGTCTGCATGTGTGAGAATATGACTCATAGATTTGTGAGCAAGGTTGGGGGGGTCTTTATTCCAAATAAAGGGAAACTGGGTCATAAAACAGTCTAGTTCAAGGTCAACCTGTTAATATACTAATGATTAATTAATCATGCAATGATATTTCAAATCTTAAAAAATAAAAGATCCCACACTCTCCTGATCCAGGACCAATTTTTTTGACACGTGACTCCAAAAAGTTGCCAAGCTCAGGGTCAACTTGTTAATATTGAAGATGAAACGAGAGTTAAAGCTACGGTATTGGTCTTACTTAAACTGAGTCTCTCGATTACAGTTTCCTCTGGGCTCAGTGAAGTGGCAAGAATACGGATGTGACACAAGAAGAGGCCCCTCTGCTTTCGGTACAGTAGGAACACAAAGGCACTGCCAGAGATACTGAGCAGGATTCCTGTTTGTGATTTCCTGTGTTCTGAGGATGGGAGATGTAAACAGTTACCAACCAGTTACCAAAAATACTGAGCCCAGTCACAAAGGATGCAAAGCATCTGAGAGTGAATAAACAATGCTCCTTCCAAACCTGCTTCTGTCCATTCAGTGACAACTTTTGGTCCTGACAAAAAAAGTCCCTTCTGAGGCATGAGTTGGCCATTTGTTATGTTCATCCCCAGTGTGTGAAGGGCTCCTTCGATCAGAGAAATCACCCAACAGCCACCACAGGATGTTTCTTATTTTGATGACTGAAAGGTACATGCTGGGTCTGGAGGAGGGAGCCGTCGATTTATTTTCACCGTTTTTCTCTGGCTGACAGCAACTTGGAACAAGGCAGATCACTCATCTGCCTGCCTGGCATGCCTGGCAGTCATGGGAGCCCAGGTCAAGGCCATCTGTTCAGGTCCCAGTCTCTCCAAACACACACAGAGAGATGATGTCAAGAGGGGTGTGCTCCAGCCCTCCTAGCAAGGCACCCTAGGTAAACCAGAGCACCCAGCCTGAGCAGCCCACGCACTCTGCTGGATTTGGGCTGACACAATTATTTTTAAGTTCATTTGCCTAAACAAATGTTAAGTTGATTTGAACATCCCTGGCTTAGTCCTATCTTCCAGACGTGTTGGTAGGTAGATCCAGTGAATCAACAGAAATGCGTGTTGGACACAACCTACAAGATGAAACCCACCTCAGAGGACGTCCTGCTCAGTGCTTGCCTGATGGCGTGGTACTGCACCTTCAGACTTAGCTCTCAGATGCCCCTAAATTACTGCAGCCAGGAAGGCTGTTTGCAGCAAAGCATACAAATGATAGCCACTCTTCAGAAACAGCAGTGTCATGTAGCTCCACTCAGTGAAATAAAAGCAAACGAGACGTCCTCTCTCGCCTCAACATTGCCCTGTTGCACCAAGATTCATGATCTATTACGAAGAACTGCCAATCATTACAGATGAGGCTGGGATAAAAGAATGCATTAGTATAAGGTTTCTGTGATTGGAATTCAAACTTCATGTTTCACACATGTTATAAACTCTACTGGAAATAATCTAGCTTTCTAAGATATTTTGAATTTTGCCTTTTGTACTCTAAAATGTGTTATGCTTTTTAGTTATCTTTGAGATGATCATGTGAAGGATGTCCTAGATTTTTCAAAAGAACCCACTATGATAAGAAGGGAAATTCTGGGATCTAGGGCCATTTTGGCAGTTGTGTCAGTGACGCCCCCATCCCCAGGAAAGCACTTGTTTTCAACCCACGCTGACACCAAGGCTACCAGGCAGCACCTTGGCTGACTAAGAAGCCACAGTGTTAGAACCACCTCCTTTTTTTCCTCTCTATGACCCCTTCCACCTAAACCTACCTTCCCATCAGTACACGTCCACACCCCATTCCTTCAGAGACCTTCCCATATCTCAATACAGGAAAAGTAATTCATGATCACATTTTATGAATATTTTAGGTCTCTCAGTTTATAGGTCTGCACTTCCAATTAGGCTCCCTGTTTTACACAGCCCGATCCTGGAAGTAACCGGAGAGAGAGAGAACAACATCATCATAGATACACTGAAGTACCATAATGGTAGCCTTCATTTCATTATTCTTTGATAATTTCCATATACATTACATTGTTTGGTTCTTCCTGACGAAACCTGCACAGTACTGGTTAGATTTTGGACCTTGTGGACTTTCTAAACTACTTTTAATTGAGTTATCTATATACCTATAGCTATATACCAGTCTATTCCATACATAATGTAAGTCTTCTCAATAAGGCGAGCCTTTTTTTTTTTTTAACACCTTTATTGGAGTGTAATTGCTTTACAATGGTGTGTTAGTTTCTGCTTTATAACAAAGTGAATCAGCTATACACATACATATGTTCCCATATCTCTTCCCTCTCGCATCTCCCCCCCTCCCATCCTCCCCATCCCACCCCTCCAGGTGGTCACAAAGCACTGAGCTGATCTCCCTGTGCTATGCAGCTGCTTCCCACTAGCTATCTATTTTACATTTGGTAGTGTATATATGTCCATGCCACTCTCTCACTTTGTCCCAGCTTACCCTTCCCCCTCCCCATATCCTCAAGTCCATTCTCTAGTAGGTCTGCATCTTTATTCCCGTCTTACCCCTAGGTTCTTCATGATCTTTTTTTTTTTTTTTCTTAGATTCCATATATATGTGTTAGCATACAGTATTTGTTTTTCTCTTTCTGACTTACTTCGTATGACAGACTCTAGGTCCATCCACCTCACTACAAATAACTCAATTTCATTTCTTTTTATGGCTGAGTAATATTCCATTGTATATATGTGCCACATCTTCTTTATCCATTCATCTGTCGATGGACACTTAGGTTGCTTCCGTGTCCTGGCTATTGTAAATAGAGCTGCAATGAATATTGTGGTACATGACTCTTTTTGAATTATGGTTTTCTCAGGGTATACGCCCAGTAGTGGGAATGCTGGGTCATATGGTAGCTCTATTTTTAGTTTTTTAAGGACCCTCCATACTGTTCTCCATAGTAGGCCAGCCTTTTTTTAAGATTTAGTCATTTTAGCAGACAGACACCAAACCCAATTCCCACCAAGAAATGAGATACAGCCAAAAATGTTAGTAGGAATAAGGAAGGCGCCTACTGAGGAGGACACCAGTGAGATTCACTTCAATTTACCCTTCAGAACCTAGAAAAGGCCTAGGAGTTGGAAGTACAGGAAGAGTGTAAGTGAAGAGTATACTGGACTAAGAAGTTTGAAAATAAGAGAATATTTTGAAAGTCTCTATAAAGAGCATTAATTTTCCTGCATCCCCACCTCCAACGCACTTATTACGTGATTACTCATCCCTCATTGCCACAGGAGTATGGGGAAATATTCTACAGAGAAATTAAGCCTGAGAGTATCAAGACTCAAGGACACCAGGGACAGTGGTGGGGGAGGGGTGAGAAAACACCGAGACACCCATCCCTCCTTCCCGCCCGCTCTAGGATGTCAATAGCCAGGTTCATGCTGCCTTCAAAGGAGACTGGAGAATCCCGCTCTAGAGAAACTGGGGGGAAATGTACTCAGACTGAATTTGGGGTCCCCAGCCAAGAATGATCTGGCTGACCACAGAAAAGCTGATGAATGAACACACCCAACTTTCCCACAAAGCTTCTTATTGGTGTTTAAGCATGAACATGAGGAGAAAAGCAAGAATTACCAAACACCTGAGAAAAGCCTCCGACTGAAAGATAGCGAATGAAATCGGAGAAAAAACAAAAGAAACAAAAATGGAAATTTCACATAATGGACAATGATAGCATCATAGATCAAAGACACTGCACGCATGCATGAATTAAGGACAAAACGTCATACAAAGGATGATAAAAATACAAAAAAAGAGTTCTTAGAAATTAAAAGTATGTAAGTAGAAAATGTTTAAGTCCAATAAGAGAATTAGAAGATGCAAGCAAGAAAATATGTCCCAAAGAGGAACAAAACGACAAAGAAAGGGCTTATAAACAAACAACACCAAAAATACTAGTTCAGAAAATCCATATGGTCCAAAATCTAACTAATAGGAGTTTCAGCAGGAAAGACCAAACAGTCTATATAGAATTATCAAAGAAATAAAAGAACATTCCTCAAAACTGACTGATATGAGTGTCCAAATTGAAAAGTCCTTGAAAATGTCTAGAAAATTCAATAAAGATTCACACCATATACTTTAAAATTCTAGGCAGTGGAGTGAGAGAGAAGGTTGCATACAAAGAATTAGGAAAAAGTGGTATCGGATTCTCAATATTAACATTGGAATCTAGAAGACAAGAGAGTGATGCCTTCAAAATTCTAATGAAAAATAATTTTCATCTAAAAGTCTGTAACTGGCAAAATTATCAGCACAGCATGAGGATAAAATAAAGACATTTTTAGACATGCAATGTCACACATTTCTCCTTTCTCAAGGAATCACCGTAGTTAGGAGTGATATGAGATCTGTGAGATAGAGGGTCCCACATATAAAGAAATTAAGGACATTTCCAAAATGATAGCATGGACTATATAACTCAGTACTCAAGAATAAAAAGGAACACATCATATGAAGTGTGTCGAGCATCTATCACAAGTCATTTTTCATTTTTACGAGTTTGCTAGAAGGAAACTGGAGGTGATAGTGGAGGTTAATGACACACTGAATAAGGAAGTTGTCTACTTGGATTAGGATAAAAGGTTAATAGATTTTCAAAGGCACTTTGATAAGTTCAGTTTACTTTAAAAAATAATAATAAAATAAAGTAATACTTAATATCTTCAGATTTTTGGCAGACTTACAAAAAATCAACCAAATTCAGTTTAACTGCAATTCTGTCCAATGAGGCATGGCTCTGAATTTCTTTTCAGTTGTATTGTTTTTACATTAAAATTGCTCCTACCCCCACCATTTTGTGCCATTTTGGCAAATCCCTTAGAGGGGAATCATGTAGTTTGGAATTGGAAGCAACTGTATTTCACATCAGAAAGTATTTTTCTTTAAGAGAAACTAAAAGAGGAAAGCATAATAGTAACATATAGTTAAAACCTTGATTCTCTTTCTAGTTAACATCTAGGATTACTAGCAATCCTTTGCCCTCTCATCCTTGCCCCAGTGCAAAACACACACACACATACACACACACACACACACACACACTCCAAAGAAGACTGTTAATCAGTCCTAGAAGGTCTGCAAAATATGTAAGCCTTTTATTTTACCATGAATTCTTGTTATGCATCCCAAAATATCTTTAGTTTACAATCAGAGATACTCTATTACCTAAGTCAGTCCTTTTGTCTATGAATCATGTTTCCTGATTCTGAAATAATAACTCACAACTATGATGAAAAGGAATACAGTAAAGTGTCCAACAAACCAACCTTAAAATCAATATATGGATCAAGAAGACAGTAATAAAGATGCAAAGGGCTTCTTATTGTAATAGCTAAAGTTCCTGCAAGAAGAAAAGGTAATCAATTAGATTACCATGATGAATGTACTTTTGTGGGCATTCAGAGTCCTTAATAAACTGGCAATCAGGTTTACTCAAAAGAGTGACTCCCCCATACATCTGTAATAGTTTATTCAATTGAGAAGTATTTATTAATTACCTACTATGTGCTCAGCACTGAATTAGATGCTGAGAATTTTTTAGTTAAATATGTGCTATTACTTAGCCTCATGTAATTACCGTAAGAAAACTAAATAAGCAAATAAGCATCAAGTAGAAACAGGAGTAAAGTTGAATAACCAATGAGGAGCTTCACAGAGGATGTGCTGCTGGAGGGAAAATTAAGGAAAATAAGGGGGAAAAGAAAGGCTCTCCAAGCCTGGGAAAAAAAAAACTTTTCTTTGTGAGAATTGTCGACCCAAATCATCATAATTAGAGAAACCACTTATCAATTATAAGTAGGCAGACAGTAAGCAAATATTAAAAATCACCTTGCCAGGGAGTACTACGGTTTCCATCTTAAGTGTGGGAATATTCATCCTCAAAGAGTTTGAGCTGAGCTGCAGAGAATTAAGAAGTAACTGGGAGGGAAAGCAGTATGTACCTACCACTCCTTTAAAGAGCTGAGTGTCGAACAAGGGGAAACGGTGTGGCAGAGAGTCAATGCCTTCTGAAGGGGCAGACGTTAGGGAAGCGAGACAATTAAGGGGTCAGGTCCCAAAGAAGGAGGATGGGAAGGAATCCAGAAGAAAGGTGGGTAGCTTTACAAAGAAGGCTCTTTTTTTTCAGGTGAGACTAGAGAAGAATAAGAGGATAATTCTTTTATTCATGCAAATAAAAAAGGAAGAAAAAGTATTCCATTATGAGGAGACAATTTTATTTTAGAGATCCTGTGTCATTCAAAACAACACAAAGTAGATGTAAAATATCCATATCCATTTATCCATCCATCATCCATCCAACAAACCCATTCACTCATTCAGCAACCACCTTAAGGTGCAGACTGCATGTTTAGCACAATTGTAGGCTTTAAAGGATACAAAAAATGTCGAGTTCCTTCCCTTAAAGTGCTCCTGATGTAGGTAGAATTAAAGGCTGTTCTTTCCCCCTCCTCCAACCCACGTACTGTCCCTATTATCAGCTCAAAGCAAGAAGGCTGACAAAGCTGCTATTTGAAATGTTTTCTGATTGAAAGGGCTACCTTCCTGCAAGGTTTCCAAGACAGGGCATTTTTCAAGAACTTTTTATGTCCTCTTACTATGAATAAAAGGCAGAAAGCTGACACAAAGCTGTGGTATTACTTTTTCTTAACTTGAAATTGCAAAATGATTAAAGCCGCCTAGCAACAATAGTTGACCTATTAAGGAAGAATGCCAGTCAGGTGCCAGGCAGGGATTGGTGTGGAGACGTATTTATTTATAAAGGACTCCAAGACTACCTGCATTTTTCTCGGAGACTGTTTTCCCTCCCTTGCCCCTCTTATTAGCTTATCCGTAGCTCCACGAGGCCATCCGAGCTGACCCTGCTCAACATGGAGTCTTGCAAACCACAGGCAAGTAACAGGCACACCTGTTAACAGGAGTAATTATAATTTGAGATCTTCACTCACTAGTCAGTTTCTGCTAATTCAAGTAGAAAATCAGCTTTTAAAAAAAAAACAGCTTTTTGGATACTTTTAGGGCATCACCTAAAAGTATATAGTCACTTTGATAAAGCCAGTACTTATAAGGCAGCTTTGTGCTTCAATCTCTTAGTTCACTGAGAATTATCCATGTGGCAGTCTTCTACAAAGGGACAATGAAAACACCAATGGAAAGCAAGCTACACTGTAACTCCACGCCTGCTACCTCCCGAGTAGTCTGGAATGGTTTTCAGATCCAAAAGCCAGGGGAGGCATTTTGGAAATACTTTGCGTGGGGCTCAGTGCTTCTCTGAATTTGCCATGAAATCCTAGATAATCACTTAAGATTCTAGACTTCAGCTTTCTCCACTTCAAAAATAAAAGGAAGATAGACAAAATTAACTCAACGCTCTATGCCCCAGTGATGGTGTCTACTTCAGAACTTACTTTTATGCCTACAGAAAACAGCAATGACTAATTCTATAACTACATATAATACCTAACATGATAATCTCTGACTTTATATAACTAAGATAACTCAGACGTAACAATAATCCAGCAGCCAAGATTAGTGACAGCTCAAGGAACAAAATAACACAGAATCACTCTAAATGGTTAGGAATCTAGCTAAAAATGGTGATGCCTTGCCCATGTTTGCTCCCCAGAAAATCCTAAACCCATCCAAAAACACCAGTGGAGGGCAAAATGGATCAATGGGCACATTTTGGAAGACAAATTTCTATGGGGAAAAAAGGTCAAAATTGAGCATTTTGCTGACTATGCTGGTTTTCTTAGCCTAAAGTATTTTCTTCTGTAGGAATCTAAGTATTTGAGTAAGAGTTGAAATTATAAACCAAAGCTACTCATCTCTAATGTTTTAAACTACAACATGAAAACAAAATCAGTAAGTATAATAATAACAGCTCAGGAAAACATCCCAAGCTGGAGACCATTTATTTTGAAATTGTTGGCAAAACTCCCATGAAGGATATTGTTTTCAAGAGAGAGCAATCACGTTCAATACGTCTCTCAGGTATGGGTGAATCCATTCATAAATCTAGTCAACCAAGGGCCACACAGACATAATAAAAGCTTAGAGTCAAAGAGGGAAGAGTAATTGCATACACAAAACGTTAAGAGTGGCTTGAAAGAACAGTGATGTAGCGGTAAATCATGGGTGCAAGAGAGGGGGTGATCAATTCCCCTGGGAGAAAGGACCGAAAGCGTCCATTCCAGGCTGACAGGGATGGCTGCATTATAATAGGAAATAGTCAATGGCTGAGGTATTCTGCACACTGGGAGCTGCTCCTTAGGGCTCCAGCATGGATTTCAAGGGCAGTTATTTTCCAGACCTGCTTCCAGAGGACCCAGTCTGCCAACCTAATGTGTTTAGATTCCACAACTAAAGGGCTTGCAACAGATGAACCACATAATCAGATGTGCCTTTAGAAAGATAACTGTACCAGCTGCGTGAAGAATGGATTGGAGGGTGTGATATTAGACAGAGTCACACGCGAGAGTGTTGGCTTTCAAACTAAATTTAAGTGACCCCTTTCTACAAATACTATGGGTCAAACCTTCTACTAACCATAGCTCTCACAAGTCTCATATTGCCTCTTTAGAAGCATAGCAGAATCTAAACCTATTTTGAAGGTTAATATGCTTTTTAATATCCTGTTAGATTTCCTTAGCTGGAAAAAGAAAAGCCACTTAAGGCTGACATTAAGATACATTCCTTGGGCGGCTGTTTGATCACTCGAACCCAATCTTTATCTGACTGTAGTATTGAATATAACATCATTAAGCTTTTGCAGGGAAGAAATCCTAATAACCATATTCTCTGCCTTGTGTTTTTCATACTCTGTCACAGAATGAATATGGAGTGCTTTTTAAGCTGATTATATAACTCACAGCAAGATCTGTTCCATTCTTAGTTATCAGTAAAATTATTAAGTTAGCAGCTGCAATCCACTTTTTTCTATTTCTACCAGAAAAGGAAAGAGATTCATCACTTACAAAATGATTCCCCATGAATAAATTATCCTGTGGGTATAATATTTTAAAATTCCCTCATACCTATTAAAAACTAAATTAATCAAATCACTTGGATGTCAGAATGTTTTACAAAGATAGATATTGTCAAAATGCTACAATTTCTGGTAAAGATTCCTCCAACCTCTTAGGGAACCTGAATAAAAATAGAACTGCTTCCTTAAAGAACCTTCCTAAATCCATTAGCCATTGAAATATAACACAGGTTGCTTCTGGATAAAAAATACTCATGTTTTGCCCACTTGGGCAAAACACTAATTAGATGTGTAACAATATAAACAATGGCTATCAATAGAGTAGCCATTTGAAAATTGTATTTTCAAAAATCACACTAAATTTCTTTTGAAATAGAATATGGTCTAAGGACATTTATTTATTCATTGATTTAGATTTACTCTCACATCCTATTTGGTACAGACAACCTGTCAGTTTAGCCCACTTGAACAATATTTGAGCAGTCACTACACGTTAGGTTCTGAGTGTGCTAAGAATTTATAGTAAAGTAAAGAAGAGGCCCATAAAGAGATAAATGTAACAGTAAGAACCTTACAATGTCAAGCGCTAGGACGGCCACACATGAGCCCTTGCTGGAGGCTCAATGAAGGCTACTTGGAGAAGAGGAGCTAAAGTTTGATACAGGCATAAGAATCTTCCAGGTACAGAAAGGTGTGAAGGGACTTTATTTAGATGGACTTATATTGCCTAAGACGCAAAGGCATGAAGCAGCCCTGGTGCAGGGTAGGGAAAACTACTGGCCACTTGGTGCTCCTGGAACATGAGATATGCAGTGAGGAGCTATGGGAGAGAAGGCTGTCAAAGCAGGTGAGGGCTGGATCCTGGATGTTCTTCTAGAACCTACTACTTGAGCCTGACTCCCTCTCCTAGAATAGAACAAAAGGAAATTTTACTGAATTCTAGATGAGGATCCTGCTAATAGAACCTCCGGTTTATGGTTTTAATTCCGCTAATAATTTGCTGTGAACTTCTGGGGAAAATCACTTAGCCTTTTCTGTCTCTTCTCCCTTTTGAGAGATCCCCTACCAACCTACTGAGGTGCACTGAAGAACTAAAAAAAGATACTGAGAGAGTGCTTTTGATAGACAGGTGGGATAGGGAGGGAGGGAGGGAGACACAAGAGGGAGGAGATATGGGGACATATGTATATGCATAGCTGATTCACTTTGTTATAAAGCAGAAACTAACACACCATTGTAAAGCAATTATACTCCAATAAAGATGTTAAAGAAAAAAGAGTGCTTTTGAGAGCATAACCACAATATTATTTTAAAGTATTATGTTATTTGAATAATAATCATTATTATGCATAGAGTGAACCACCCCAGGTGAACAAGAAACGGTAAACACGTACATTTCATAATATGCGTAGGCAGCATTTGTCCATACGCATTTTGCTATGATGACTTCTTTTAAGCACGGCACTACTTCGGCATGTCCTCTCCTTTTCTTAACATAGAGTGTTGTGCCAAGAAAAAAATAATGAAGCAAATAAAGATTCTCTCCATCCTCCAATTTATCTTCTTTCTCCTTTCTTTCCTTTCTCCCTCTAAAGCATACCTTCCCTTCCCCCCATCTCTTCTAAAGTAAAAAGCTGGAATGGATCTATCTTATATTTTTATGTTGGTATAGATGTGTTGCTATAGATTTTCCTTTTCCAGAGGTAGTTACATTTTAAATCATATGTCCATAGCTCCTATATTATTAATAAAAATGTTAAAATTTCAAGGAGCGAGTATGAGTTCACTAAAAATTCATCAGACTAATCTAACCTTATTTACTTTTATGAAACTCTTACTGGAGAGGTAGATTATGAGAATGCTGAAAAGATAATATATTCTTATTCAATCAGGGCTTCTGACAGCATTTCTTCCTCCTTTCCTTGGGACCAGAGAGGGAAATTGATCAGGAATATACCAATCTGTTGGATTGATTCAACACTCAATAGTCTTAGCCAAAGTCTCTTGATCAGTGGATTCACAGCCCCAGGGCGATGGGGTAGGGGGTACTACTGTAATGATAACAACAATGGGACGTGCAGTTCTCTACTACATTTACTGTGCTTAACACTTCCATCCATAAATTGGATTAAATGTTGTCCAATTATCAAATTTAAATATGATGTACAGATCCAAGGCATAAAGATTGAAAAGTATTTTAAAATTATTCCAAAGCCTGAAATATTGGGTTGAAGTCAACAAGATAAAGTTTAACAAGTACAAAAATATAAAATCCAACTTTAAGATTCAAAAATTAAATTGTAGGATTGGGGCGACCTAATCTAAAGATGCTATCAATTGGCATATCCATAAAACAGAATGCTATATAGCTATATGAACTATGTAACTATTTTAAATAGTATATGTTATATAACTATATAACTGAAATTTGGAAAGGGTAAGTAACCTACCCAAGGTCATACAGCTAAGTAAGTGGTAATGGGATGCAGAGCCCAGGTCCACCTGGATTCAAATCCTGGATTTTTAACTACTATTCACATTACTTCCCAAGGCAGAACAGAACTATATTTACTGACATGAAGAGACATCATAATATATGACAGTGTACAGAGCCATAAAATATATATAAATGAACATATGAGCTCATGATACACAAACATGCATATATATATATATACATATACACATGTATATACTTACGTCAATATAAACAGCTCATGGGAAAACTCTTTAAGGTTATAAAATTTTAACACTGGATGTTTCTAGGTGACAGCATTATTTGGTGATTTTAAATTATTCTTTTCCATCTGAACTTTCTAGTTTTTTATAATGATCATATATTGCTTTATTATTTAAATGTATCACGCAAATAGCTGAAGCATTGCAGTGGTCAGATTTTTTGCATTTGTCAGCAGTGTGACTCAGGGGCTAAAATCATTACAGCAGGCCTGATGCGTATTAGAGAAGGACCATGCATGAATAGAGGAAAAAAACACTTCCATGTGTTTTGTGCTGATACCCAGAACATCCAAAAGTGGGTAGCCAGAATGGTAGGAGGTCTGGAGACCACATCCTATAAAGAAAAGCTAAAGAATTTAGCTCTGTCAGCAGAGCTTAGAGAATGAAAACAAAGAGGGTAAAAATGAAGGGGAGTCATATGATCATGGACAGTCAAATGGGAAAGTTTAGAAGCAGGGTTCTTTTTTTTTTAATGTTATTCCAGATAGCAGACACGATGAAGGGAACCACTAGTCATTAAACATGGAGGTCCTTCAGGCACCAGGCCCTACGGTTGACAGCATGGATTTACAGTGACCCCAAAAATAGACACTGCCCTTGGAGAACTCACAGATGAGTGCGTCATTCATCATATTATGACAAATAATTAAATAATTACACTGTGCAAAGTGTCCTGAAGGAGGAGAACAGGTGCTCCAGGGTGGCTTGACCTGGGTGCCATGGAAGGGCTCTCTGAGGTGGTGAGGTGGTCACGGGCAAGCTGACAGCTGAAGGATGACCAGGAGTTGGCTTGGCAAGGAGGGGCTGAGCTTTGTAAAAGTGGAAGGCGGCTTTAGAGAAGGTACACAGGTGGGGGCGAGCAGGGCCTGTCGCAGAAATCAAGTGAAGTCCTCTCTCACTGCTGCTTAAGGAGCAATCGCTTCTAACAGTTTCTAACAGTGCGAGAATCCAAACTGCCCCCTGCCGTGAAGCACACCTAAACCGAGCGTACTGTAAGATCCAGAGTGACAGAACTGTCACCCTATGATGATTCACTGGGGTCAGCTATGTAAGTAGAATCAGGACCAGGAAACCAGGTGGTGTTAGAGGCGACAGTCTACTCTGACCCCAAATTGGAGTAAGATGGAAGGGTAGCAGAATATGCCACCCCAAAATATGCCGCTTTCCTTTATTGACTCTTTTGAGCTGTAGGCACTTCAAAAGCAGCAAATGCAGAGAGCAGTTTTCTCTGAACTCCTCTTATCTGTTTAAAGACAGATTTTCCAAAAGGAACTCAATTGTCATGAGTCCCCTCCCCTGGAATTTCACCACAGAGGACTGACTCATCACAGGAGAGGAGACCAGAGGTTGACACTACACTCAGCCAAACTTTGTCACATTGTCACACCTCCACAGATTCTTCTTAGGACCCATTCATCTTTCCTAAAAGCCATTTAGTCTCTCCCTTCTCCCCTTTCCCTTATTAAGATGGTATTTAAGTCTAGATTCTGATCCACGTCTGGGAGTTACTCATTTTTCCCTGGGTATCTCCCATGTATACATGAGATATACATGTTAATAGACTTGTTAATTGTTCTCTTGTTAGTCTCTTTTATTACAGGGGTCTCAGCTAAGAATTCAGAAGGGAAGAGGAAAATAATTTTTCCTCTCCTACAGGATCATGTGATTCTGTTTCTTGTGGATAGGGAGTTTGTTATCAACATGCAGCAAAGGGAATGCATCTGTAAAAATATAAACGGTGATGGTCTCCTGAGAGCCAATCTATATCTATTTAAAAATACAAAGCATTTTAATAACTAAGAAAGGACAGGATACAGTGATATCTCTAAGAATGCATATGACCCTAAGTAATCTTTCCTGGGTAATAAAATGCAGTCTGATAGGGACATCTCAAGAGGATGTGTGAGTGGGCAGGAAATTCACAGATAAGCTTTGATGTGGGCAGGTGTAAAATTACACATTTATGCAAAATAATTCAAATGTCCCTTGTAGAAAGATGAGTTCCAAGAAATCACTTGCAGCTTAGAAAAGGATCTAAAAGTCAGATATTTCCTTAAAATGTGTTACTACAGTCAAAATAGCATATCAAATGCTGAGCGACCCCAGATTTTTGACAACTGTGGTGTATATTTGTAACCCATCCTTATGGCACAGATGTCCTGAAAGATGCGAAACCCTAGGAGATGGTACAGGATGTAGAATGAGGGAAACTGAGTCTCACAGGGTTTGAAGCAAAGAAAAAAACATACCCAGAGAGAGAAGTAAAGGAAAGAGGAGGCATTTTCCCTTCATCCCTCAGTGCAGAATGTGAATTAAGGAAGACAATTAAGAACGACGGGAAGCAAACAACGCAAGGATTAAATAGAAAGAGCAAACTGTGAACGAGAAAACCTGAAGGTAGCAAGCCTGAGCATGAAGAAAATCACAAAGGTAATCAAGAAAGATCTAACGCTAGATAACAGCAATGGTGGTTTACTCTAGAAAACTGGTTCTCAAAATGTGGTCTCTGTGATGCAACAGCGTCCTCTAGGAACGAGTCAGAAATGTAAGACTTCTCTCAGGCCCTCAACCTATTGAATCAGCAACTCTGGGGGCCCAATAATCTGTAATTTAATAAACCCTCCAGATAATTCTGTTGCACACTCAAATTTGGGAACAACTATGTCTGGGAGCTAACAGCCGTGAAGATACCATGAAACTTAAGGAGACCCACCCCCCCCAGCTCTGGGTAGTTACCTGGTAAGTTGGGTTTGTAGTTAGCCTCACCAGTCAAAGGGCCTTTGACACTCCTTTAGCAAAAAGGTACTTCTTCCTCAGCAATCTCCTCTTACTGCAACCTTGAACACAGGTTGCTATCCTAATTCAGTGCTTCCCACAGGCATTATCTAGACCAGTGGTTCTCAACTTGGGCTATTTTGCCTCTCAGGGAACATATGGTAAAGTGAGGGGCAATTGTGGTTGTCAAAACTGGGGAAATAGGGGGTTCCCTGGTAGCCCAGTGGTTAGGATTCGGCACTGTCACTGTGGAGGCCAGGGTTGGGGAACCATCCCGCATGCCACGTGGCGCAGCCAAAATATAGAAGAGAAATTTTAAAAAAACAACTGGGGAAATGGAGTGGTTCTACCATCATCTACTGGGTAGAGACCAGGGGTGCTGCTAAACACGCAACAACGCACAGGACAGCCACCACAAGGAAGGACTGTCCAGCCCAAAACGTCATCAGAGCTGCTGCTGAGAAACTCTGATGTCGATCAGTGGCCCTGGGAACTAAATTCACACCAAACATCATCTATTTGCTCTTCCATTCCTCCAAGTTAGTTCCACTAAAGCTTGTGAAATCCTGGTTCCACTGATATAGTCAATTCCCCCTGTATACACAAACTTTTCCATTATCTGCCTTCCATCCCCTCATCTTAATCATACATGGCTTTCCTCAGGCAACACAACCCTCTCAGCTGCACCCTCCATGTCAATATTCATTCTACCATTTAAAAATCCCCAAAGAGAATTGATGTCCTGTTTTCAGCACTTCATCTTTTCTGACTTGAACCTGGTGAATAAAAACAGAAAGATAGTTTCCATAATAAACTATAAGTAAACTACAAGTTACAGTCTGATTTTCAACTACAGGGAGGGTCGGCACCCCAACCCCTGTGTTGTTCAAGGGTCAAACTGTATACACACATGAATATCCAACACTTGAATCCGGTAATTTAACTTGACAATTAAAAATAACTATGGAATACCAATAGGGTTCTATAGAAAATAACAGGATTAGATGACTCACAGATGGAAATACGGGGGAAATTTTAACTACTAAGGAAACAAGTTGTTTTAATAGCTCATAAACATTATCTACATTTACTCATACATTACGACAAGTCCATCATCAGCTGTCAGTGATCACATAATCTAGGTCTTCTTTTAAGATACAGGTAAGTAAAAGAACACTGCATCTTTAGGAATACGAGTTTTCCTCTCAAAATATTCTCCCTTATAATTGATTGCTCTAATTGCCACCTCCCTCCCACTGCCTTTTCTATTTCTCCTGTCCTTGAAAAAAGGTGTCTTGAACCGGAAGAGTTTGGATTTACTTCCCTCCTCCTCCACATGAAAGTATGGTCCAAATTCTGAAGTGACTTGTCTAAAATAATTATAATTCAATGTCTAGTTCACAAGGAATCAAAAACCATTATATCTAAAAATAAAAGCAATAAACCTGGTAAGAAGGTATACTTAACTCATATGAAAAAATATGAGACACAGCCCATGAAAGCATGAGCAATAATACATTTAGGTTACTAATAAAGTGCTTCTTTTTCTGTCTATGTACTCTTCCTCAATCTCTTTTGCTGGCTCTCCTTCACCATCCAGGTGTTCACTACTGGTGTTATTTAGGGTTCCGTGTATGGCCCCCTTATCTTCTCATCTAAAGTGCTTTCCCTGGTGGTCTTGTCAACCCCCATGGCTTCAAAAACGAGCTAAATACCAGGATCACTCCCAATGCTGAACCCCCAGCCTAGGAATCAACCAATCATGGATCCTGTCATACTTCACTATTTACTATTGAAAAAAATCCAACTGTAAGTGGCCCTGCACGGTTCAAACCCATGTTGTTCTAGGGTCAACTGTATACACCACTGGCTGGAAGCTGAGAGTTTTGATATAGTAGGGATGCTTGCTTAAGGCCAATTTAAAGAGCCCCTCTTGTGTGAGACAGAATGTGTGACATCCCAGTACCTGATTTAACACAAACTGCACAGCCTCCCAAACTTAGACAAATCTGAGTGTTCTATAGAAGGAATAGAACTTTAAGTAGGTCTACTCTCTAATGTTACAAAATCATTATTTATTGACGGTATGTTCTCCAATGTAGTTCGTCTTCAGCATCTGAAAACCTTGTGCAGTACCCTTTAAATAAAACGTGAATATATTTATAACTCTTCCTTAAAATTAATTTTTATAAAAAATTACAGAAAACACTCATACCAATTCAACAAAATGCAATAATAAGTTATCCTAAGACTAATTCAGTCCTTAGATTTTTGCTCCATCTCATTCCACTTTGCAGAGAGAGCAGGTAACAGTTGAGTTAGCACAATGTTCCCATCCCTCACGGACATCAATTTTATTGCCACGTAGAAGTCACTTGCTCAGGATTATTATTTTTGGAACTTTTCACAAAACAGTTTTAAAGCCTGAAGTGAGGTCATAACAGATTTTTAAGTAGAGGACTGGAGAAGAAGAAAGTGATGAACATTTCAACAAAGAAAGGAGACTCTAATGAGTCCTTGCTGGGAAGCAACTGAAATGTATCACCCTTCTCAGCTGAAGGTAAAACCAGACCCAGAAATACACCTCTTCCTTAATACAACCCTGCTACTTACTACAAGTGAAACATTTTTAGACCCAACCATGCAACTTGCAACGAGACCAAAGAGCTCCTTCCAGGACAAGAATAACTGAAGCAGTTACACATACACCTAGATCTTCAGGTTTGAAACCCTTGTTATGTGCCTGATCTTTAAAAACACAGTATTCAGAAAGCTAATACCTACATCTCGCCTGACAAAAGAATACTGAGCATTAATGAGTCAGCCAAACACGGAGAGTTCCTTAGGCTTCCGCTCCACAGAGTTGTGTGTCACATAAAATCCGCCATTATTAATGAGAAACCTTGAAAATCTGCTAGACGGAAAAATATCCAAGAGGCAAGAAACACATTAGACTCAACACCTGAAGGCAAGATGATGTCCCTTTACCCTGAATGTCCCACGTCCCACTGTCCGCTGATGCACTGAATCACACAACTGGGACACAACTCAATTCCCATTAGTAGGGGATTGGTTACATAAATAATTTTATTACTTTAAATGTTACTTATTTTATTTACATTAAATAGATTCACATAATGGAACATTCAGTAAATATTTTGTAAAATGAACCAATTCTCAATATCCTGACCTGGATTTCTGAAATTGAAAGAATTATAATTTATTAAGTGAAAAAAGAAAATGTCAGAGTATGTATGTAAAGTATGATTTTATTCTATAAAATGCAAATATGTATATATTCATTATAAACTATATATGAACACAGAAGGAGATTCATTTCTGTGCATACCTATTAAATATCTGGAAAGTTCTATTTCACACTGTTAAAAGTTACTACCTCTAAAGTGGTAGAGAAAACCAAAAGACACAGACTGGCTGAATGGATACAAAAACAAGACCCGTATATATGCTGTCTACAAGAGACCTACTTCAGACCTAGGGACACATACAGACTGAAAGTGAGGGGATGGAAAAAAATATTCCATGCAAATGGAAATCAAAAGAAAGCTGGAGTAGCAATTCTCATATCAGATAAAACAGACTTTAAAACAAAGACTATTACAAGAGACAAAGAAGGACACTACACAATGATCAAGGGATCAATCCAAGAAGAAGATATAACAAATGTAAATATTTATGCACCCAACATAGGAACACCTCAATACATAAGGCAAATACTAACAGCCATAAAAGGGGAAATCGACAGTAACACAATCATAGTAGGGGACTTTAACACCCCACTTTCACCAATGGACAGATCATCCAAAATGAAAATAAATAAGGACATACAAGCTTTAAATGATACATTAAACAAGATGGACTTAATTGATATTTATAGGACATTCCACCCAAAAACAACAGAATACACATTCTTCTCAAGTGCTCATGGAACATTCTCCAGGATAGATCATATCTTGGGTCACAAATCAAGCCTTGGTAAATTTAAGAAAATTGAAATCATATCAAGTATCTTTCCCAACCACAATGCTATGAGACTAGATATCAATTACAGGAAAAAATCTGTAAGAAATACAAACACATGGAGGCTAAACAACACACTACTTAGTAACCAAGAGATCACTGAAGAAATCAAAGAGGAAATCAAAAAATACCTAGAAACAAATGACAATGAAAACAAAATGACCCAAAACCTATGGGATGCAGCAAAAGCAGTTCTAAGAGGGAAGTTTATAGCTATACAATCCTACCTTAAGAAACAAGAAACGTCTCCAATAAACAATCTAACCTTACACCTAAAGCAATTAGAGAAAGAAGAACAAAAAAACCCCAAAGTTAGCAGAAGGAAAGAAATCATAAAGATCAGATCAGAAATAAATGAAAAAGAAATGAAGGAAACAGTAGCAAAGATCAATAAAACTAAAAGCTGGTTCTTTGAGAAGATAAACAAAATTGATAAACCATTAGCCAAACTTATCAAGAAAAAAAGGGAGAAGGCTCAAATCAATAGAATTAGAAATGAAAAAGGAGAAGTAACAACTGACACTGCAGAAATACAAAGGATCATGAGAGATTACTACAAGCAACTATATATGCCAATAAAATGGACAACCTGGAGGAAATGGACAAATTCTTAGAAAAGCACAACCTTCTGAGACTGAACCAGGAAGAAATAGAAAACATGAACAGACCAATCACAAGCACTGAAATTGAAACTGTGATTTAAACTCTTCCAACAAACAAAAGCCCAGGACCACATGGCTTCACAGGCGAATTCTATCAAACATTTAGAGAAGAGCTAACACCTATCCTTCTCAAACTCTTCCAAAATATAGCAGAGGGAGGAACACTCCCAAACTCATTCTACGAGGCCACCATCACTCTGATACCAAAACCAGACAAAGATGTCACAAAGAAAGAGAACTACAGGCCAATATCACTGATGAACATAGATGCAAAAATCCTTAACAAAATACTAGCAAACAGAATCCAACAGCACATTAAAAGGATCATACACTATGATCAAGTGGGGTTTATCCCAGGAATGCAAGGATTCTTCAATATACCCAAATCAATCAATGTGATATACCATATTAAAAAACTGAAGGAGAAAAACCATATGATCATCTCAATAGATGCAGAGAAAGCTTTCGACAAAATTCAACACCCATTTATGATAAAAACCCTCCAGAAAGTAGGCATAGAGGGAACTTTCCTCAACATAATATAGGCCATATATGACAAACCCGCAGCAAACATCATCCTCAATGGTGAAAAACTGAAACCATTTCCACTAAGATCAGGAACAAGACAAGGTTGCCCACTCTCACCACTATTATTCAACATAGTTTTGGAAGTTTTAGTCACAGCAATCAGAGAAGAAAAAGAAATAAAAGGAATACAAATCAGAAAAGAAGAAGTAAAGCTGTCACTGTTTGCAGATGACATGATACTATACATAGAGAATCCTAAAGATGCTACCAGAAAGCTACTAGAGCTAATCAATGAATCTGGTAAAGTAGCAGGATACAAAATTAATGCACAGAAATATCTTGCATTCCTATACACTAATGATGAAAAATCTGAAAGTGAAATTAAGAAAACACTCCCATTTACCATTGCAACAAAAAGAATAAAATATCTAGGAATAAACCTACCTAAGGAGACAAAAGACCTGTATGCACAAAACTATAAGACACTGATGAAAGAAATCAAAGATGATACAAATAGATGGAGAGATACACCGTGTTCCTGGATTGAAAGAGTCAATATTGTGAAAATGACTCTACTACCCAAAGCAATCTACAGATTCAATGCAATCCCTATCAAACTACCACTGGCATTTTTCACAGAACTAGAACAAAAAATTTCACAATCTGTATGGAAACAAAAAAGACCCCAAATAGCCAAAGCAATCTTGAGAAAGAAAAATGGAGCTGGAGGAATCAGGCTCCCTGACTTCAGACTATACTACAAAGCTACAGTAATCAAGACAGTATGGTATTGGCACAGAAACAGAAATATAGATCAATGGAACAGGATAGAAAGCCCAGAGATAAACCCACGCACATATGGTCACCTTATCTATGATAAAGGAGGCAAGAATATACAGTGGAGAAAAGACAGCCTCTTCAATAAGTGGTGCTGGGAAAACTGGAAAGCTACATGTAAAAGAATGAAATTAGAACACTCCCTAACACCATACACAAAAATAAACTCAAAATGGATTAAAGACCTAAATATAAGGCCAGACACCATCAAACTCTTAGAGGAAAACATAGGCAGAACACTCTATGACATAAATCACAGCAAGATCCTTTTTGACCCACCTCCTAGAGAAATGGAAATAAAAACAAAAATAAACAAATGAGACCTAATGATACTTAAAAGCTTTTACACAGCAAAGGAAATGATAAACAAGACGAAAAGACAACCCTCAGAATGGGAGAAAATATTTGCAAATGAAGCAACTGACAAAGGATTAATCTCCAAAACATACAAGCAACTCATGCAGCTCAATATCAGAAAAACAAAAAACCCAATCCAAAAATAGGCAGAAGACCTAAATAGACATTTCTCCAAAGAAGATATACAGATTGCCAACAAACACATGAAAGAATGCTCAACATCATTAATCATTAGAGAAATGCAAATCAAAACTACAATGAGATATCATCTCACACCGGTCAGAATGGCCATCATCAAAATATCTACAAACAATAAATGCTGGAGAGGGTGTGGAGAAAAGGGAACCCTCTTGCACTGTTGGTGGGAATGTAAATTGATACAGCCACTATGGAGAACAGTATGGAGGTTCCTTAAAAAACTAAAAATAGAACTACCATACGACCCAGCAATCCCACTACTGGGCATATACCCTGAGAAAACCATAATTCAAAAAGAGTCATGTACCAAAATGTTGCAGCTCTATTTACAATAGCCAGGACATGGAAGCAACCTAAAGTGTCCATCGACAGATGAATGGATAAAGAAGATGTGGCACATATATACAATGGAATATTACTCAGCCATAAAAAGTAATGAAACTGAGTTATTTGTAGTGAGGTGGATGGACCTAGAGACTATCATACAGAGTGAAGTCAGAAAGAGAAAAACAACTATCGTATGCTAACACATATATATGGAATCTAAAAAAAAAATAAATGGTCAGAAGAACCTAGGGGCAAGACGGGAATAAAGATGCAGACCTACTAGAGAATGGACTTGAGGATACGGGGAGGGGGAAGGGTAAGCTGGGACGAAGTGAGAGAGTGGCATGGACATATATACACTACCAAATGTAAAACAGACAGCTAGTGGGAAGCAGCCGCATAGCACAGGGAGATCAGCTCGGTGCTTTGTGACCACCTAGAGGGGTGGGATAGGGAGGGTGGGAGGGAGGGAGACGCAAGAGGGAAGAGGTATGGGGACATATGTGTATGTATAACTGATTCACTTTGTTATAAAGCAGAAACCAACACACCATTGTAAAGCAATTATACTCCAATAAAGATGTTAAAAAATAAATAAATAAATAAACAAACAAACAAAGTGGTAGAGAAGCAAGGACCAATGTTCACTTTACATAAAACCTGAGCTGTTTCACTTTAACAAGCTTGAACTACTTTCATTATAATGTTTTTTTTAAAAACAAGTGTCCTAACTCTTCATCAGGGTCGCTCCCTCACACACCAGGGAGGCCTCCAGAGCACAGCACACCACGTGCATCGTGTTCGTGGACACACGGTTCACAGTGTACCCGGCAGACCCCCTCCGAAAAGGAAGGAGACGCACCTGCACACACTCCCCGGAGCTTTATGAACTGGGGACGCAGAGGTTACTGAGAGGGCCACTGCCTGTACGAGGGCACCGCCAACACGATACGCAGAAGGCCCCTGAGAGCAAAGCCAAGGTCCAGAGATAAAAGAATACACTGTTTAACTCTGGAGTTCTTACCCTCCCTTAAAGAAGGCAACTCAAGGCAGCAGTTAAAACAGCCCGCTCTACGGACTGCCTAAATCTGAATCCTGAACCCGTCCGTTATCAGCTAGGGAACTCTGAGCAAACGGCTTCTCTGTGCCTTATTTCATGGCCTGTAAATTGGGGATATTAATATGGAGATTGTGAGGTTTAAGTGACTTAGTGCAGAAAAAGTGCTTAGAACAGAGCCTGGAACGTAATACGTGTTGAATGAATGTCACTTTTTGATAGTGTTCTTGTCTCTACACCAACAAGCAGTGGGGGAGGGAGGGGAGGGGGGGGAGGAGGTGTGGCAGAGAAGGTATTGAAAATGGGGCTCACTGATTGCACCCACTTTATAAACGTCTCCAACCAGCCAAGCTCAGAGAGAAGCAGGCATAAGCCGTCAAGGTCTGGTTTATCATTCTCTAGAGCTAGATGTACATATCTTTGGGCATAAATAAATTACCAGCAATTACATGCCAAAGAATTGTATGAGCAGCTGATTCACTTTGTTATACAGCAGAAACTAACACACCATTGTAAAGCAATTATACTCCAATAAAGACATTAAAAGAAAAGAAAAAAAAAAAAGAAAAGAATTGTATAAGCAGAGACATCAGAATGGAAAGATTTTTCACCAACAGAAACCAGATTATTTCCATTTTGACAGAATATCTCACATCAGGAAAATCTTATTTCTAATGGGCAAAACTTGAACTTTATACAAAGAAAATTAGAGAGTTGTTCGCCTTTGAAAAATGATCATTAATTTTAAAAACCTTTGGTTTCTTCTAAATAGTGATTTCCCATAAAGCAGTTGAAATATGAATCATTAACAAAAATATATCCACTGATACATGTTCAGTAATACATCAATTGTGTGGAACAAAGAATTCCTCCATCATGACTGTCTATGATCTTCACTGAGGCTTGATTTAAATTAGTTTTTGATACTCAGTAGACATTCACAACACCATTAGAAGGATTTTCTAATATCAGGTGAGTATCCTGGTGGTTGTATGGGATTTCCTTACCGTCAGGCTTTTAACCATATACTGTCTTGTTAGGAGGCCTGACTATGTACAGTCTGATGCTATCAAAGGTTCCAGGAGTGCAGTGGAGAGAGTGCATGAGCTGTCAGGGCCCAGTTCAGCTTATGATTTGAGCATCTACGTGTTAACACGGTATGTGTGTGTGTGCGTGCATGCACACATGTGTGTTCTTACCTCTCTACTTGAAAACATGATAGGTATGTTTTGGTTCATGTTTGTTTTTACTTCCATGATACAAAACCATTCTCTTTATAGGCCACAAAACTACCTTTTTTACCACAAATTAGAGCTCCATAATGAATGCATGGAAAAGAAGGACTCAGATGACAAAATTTCCTTTTTCAAATATTGTAAATGCTAATTTGAGATACGATTCTACAATGAATACCAGTTAAACCCTAGAAAAATTTTCATTAGTCAATTCATATAAAATTTATAACCATCTAATATGTGCCACACGTTCATTAGTCAATTCAGATAAAATTTACAACCACCTAATATGAGCCACGCATAATGCAAAAAATGTGCTTTCACATACAGCAGAAGAGCAAATAAACTATTATTGCACCTTAATATTCCTCTCCATATTTGCATCATTTTTAAGACATAAAGTTCTTTCTACATTTTGATGATTTAATCCAAATACCAAGGACTCCTGCATTCTATACATCTTGGTAGTTTTCGCTTTCTTTCTGTCTAATACCAGCTAAAAGGCAGCTCTTCCTTCACTCAGATTCCCTAAAGCAAGAAGATATGATGAATTTTGAAGTTAGTAACAGTGCATCTGAAAATATACAGTGGTTTAAGTAAAGTTACAAGCTGCTGTTTCAAATAAAGTTTCATTTTTAGCCCTTCATCCCTCAGTGAAATTCTCCTCTTACGTTAAACTTCTGAATTAGATAAAGTAAAAAGAAAAAAAATCCACATCCTTTATGTGTTAACTTTCTGAAATTCTAAACAGAATTCCATTGGGAAACTGCTGTAGTGGCTTAGAAAAGAAATTAACCAAAATTAACTTTATGTTAAAAAATAAACAGTCCTCAGGGAGAATAATTTACTTTTCCATATTTACAATTTTTTTCTGGTACTTAAAATATAATGAAAGAAAATGTTATAGTATACAGAATACACATAGAATGAGTAGACTGGATTTTGAATAAAAATGTCATTTCAAATACTTTTCCCAATTAGGTTGTTACAGAATATGAAATTTGAAAAAGAATAGATATATGCATAGGTATAACTGAATCCCTTTGTTGTACACCTGAAACTAACATAACATTGTCAATCAACTATACTCCAATATAAAATAAAAAGTTAAAAAAAGTGTTATTTCAACCCAAAATATGATGATGTCTTTTAAAACAAAGCCGAAGAGCTAGAAAGATTAGACAGAGCTATAAAACCTTCAAAGAATGGACTGATTGTCCCTTTGCACCTTCGTTTTTACTCAGCAATAATTAATGCCACGTAAAGCAATATCTTAGCACACACCCAGAAAGGGGTGCGCCGTGTGTAAAAACCTGCTGTGATGGGGGATCAGGGTCGTGCCTTTTGTCAGCTTGTGGCCACTTTAAAGCCATGGAACATCGTGTTCTTCATATCAAATTTACTAACTACATATGGATACAATTCCAAGAAGACCTTGTTAGGAACATTCTACAGATCTGAAAACTAACCTATCAAATAATTAAACTACTTGCCCCCAAATGTACACTGCTTGCACTACTTCAGGGCAGATAAGCCCATGCATTTTAGCCTAGATGGGAGTATCTTGATTCAAAATGTTTAATGCCATGGAGGAGATGCAGCAGGTTAAAAAGGAATGATAGGGCTTGTCCACATCCTTTAAAAACGAGTGACATAATTTTAAGAAAAAAAACATGTTCCGTGCAGTGCTAGTTACTTAGTAAACTTATAACCTCAAGAGGTAGAACAAGATGGAAATATAAGTACTCACTTCAAGTTTGCATAAATCGTAGGTAATATCTCCACAGTAAGCTGAGAAAAATTGGAGATGGTAAGAGTGCAATTATCTTTGGAAGTCAATGTCAAGGAGGAAAATGACCACTCCCCATAGCTAATCATTCACACCTGTCTCAGAAATTTCCTTAGATGGACTTTGCTCTCCCTTGAAATACTATTCTTCATGTTCTACCTTAGCCAAGCCAGTTCCCACGGTACACTCCACTCTAAACGTTGCAAAGTACACACACACACGCACACACACACACACACACACACACGCACAACTGCATCAGCAGCAGACACATTCATTCTGTTAGTGCACAGAGCCTGTCTGTTGAAGAAGTGATGCGTAAAATAGGCCATGAACACCAGGATGTCTCTGCACCTAGGGCATAAACTGCAAAGCAAAGAAGTTAGCAGTTTGCTGTTTCATATGAAGGTAATTCTACAATATCTCCTAGTCAAATTATATCATTGTCTGATTTGTAGAATTTATAATGGAAAAAAAGGAGGGTGGGTTAAGGTCCCCATGTCAAAATTATGTAACAGATAATATCTCAGTGTCTTAATAAATTAAGGAGTAAATTATAAAACACTGCATTATTAACTGATATGCTCTTTTCAGGGCATCCCATTTCAAGACAGTCAAATCAGAGCAGTCCCAAAGTAAAAAGAAACGTTCCCGTCAACAGCATGTCAAATGCCCAGCACTCTCATCCTGCAATTATCTGCGGCCCAGGAGGAGCATTAGCTTAAACATGATAGAATTTTTTTTATTTCTCAAATTGCAGTCCAAGTGTAAGTGTCCAGGGCTGATACAGCAATATCATAGCATCAGGAACTCAGGCTCCATCAGGCTTCTTTGTCTCTTGAATTCACGTCCTCTTCTGCACTCCCAAGGCCGCTGTCTTAGTTCAAGACTCCATCTTCTCTTATTTGGACTATTGTCATGGCCTTCTTTCTGGTGTCATTGCTTCTGGCAGCTTCCTCACTACTTCTAGAAGATTCTAAATTCATTACCACCAGAGTCAAGGCCCTTCAAATTATGGCCTGGGTTTACCATTCCATCTCCATTTCCAGCCACTCTATCGCCATTTTCCAAACACTTCACAAACTTTTGTTCCTTCATGATTTTTGCTGGACTGGAACTTCCCTTCTCACCTCTGTTCTTTCCTTTTTCTGCCTCATCATTCTTGAAGGCCCACCATGAACGTCACCTCATTTGCTGAGTGTTAGCTCCTCTGTGAGCTCTTCTGACTTCTGTCCACCAAACTGAATTCAATAAATATTTAATAAGCATAAAGAAAGGTAAGGACTAAATACACTGAGATAAATAAGAGTGCTTCTGCCCAAAGTGGTTAAATTATTAGCAGATGAAATGGGAACTTTACTCATTATAATAAAACATTATCAACAGGATAATTGCCATATGAACAGAGTGATATGGGGGCCCTTAGTCTTGCCTGCAGACAAAAGCAACGGTTCCACCTCTATGTACAATCCTACGTTCTTAACTTAGTATTGCATGTTCAATAAATATGCGTGTATCTCTCTTCCTTTTGCCAAATTATGAGTTTGTGGAGCACAGAAACCGTGCAACTTTGGGGCCCCAAGGGAAGCCACCCCAAAATATGCCTCAATGGTGTATTGATTATTTTGAACTAAAGTTACTTAAGAAACAGCCAATGCAAGAGGGACACTTTTGACCCTCCTGTCTCCCTGAAAGCAGGAAATAAATCTCCCATGTGAAAGGTACCCTCCCTTGTCTCCAGAGATAGGGAGTTTGGGCCTGAGAAGCCTGTATTATCAAACGTTGTTACTTCTTTACTAATTTACTACCCAAACTTTGCTTAAACTCCTTATTAATTAAGCACCCAAACCTAAATTTCTTTGTCTTGTCAATTCCTCTCAAATTGATTGTTTCTTTGTCTAAAAAATATAAAAGTTGCCTGCGTTAGCCACTCCTTAGGTCCCATTTCTAAAAGAGTCCAGGCTAACCAGTTAAATTTGTTTCTTTTTCCCCTGCTAACCTGTCGTGTCAATCTGAGCCACAAGAACTCAAGAGGGGTAAATGGGGAAATTTCCGCCTCCCCAATGCTACCCACACCACTATTTCATTCACTGCCAAAACAAATAGGGAGGATTTCATTTTGACACTTACTTGTGAAGTCCGTACAAATACAGGAAAAAGAATTCAAACTTTAAATAACAATATTGCCGTATAAAAATTTTAAAAACTGATTAAAATAATACTGAGTTATCTTTAGCCATATTATGAAGAATAAAAAAATTACATGTCAATTAAGTCCAAGTGAAAAAGTTACTTTTTTGAGGTATCGAAAAAGAAAAAGATTTACGTTCCATAGAAAAAAATTAATTGAAAATAATGAGCCTGTTAAGAAAACTAAACCATTAAAGCATGTGCTTTTTATTCTACTACAGATTGAGTTAACTTTATTATCACATGAAATACACTAAAAATTGGTTATTTTAAGATATACGCACGTGAAAGAAAAACATTGACATATCAGAGATACTGAGATGTAATTCTGCACCAAGCTCTTCTAATCATCTGTAAAAATTAATGTACTCCAAAGCTCAAATTAAATAGTTGATTCGACTTCACACTGAGATCAGTTGATTGTGACCTTCGGTTACTGTGGTTGCTAATTTATTTATAGAGAAAACACACTCTTATTAATCTATTTGAAAAAAAGCCCACTCATTTAGGATGGCACTAATTTCCTCATTTTGCAAGAAAAAGAAAGTGAACCTGGGAGAGGTTTAGCAGTTTTCTGCATTTCACATGGTAGATCAGCTGGGAAATCAGAGGTAGGACTCCAGCCTATTCAATGAGATAATAAATATTCAAAGAGCTTTGTAAACTGTAAAGAGCTATAAAAATGGATGTTCTGTTACAAGCTGGATTAGAACACTACGTGTTCAAAGACGCTTCAACTAAATTCTGTTGCAAAAGACTCCTTTTCCCATGGCATGCGACTGCCATTAGGATGAATGTTTACCGTGATTCCAAAAGGGAAAACAAAAGGCATCTCCTCAAACTGAAGAAAATATGTAATATTTTATTTTTTTAAATATGTCACTATCAACCGTTGATGACGGCTGCTGGGAGTTCTCTGTCTTGTTGCCATTTTGAAGGGTTTGAATGACTTCCTCTCTATCCATCCCCACAAATTTATAGCCGAGATTCTTTACCCTCATATTTACCATTCAACGGGGAAATATCTGAATTTTTCATAGGATCTTTTCTTGAAGAAAGGTCTTAACCGTGATTTAACTGCATTTGAATATCTTAGCCCCAAAACGCACTTTCAACTTTCTTGTCTCTACCCGAGAGAGAGGCAGAGCCAAACCATTTTAGATCATTTGGATACCCTGGTTCATGGCAGTGGATCTGATGGAAACTGTTATTGTTACCTTTTTATTAGAGAGAAGACGTTGTGTTACAGGATTTTTCTCTAAGCTTTTTAAATTAGTTGCCAACAGCACAAACGTGCACATCCATATTAATGTGACAGCACTGATTTCCTTAGTAAACGTTCGAAGGATCAAGAGCGGTTGTGCTGTAAAACGTTTCAGGGGGCCGTGCCTGAGGTTACGAGCCATCAGGGATGCTTCACCCTGACACTGCTTTCATGTCAATTTGTTCTTATGGTTTCAAAGTTTTTATAACAGGCCATAACCTCATGGTGGACTCAATTCAACATTAGGAAGTTGCTAGCATGTTCACAGTAACTCCTACCAAAGTATTCTTCTGTAGGCTACACTGGTTCACACAGTTTCAGATTCCAGCCTCACCACTTTAGTTCTTCACTGTTTCATGCTTAAGAATGTTTCCTGTTTACTACTGCTGAGGGAAAAAAAAAAAAAAAGAATTGTGGCAACCAAAGAACTTCTCAATGGACATTTTTATATAGTGCCATTTAAGCCTAACAATATTTCACTTACGGAGTATAAACAGATCTATTGGAGGTTAGACTATAAAATGGCAGAGAAAGGCCCTTGATAACAAAATCTAAGCCTGTTTTCAACAAAAGGCACCCACCTCCCTCACTGGAACCATCCACAGCAGCAAGCTGACGGGGGTCAGAAACCACAGTCTCCCCAGACTTCCCCGTTCAGTTCCTCTGCGGGTGCTCATCAGCCCGCAGCAGAGTGCTAAATCTACTGTCTGTAGGAGGAACCCCAGAAGGGACCGGAAACCCCATGCATATACAGGTGAGTCGCAAGTCCTTTGCCTGGTCACAAAATCTATGAGACCTAAGCTCTTAAGTCCGACCTGTTTTCCTAACTGGGATCCAGAGCCAGCTCAGTCCCAAGTAAAAGTTTTCCTTTAAAAATTCACTAAATTCAACAGTCTTGCTCTTTTCTCTTCATTCCAGAATCACTCAGGATTCTTCTCACCACGAGGTGCCTCCATTCTGGGAATGCGCTTTTCCGCGATCGAGTCATTAGGCAGGACCGCCCCTCCGACTTCATCAGCCTCTTAGTCACGTGGGGCAGACAGTGACCAAGGAGAAACAAAGTTCTTAAGTTCTGTTGAGTCATGGCCAATTTGAAAATCTCCAAGTCTGAGTCCTCCAACCAAGAAAATTCAGACACACACTCAAGTATACATGACATTTTAATACTTTATGGATCCCCAGAGAACCACGCATGGACCCTGGATTGAGGAATCTCTGGAAATAGAGAGATCTAAGTAGATCTGAAGACAGAACCCCCAGATTCAACTTCCAGTTTTGTTCCTTATTCACTGTAAGACTTTAAGCAAGTCAATTAAAATTCTTTGAGCTGCTGTTTGCTCATTCACAAAATGATGATAATTCCTGCCATAGCTACCTCTCTGGGTTCTATCAATAAAAACTGCTACGTATGTCAAAATTTTGTACTTATATATCCCTACCTAGGTTAAAGTATGTCTTTTAATTAGAAACCTTGGAGTTATCTTTGAGTCTTTGTTTTTGTTTGTTTCCTAACATCTATTAGATGTTCCTTCAATGCATCTCTCATCAGCTCACTCACCTTGTTCAGGTCCTTAGGCCTGAACCCCAATCTCTGCTTCCCAGCTGTTATACATATGCATTGTTACATATGAAGAAATAAACATAAATATACATATATAATGTCTATATCTATGGTTGTATATGTAAACATACAAAATTTCATATGTGAATGTAATGTATATTCATTTATCTTTCTGCCTTTGCTATGTTGCTATGAGATAATCAAGTTTCCAAAAAGAATGCCTTGTTTCATCTAAATGATGTTCTCTCTAATCACTTCTGCTGGCACAAAGTAAGCCAAGATAGAAAATTTAGAGGAGAGAAAGACAGAATTCGCTGATGGGGGGGTGGAGAGAAATGGGCATGAATAGCCAACGAAGAGGCTTTCGTTAAGAAAATTTCTTCTAGGGCTTCCCTGGTGGCGCAGTGGTTGAGAATCTGCCTGCCAATGCAGGGGACATGGGTTCGAGCCCTGGTCTGGGAAGATCCCACATGCCGCAGAGCAACTGGGCCCGTGAGCCACAATTGCTGAGCCTGCGCGTCTGGAGCCTGTGCTCCGCAACAAGAGAGGCCGCGATAGTGAGAGGCCCGCGCACCGCGATGAAGAGTGGCCCCCGCTTGCCACAACTAGAGAAAGCCCTCGCACAGAAACGAAGACCCAACACAGCCATAAATTAATTAATTAATTAATTAAAAAAAAAAAAAGAAAATTTCTTCTCATCCAATAGAACAAAGATTTTGAAACATATATTAGGAAGACGTTAAATAGAACAGTATAGCATCCTGTTGCCTTACAGGGCTTCACAGACTCTGGCAAGAGCTGACTCGTATCAACCTTCTCTCTCCTGGTACCCTGGGAAGCGCTGGGACCCCCAGCTTAAAGACCATTTCTGAAAGACTGTACAACATTCAAGAGTAAAACGTGAGTGATTAAAAAACATAAAGGTACATGATATCAGTACACGTCATGCTGGTGTTCCAGATTATAATATTTCTGAAAATAATTACATTTCTAAATATCACACGTTCCTTGATTAATAATCTAAGTATCAACAATACAGAATCACATGAAAATGATGAGGCATGGCATCCAGGACATAATTAAGTCTGTGATCCACGTGTGGATTTGGTGAACATTTTGGTTCATCAGTGATGCCAGTAATAATAAGCCTCACACGTGGCTGTCTGCCCTCCACTGCAGGATTCTGTTTTTTATAAATTCTATCCTCCTTCTGCCCAGGCAACACAGCACTGACCAAAACACTGAAAACACTCCTCCCTGCCAAGAAGCCAGCAGTTACTTCTATATCCTGTCTTCCTCCGTACAATAAAGTGTTCATAAAAACGTCCTGGCTTGTTCTTTCTCCAAACTTCACAAAGTGATTTAAAATATAAAATAATCTCAAACAGATAATATCTTAAAGCAGAAAAACACATATTTGTTGGAAAACAGATTGCAAAAATTCTCTTCTGAACTAGCACAGTATATCATTTTTTAGTACAGATCTTTACAACAAATTTGCTTACAACTACTAGATTGAATAAGACTTATTCAGCTACAATTTCCTTACATACTGTTGTGTGACAATCACTGTGAAATGAACCACTTTATAATTCAGCTAGTTTTAAAACTCACGGTCATAAGCAGGAAGAATCCAGAGTTGAGGAAAAAACACAATGAAAGGAAGTAACCAAAAGGGTCTGTATTGTATACGTTAACAATTGCTATGTAACAAATCACCCCAAAACTTATCAACTTGAAACAGCAGTAAGCATTTACCATCTCACGCAGTTTCTGTGGGTCAAGAATTACCTGGGAGCATCTTAGCGGGGTGGTTCTAGCTTGGGGTCTCTCATGGTGTTGCCGTCCAGGTGCTGGCCTGGGCTCAGTCATCGGAAGGCTGACTCGTTGATGCATCCAATCTCAGATGGGCCACTCTCATGGTTGGCCAGTTGGTTCTGGGTGTCGGCAGGAAGCCTCAGTTCCTGGCCACGTGGGAGCTCCACAGAGCTGCGTTAGTTGCCCTCACATCATAGTGGCTGGCTTTCCCCAGAGCCAAGTGATCCAAGAGAGAGCCAGCAGGAGGCCACTATCTTTTATGATCTAGTCTCAGGTCATACTGCGTCATTTCTGCAGTAGTGTACTCATTACACAGGTCAGCCCTATTCACCGAGGGAGGAAACCACAAGAGGGCATGAACGCAGGAGGCAAGGCTCACCAGGGCCATCTTGGAGGTTGGCTACCACAGACCCACACATAACTTTCAACCACCGAAATATTCAGAGCGTGGGGTGGGGTGAGGGTAGAGGGCATGGAAGGGTTCCTTGGATCCAGAGAGACCTAGTTTCAAGAACTAAGTCTACCAATTACGAAACGTGTAAATGGGGAACAGGCTCTGATTTCTCTGAACACTAGTCTTCCGCCACTGTCTTCAGTGGCAGATGCAGTGACGGTCACCACTCCGCACCTGCTGCCTTACACTTCCCATCCTCCTACAGGGCGCTGAGACCATGGGACCAGCTCCGGCCAATGGGCGATGAGGGCAAGTAATGTGTGAAACCCCCATGCGTGTGTTTTCTGTTGCTTTTTCCCTGCCACAGCCACGAGGCAGCCCCTCGACCTGGGCAGTGCAACTGCAGGGTGACGGCGCTTTCCCTGGCCTCAACTGCCAAGTAGCTGCAAGGAGGAGTCGCCCTGGAACGTCACCTGGCACCATAGTCAATGTGGTGTGAGCAAAAAATAAACCTTTACATTATTAGGCCACTGATATTTGGGGTCTGTCTGATACCACAGTATAATCTAGCCGAATCTAATTTGCATACCTAAAAGAATGAAATTGATTTTGAGGATTAAATGAGAGAACACATGTTCAGCTCCTAACACACTATCTAACACCATGACAGGTGTTTTAAACCACCTTCTCAACTCTGAGCCTGTTTCCTCATTAGCAAAAAAAAAACCCATATATATGTGTGTGTGTGTGTGTATACACCTCATAGAATAGCTTTCAAAATTAAAAGAAATAAAATACATGAAAATTTTACCACATACAAATGAGGTAATAAACATAGTTTTTCCCCTTTTTGCCTCTGAATTCTGATCAGAGGTGATTCAGAAGATCTTTTTTTCTCTCGTCGGAACTCCTCTTCCTCTGCATTCAAAGCTTCAGAGTCCCTGGGAAGCTAACATACTGAGTTTACTTGATAGTTCCAGCAAAAATATCCTGTTCTACTTAAGACATAAAATGCATGACAGAAATGATAATAGTTTAAAAGATTTACCAGTCCTGACAAGAATGCATGACTCCATTTCAGAATTACTTTACATTAGCCATTGTTTCCTTACATGTAAATAAAATACTGTTCACTTGCTTTTTAATGCTGATATTAAAGGCCCACAAATGCCACCTTTCAGGGTTTTTGTCCCCACAAAAGAACTATGTAAGAAGTGACTTGACCTGTCTCATCTCTAAACTCAGTAACAGAAAAAGCTAAAGTATAATTGGATCCTCCAGACCTAAATGAATAGGAGGAAGAGCCAATAAGGAGAATTCTTTTCTTTAAGAGAATCCAGCCATTTGTGTGACAACAGTCATCGCACCGTTTCACAGGACTTGTTCCAGAGAGATTTCATCAAGGATGTACTTGAGCTCTCAATCAACAGACTAGTCAACTCATCTGACTCCTCACTGACAAACTAACCACACGTGTCTCTGCCACCTAAGCCATGGGACCACTGGCCCATCTGTCACACAGCCTGACCCTGGAGCGCTGGTGTCAGTGGAATGTGGCTTTTCAGCCACATGGAGGCTCCGGACACCTCGGTGTTCTCCTGTCACTGTCCTTCACGGAAAGGCCCCGGGGGGTGGCCACCGGGGCGCCGCAGCACAGAGAAAGGAGCACGGCATGTACCCTGCTGCACGCCCTCCCCTCCGCAGAAGCCAGAACAGAAACAGCCCAGACGCATTCTGCTTTCTCGCGCTGTCGTCAGAGACGCAGGGACGTGAGAGATGCACTGTTGAGAATGCAGGTGCAGCGTCTCAAACTAAGCGCCATCTGACAGGCCAGCTCTGCTCTTCTGTGTGTTCCCTGTGCTGCGGAATCAATGTGTGAGTGGTGCTGAGTCATGGTGACACAGTATCTCGCTGCAGACGTTATCAGACAGGATGTCACAAGGTCACACTGTCTTCCTACTCTGTGGCCAGGTGGCTCTTTACCTGTTCGAGGTTAAGCTTTGCCACCTTGGAGTCTGGGTGTCTGAGAACCTCGCTCAGGACCTCCTCAACGGGTGTGCTTTCCTTAATGCACCCATGTGAACCTATACTTACAATCAAATAGCATTAGATGTCAGCAAAGTAAAAAAAATTACCCAGAAAAATAAAGAATTCATATGTAATAATACTTAAAGAGCACATTATTGTTCTGTATATAAAGTGATACACTTCTTGGAACACGGAAGCTTTCCTATTAGCATCACTGCTTGCTGCTTCTTGGTCTCAGGATTTATGTCTTCAGCTTTGAGGCACAAAACTACAACTATGAATTCAAAGTTCATGATTTGGTCTGTCTCAGACTTCCCTAGCAGAATTCTTTAAGTGTAAAATGAACAATTCTATTGACACATCAAAACTTAAAAGGATTAGAGACAATTACATTTAAAGTAAATGGTAACAATTACAAGACAAAGACATTATTAAATACAAAGAGTAATTTTAATGAGATCATTATGTTATCAGATACTGGATTATTTTTTTTAACGAAAGCGGGTGAAGAATGAATTTTCCACTATGCATCCAGGGTTATTCCTGTAATACCCAATAAATTTATCAAAATAATAAGAAAGTACAGATACACAAATATGCCCCATCTTATACGTTTTGTGTTTCTTGTTCAAATGTAACAAGAATTTTTTGAGCATTGTTTGATGTGTTGTGGGTACCAAACAGAAGTGTTAGGAGAGGGGCCCTGCCTCTAATGACCTTAAGGCCTTGGGGAGATCACACACACACACACACACGCGTGACTTAACCTTATCTTTTATACTCAAAACTTCTGCCCCTATACCAAAAACACAAAAACAAAAAACAAAACCAGCCAGAAAAATTGTTCAAATCCTAGTAATTCTTAGCAATGTTTCCGGCCCAAGATCTCTAAGCTCCTGCTACAACTGCTCTATTCCCATGTGATCGCGTGATCGCCCATCAACTATTGCAACGACAACTGGCCACCTGTCTTTCTATATTTCAGATATATTCCTGAGACACAAACAGTTCGGTCTCACTGACTTAAAACTTTGGGTGATTGCCCGTTGACTAGACAATAAAATCAAAACTTATAACCGGATAGAAAACACTCTTCACGGGCTCATCTTGCCTGTCCTTAAACCTAATCGCCAGCTCCACGGCGTCTACTGCTTCCAGAGCCCTCCCTCCCTGCATCTTCTTACAGTCAACCAGTTCTGCCAGCTTCTTTCATAGGCTGGGGTATTGGAGTGTTTTTCATTCTCTCTCTCTCTCCCTAAAATGGCCTTAAGTCTCTTCTCCGGCAAACTTTTATCCATCCTTGAAAACCCAGTTTCAATGCAAACTATTTGGTGAAGCTCCACCAAGCTACTTTTCGTGGCTCTAGAAGCAATTCGTTCATTGTTATAACACTTGTCACACTGCATTATAATATCAATATTACCCCTCTCCTTCCAGAGCTATACTGTGAGCGCGACGTGGGCAGCCATTCTGTCTTATTTTTGTATCCCCAGCACCAAACACAATTCTTGGCACATTTCAGAAGATGCTTAGTAATGTTAAAAAGAATGAACGAATGAATGAATATCAAAGTAAGTGCTTTAAAAGTTTACAGAAGGGACAATTCAATATGTTCTGGGGTGAACAGGAAATGCTACATTAAAATATATGTAAATAAAATGTTTGTACATAACGTTTTAAATACACTTGAGTAAGGAATTATTCAGAAGCATGAATAATCATACTTTAACCCTTTGTAACTTCAGACTTTATTAAAATAGGATACACTTATACTATCACACATGCTCTTTTTTTTTTTTGGCCTCACCTCGCGGCATGCGGAACTTCCCCAAACACGGGTTGAACCCGTGCCCCCTGCGACGGAACTGTGAAGTCTTAACCACTGGACCGCCAGGGAAGCCCGTATCACACTTGTTCTTTAATATGCCGTATGTATCAAGTTGGAAGAAACTTAGGTTCAGAATTAATTTAAATTCTTGGGATTAGAGAAACAGACATTCTTCTATCTGCATCATCATTGTCTAATTTTACTTATTAGTATCAACCTGTAACAATTATATTTATAATATTTCAACAAATGAAGCCATCTTAATGCTATAATCTAGATTTTCACTTATATAAGCAGTATTTTCCTCCACTTCATTTGGAAATGCTACCATTTTACTCCAGGATAAAACCTGCCTAGCATCTAATCCAAAATATTCTTACATAGCATATAGGTAGGATTGCCCAATTTAGGGGAAAAAAATAAAAATAAGAAACCTACAGGATGCCCAGTTACATTTGAATTTCAGATAAATGATTTTTTTTCTTAGTTTAAATCTGTCCCAATTTGAAGCATACTTATAATATTTATTTATTTACTTATTTATTTATCTGAAATTCACATTTAAACAGGTGTCCTTTACTTTATTTGACAACTCTACACGTAGCAGACAAGAAGACTAGCAATAAATTGATGCTAGGAGGGCCTTAGATGACTAAAGAGTGCCATCTTAAAGACTAGCTTTCCTGGTAACCCAGAGGAAACCAAAGGACCTCAACCATCTCCTAGGCTATATGTATGGCCTTAAAGAGACCCATCCTCACCCATGTGCTATGAGCATTAGGGCTCTCAACAGGAAAGTCAGTTTGGTGAAGGCACAATCCAAGACTATGTCTGAGGGTAGTTTTTTTTTTTTATAAAGGAGAGAAAAGATGATGTTCTTTACAGAACTAACCCCGGAATTTTGTCCTGCTACTGTCTTAAAAGATCTTATTTTACAACTATTGTAATCTGCCCAGTAATACTGATGATATACAAAAGGCCAACAAGTATATGAAAAGGTGCTCAACCTCACTAACCATCAAAATGCAAATCAAAACCACAATGAAATACCACCTCACACCTGTTAGGATGGCAATTATAAAAAAACAAAAGATAACAAATGTTGGTGAGAATATGGAGAAAAGGGAACCCCAGTAATGCAGTTGGCGGGGATGTAAATTGGTATGACCATTATGGAAAACAGTATGGAGATTCCTCAATGAATTAAAAATAGAACTACCATATGATCCAACAATCCTACTTCTGGGTATTTATCCAAAGGAATTAAAATCAATATTTCGAAGAAATATCTGTACTCCCATGTTTATTGCAGCATTATTCACAATAGCCAAGATATGGAAACAAACTAAATGTCCAACAATGGATGAACTGATAAAGAAAATATATACAATGGAATATCATTCAGCCTTTAAACAGTAGGAAATCCTGCCATTTGTGACAACATGCATGGACCTGGAAGACATTAGGCTAAATGAAATAAGCCAGACAAAGAAAGATAAATACTGGGTGATCATACTTATATGTGGAATCTAAAAAAGTCAAACCCATAGAAGCGGAGAATAGAATGGTGATGGCCAGGGACTGAGGAGAGGTGGAAATAGGGAGGTAAATGTCAAAGTGCACAAAGTTCCAGTTATGCAATATAAATAAGTTCTGGAGACCTACTATACAGCATATGCCTACAGCTAGCAAAACTCTATTATATACTTAAAATTTTCTAAGAAGATAGATTTTATGTTAGGTGTTCCTACCAATGACAATAATAATAATAATAATAGGGACGAGAGGAAACTTTGGGAAGTAATGGATATGTCTGTGGCCTTGATGGTGGTGATAACACCATTAAATATGTTTACATTAAACATGTACAGTTGTATACAACTGTATACAAACTCATCAGTTGTATACATTAAACTCATCAGTTGTATATATTAAATATGTATGGTTCTTTTACATGTCAATCATTCCTCAATAAGTGGTATAAAAAAATTTAAGTTAATGAGCATTTCCTATAACCCAGGGGCTATTATGAGATTTTATATGCATTATTAATGTTAATCCTCACAACATCCCTACCACATATGTGTCATTATCTCTACTTTACAAATAAACTGAGATTAAATAATAACTTTTGCCCTAGGCTGAACAGTGAGGAGAGGTGGGGATGAGACTCAAATCCAGGTTTGTCTGACTCACAACTAGTTGAGTATTTAATAATGATGCTGTATACTAACTTTTAGTACCTAGATCCTTCTAAAGGATTAAAGGAAATGCAAAAGCACTCAAATGAGTTGATATACAGGTAAGTGGTCTCAGGATAGATAAGTTCCTAAGCAAGAATGCAGATGTGTATGTATCTATATGTGGTTACATACAGCTTTCTCTAAAAATTCTTCTCTAAAATCAAAGAGCTTTACAAAACCAAACCCTCGCCATTCCCCTTTCAGTATATTTGAAGTTTCCCAGATGGCATATTACTCTCCTAAGAAGCTAGTACATTTCCAAAAGGGTCTACCTAACGGGTATGGGCAGGTAAATACAAAAATAATCTGTCCATTTCTTCTGTTTCCCCAGGTACAAGAACTTGAAATGACCATATGATACTCCAAGACAGAGCAGGATGTTCATCTGAGTCACACCAAGTAACCTGATTACTGCTAAAGTAAAACTGAAAATGATTGAAGTGATTTTCATGATCAGCCTTCCGGAAGTCATTCAAAAGTGCTGCAGTACTACTTGAAAGAAGATAATTCAAATTTAAATGTCACTCTCTCTTCACTGTTGTTTATCAATAGTTGAGTATTAAATTGGGAAGCTTGATTTATGTTATGTAATTTAACTAGTATATAATTTAAACACTCATAATTAAGTCACTATTTGAATAAATGGAATAAACATAAGATTAAGTTTGGTAGTGAGGTGCTCATCTCCAGAGGAGTTCAATCAGACTGGGAAAACATTTGGTAGAGATTTTATAGAACAATGGTTCTGAACCTTGACTGCCGCACACTGGAATCACCTAAGGCAGCGGTCCCCAACCTTTTTGGCACCGGGGACCAGTTCTGGGGAAGACACTTTTCCCGTGGACCGGGGTGGGGGGTGGGGGGGGGAGACGGCTCAGGCGGTGATGCGAGTGACGGAGAGCAGCAGATGAGGCTTCGCTCGCTCGCCCCGCTTGCCCGCCGCTCACCTCCCGCTGTGCGGCCCAGCTCCCCGGGGCCTGGGGACCCCTAACCTAAGGAGTTTCTAAAAAGACTGATGCCCAGGTCCCGCCCATGGAGATGCTTATAACACTGGACTGAGGCGAAACTTGAACACTGGGTTTCTGAAGCTCCTCAAGTCATTCAAATAGGTGGCCAAGGTTGACCCCCCTGCTACAGAAGGAACTCAGGCACTGGATGGAAGGTTGAGACGGGTGACATATCAGGACCCTTCCAACCCTGACAGTCTAAGTCTGACTGTAGCATGACCCGTGCTGCAACACAGTACTAGATTAGACCTGAAGTTTCTTTGGATGTGCAAATTCGGAATAAACTGCTTCAGTAATATTGTTTCCTGGGTGTAGTTTCCAAATACAAAGAGGGTGCTACCATTATTTACACCTCCTCCCTATAGTATCCTATCTTCTCTAGATTATACATTGAAGAGATATTAAAAATGAATAATTCAATCAAGTCAATTATTAAGTACCTTCTGAGGATCTACTATCTGCATGACACTCCTATAGGTACTGAACATTAAATAATGAGTTACTGATCTCACTGGCGTCTCACATCTTACTGGAATTTACAATTTAATAGACACAAATGGCTGTAATACAAAAATAAGGTAAGTATGTTTGAAGTTTAAGTGCAAAATAGTTCATTTAAGAGATTATGTCCAGTTGTGAAGGAGGGGTAATGCAGGCAGAAGTATTTTCTTATCAGTGCAAAATCCATACCTTATGTATTTTATTGAAGGAGAATAAATATCAAAGTAAAATGTTAAAGCTGTAGGTCAGACTTTAGGTATATCGACACGCAGGTGTGTCAGACTCTTTCACCTCCCTAGACATTTACTGAAAGGGATTTTGTTATGCAAAACCTTCTGGAGGTTTTTTAAATCAAGGGCTAAAGTGAAATCTTCTAAAGTAACACAGGTCTATTGGTAGTTTATGCAGTTTAAATTCCCAATAACTTGAAACAATTGCATAAAAATAGCCAGCTAGCTAGTGAAACATGCTGATCCCACAGTATAAAGAACACTTGAGATATGAGAGAATGTCAATTAACAGACATTTGCTGAATTCTATTGCAGAAAACTAAACTTCCACACACGAGAGTTTAGACAGGCAGAACAATGTACCACAGCTGTAGTTAAAGGAAGACTTGGACTAAATAAATATAACTACTGGCCAGTCCTTTCAGCTGACCATACCCAGCAGAACTGGAAATGCAGAGAATGCTAGGAAAGGTCACTCACTCTGATAAAAAATAATACCTCTGCTACCACAGTCACACCACCCAAATGAAATCCACATCCACATGTGGTTTTGGTTAATCTTCACCGCTAGACCCAGGATCAATCTAGAGGCAGACGCTCAGCAGGAGCCAGGAGGAAGCTGTGTTCCGTATCCCTAATTCCAGCACAGGGTACCCAACACAGCTGTGATCAAATCAGAGCCGGCAGACAGTGCAATACAGATAATAAAACGTTTTAGCTAAAGGGATAAGACTTTGGAGTCTACTAATGACTGGGAAGTCAGCTCTTTGACACGAATTATAATTCTTTAATGATAATGATGTAGAAGACTAAGCAAGGCTTTATCAATTTAAAAAAATCAAGTTAAATCTATCACATAAAATCTACCTTCTAAATGAAGCAAATTAAAGACCCGACCTTCAGATGATAAGACTGTTTATATGGGAAGCTATATTTGGAAGTACAAACTGTAGTTTCTATTTTAAGACTGTGTCCTCCAAATTCCAGTTATGAAAAATATTCACCTGAATTCCTTTCCATACAAGATAACCACTTCTTAGTTTAAGAAAACCCAACCTCAACTCAGCAAATAAAGTATCAATAAAAGCCCTCTGCCTTCTTTTTTCAATCCTGCTCCTTAAAAATATCAACAACAGATTAAAAACTATACACATAAAACAAAAAAATCGCAACCAAAGGAACAGTGTGCCCTAATGAATCTTCTTTCTTTATTGAGTTCAAACCCTACAGAAAAGAAAAAAACTATTAATTCAGAAGCTGTAGTATCTAGAGTCCATTTTTCACATTGCTTTGCAAATTCTAAGCAATAAGTCAGCTGGTTCTGCTGTCAATAAAAATGCCTGGCTGGCTTATTATTTTATTCAGCATTGGAGTCTGTAAGGACCCTGTTCTAGGTTGTCTTCTCCTTTCCCTCTTTCTCTCCTCTGTCCTTCATTCATTCCTAAGTTTTCAGTTACCGGCCACACACTGATGATGCCAGCATGTCTTTACGTGGCCCAGGCCTCTCTTCTGAGGAGTAGCTACAACTGCCTACAGTCTACAGTGCTCTTAAAGATGTATTTTCCTCCTGCACAGCCTCTTCTGGAAAGAACTCCCATTACTATATAATTCTAAATAAATAAAGTACGTAAATACTAAAGGAAGCACAAAGTAACTTTTAGTGAAACTTCATCGCTCCTGGTATCATATTAAATATTCAATAGGAAGCCAGTTAAATAATTAGTCATTGATTGACATTTTGAATCAGGTCGTCTTCACTTGCTAGGTTCTCTAAACTATATTTTCCCAGCACGTTGAAATTTGTGTTGTCCAGTGGTATTCCCAAGAAAAAGAGAAGTCTGTTTTTTGTTGTCACTCCCAAGTAATAAGCAGCCATCACAAGCCCAGTGGCTCCAGGTCTTAGAAACAGCCCCCGTCACCTGAGTCCTGGGGTGGGAAGTGTGCTCATGGGGTCCAACCTCTCTCCCAACCAAGACGGGATTCTCATCTACAAGCAGAGCGTTTCCTACAAGGCCCCTGAAAGAGGCAAATTCAAGCTAGACTTTAAATATTAGGTTATTTTTACTCCTAAAGAAAATAAATGAATGACAGAGCCTAAAATAGTCAGGTAGGAACAAAGAAAGGGGCTACAATTTTCACAGATAATACAAAATTAGCAGGATAAGCTATTTATAGTTTTCAGGGTGTAAGCAGCATGTCCAGTTGCAAAACTAAGACTTAAATACACAATGGTGGGGGGATGGGTAGTGAAATGAAATGAAAGCTCAGGAGCGAAATAAAGAGTTCAAAACTACAAATGAGATTTTTAAATACAAAGAAGTTAAAAAAAAAAAAGTTGGGCAGTGACTCTTAGCAGAACAATGATAGGAAAGGTTGCTTTAAAATATGTTTCATTCCTTTATAACTAAGGTAAAAAGCCTCAGAGAATGGGAACAACCCATAAAATTTACCTCAAAATTTTTGAGGTAATTATTGTTAGGTATAAGCAATTACGGAAGATAACAATAAAAAACAAACTATACATATTAGAAAAGCATATAAAATATTTTAAAATACTCATTTTGGTATATACAGATGACTAAGACTCAACTCTGTAAGATACACAGGAAAGGCAGATACTGAAATATTCTATCACAGATATTTGACAATGTTCTTTAGCTCAAGAACAATATATGAACTCCAAAACTGTCTGTTTGCAGCCAGTCCCACTCTGGGCAAAATACAAAATGTTCCAGGCTCCTTTAGGCCCTGAAGGCTTGTGAGTAAAGAACTGGTTAGGCCCATAAAGTACAAAAGGAGGCTCAGCGAGAACACGGATTCTACTGGGCCTCTAAACCTGTCTTCGTTCAACCTTTACTTGGACATTTTTTAAGAATTCATTTGCGTATCCTATAGGATTAACTATAGGTAAAACTTTAAAATATTATATTAATTAACAAAAAATAATAATTTTAGCATAGGTCACCCACTGGAAAATGTAGGAAAGAAACTAAAATTGTTTCTGAAAAGGAAATGGGGTGGAAGGAACTGATAAATAAATGTCCGTGTGGTGGGTATTTTGTTAGGTGCTTTATTTATATATTCTCCTTTAGTCACTACAGACACATAAGGGAAGTATTCTCCCTCTACTACCAAAAACAAAATAAGCTAACAAACAAAAACAACTCTGAGGTACAGAGAAATTACAGCTACGATTCCAATCTTTATCTAACTCCAAAGTTCGCACACACGCTGCTGTCCTTGTCAGTAAAAAAAATACATAACAGCAACCAAAATTAGTTTTAAAATATACACCTATCTAACAGTAGTTGTCAAAGGAAGACAATAAGAACACAGAGACGCTGAGTGGTCTTTAGACAGGGGTCACAGAACTAGCCATCTCAACCAACAGGGCTGGGGACACCTTGGCCAGCACAAGCCAAAAGAAGATAAAATCATCTGACTTGGACTTGTACCAGAAGATCCTTCTATAATATGGCGGAGGGCATAAAAAACTGAGGTTTTTCTATGCTTCCTATTAAAGGGAAATACCCAGGCAAATCAAAATCCAGATTTTTAAATGTTTCATTTTTTAACACTATAATAATATCATCAAAAACCTCTATTAAAGTGGTTATTTGTACTCAGAGCTCTACTCTCCAGTTTAGATTGGAGATATCTAAATTAAGGACATTAAGAAAAATATTATTTTCAAGTAAATCAAACTTATTCTGAACGCATTCATTCAGCAAACCCACGAGGCATCTGGAAGTATGTTTCACACCAGAGAATAAGGAAATAGCAAAGAGATATGCCTATGTTTGATTCATTTGTATATCACATGTACACCTACATAATGTGGAGATATATACACACATATGCATATGCACACACACACACGCACAGAGAATTCAATGGGCAAAAATTTACTATATGTTTCTGGATGTTAAATGTGCATATAGATTAAGGCAAAAGAATGCCAGCATGCTAACATGCTGTTAACAATTCTACCTGTTCTTAAAGTTTGGGGTCCAAATAAACAAGTTAGGAAGGTGAAGTAAAAATCATCTCATAACTGCACTCTTCCCTGGCAATGTAATTAAAAATAAACATTTTTTGATATCAGAAAACAAGAAATTTAGCTTTGAAGGAAAAATTTATTATATCCCTTAAGATAATAAAACCGAGATCTTCCAAAGTTTTCAAGCCAGGCCTTTTAGAGTCTTAGCCATGTCTCCTGAGATGCAGCTCCCCTTTGGGTATCTCACTAATGACGGCTACAAGAGAGGGAATACTGGCACTGCTCTGAGTTTAATACTCTGGTTCAAGTAAAGGTGAATGGCCCTTCTCTTAATTCTCTAGTGCACAGCCAAGGCAGGGCTGCAATACTTAAATGTAAGGTAATTAAATATTTGGATATCACACAAAGGAAATCAACACAGAATATCATGGAACTGGATAATCTAGCATACAGTTTACCTGTTTTCAGCTTGGAGTTCAGTACATGGATGCCTCCCTACTCAGCATCCAACCTGCCAAAAATGCCTAATTACATCTAGCAACCTAATATCCAAACCCAAGAGAAGTATTACGGAGAGCATGAAGTTTCTTTTCCTATACAGTTAACTCCCACTTTCAGGGTTCAAGTTCACGTCTGAACCTTTCCACGTATGATTGGCCCTGAGAATGTCCACCTGCTGTAGGAAAGCCTCTGCCCATTTACAGTGACAGGACTTTACTGGAGAATAGGGTGATTTTTTTTTAACAAAGCACAGTAAGATATAACAGGAGGGGTTGTTCTCTTACAACTTTAGATGACATTCATATCAAGGAATGTTTAAGTTTTGCATGAGATATTTAAGAGGTGAACCAGAGTAAATTTAAATATCAATAAAAGTAAAATGTATATCTCACAGTGAATTCTGAGCTTCATGGCATTAACATTAAAGCTAAGCAAACAAATTATATGTAAATATAGTATCATATTGTCAGTATATTAATGAAATGCCCATGCTTTGAACATAGATAAACATAGGTAAGAAGAGTCAGAGCAATATTTTAATCAGAGATAAATATATAAAAATTGCTCATTCCTTATATCTATAAATAGTGTTTTATTTTCACAATGGTATTAATTTCCTTAAAGTGCTTATAAGTTTTATAAGGGTATTAATTTTTTTAAGTGCTTATAGGCTAAACTACAGTAAAAGTAGGCATTATTCATTAGATAAGTATACCCAGGGACTTCCCTGGTGGCACAGTGGTTAAGAATCCACCTGCCAACGCAGGGGACACGGGTTTGAGCCCTGGTCCGGGAAGATCCCACATGCCACAGGGCACTAAGCCCGAGCACCAAAAGTACTGAGCCTGCACTCTAGAGCCCACGAGCCACAACTACTGAGCCCATGTGCCACAACTACTGAAGCCCGCGCACCTCGAGCCCGGGCTCTGCAACAAGAGAAGCCACTGCAATGAGAAGCCCGCGCACCGCAACGAAGGGTAGCCCCCGCTCACTGCAACTAGAGAAAAGCCTGCGCGCAGCAACGAAGACCCAACGCAGCCAAAAATTAAAAATAAATAAATTAAAAAAAAAAAAAGATAAGTATGCCCATTGAGAGCCAAGTAAACAAATTTAAAAGTACAAAAAATGCACAAAGACCCCAAGGGTATTGCTAGTCGGTTTTGTGGGAAAATAAACCAATTTCCAGTCATAACCTGTTTTACAGTTGTTGTTACCTTCACTGTATTTTTCAACTTAAAAATGTACCCATAGAGTCTGTCATACAGAGTGAAGTAAGTCAGAAAGAGAAAAACAAATACCGTATGCTAACACATATATATAGAATCTAAAAAAAAAAAAAAAATGGTTCTGAAGAACCTAGGGGCAGGACAGGAATAAAGACCAGACGTAGAGAATGGACTTGAGGAAACGGGGAGGGGGAAGGGTAAGCTGGAACGAAGTGAGAGAGTGGCATGGACATATATACACTACCAAATGTAAAATAGATAGCTAGTGGGAAGCAACCACATAGCACAGGGAGATCAGCTTGGCGCTTTGTGACCACCTAGAGGGGTGGGATAGGGAGGGTGGGAGGGAGACACAGGAGGGAGGAGATATGGGGATATATGTATACCTATAGCTGATTCACTTTGTTATAAAGCAGAAACTAACACACCATTGTAAAGCAATTATGCTCCAATAAAGATGTTAAAGAAAAAAAATGTACCCCATTTATCATGAAATGCTATCTAAGGACAGCTATGGACTCTTCATTCTATTTGGAAGACTCCAGCCCGAATCCGTCCCTCATTTGGTCCAACAAGCAGAATCTCCTGACATAATTGGCAGTGGCAAAGGGAAAACGAAATGGGAGAGAAAAGGGGAAGGAGGGTGGATGAGTTCATTCCGTCCATCTCTATCGATATTGCTTCCTTAGCTCCAGGACCGACCATCCCCAGCAACTCTTCCACCTTTATCTAATCTTCCAAATCCCCTCTACTCCCCCTAGAAAGACTAAGATACCATATATTTGGAGGTAACAAAACTAACTTCTAAGTTACCTAGATGGCCTACTTATTGGAGAGAAGTTTAAAGTGCTAGTTAGACTGTACCAATCCATAATGTCCAACGCCAAGGTGCCTGACTAATAAGCCTGATATAGGAAGTAGACATACCTCACTGTTCAGCCATTCCATCCTATGCTGCAGTTCTCAGCATCTAATTTTATTTCTTTTTTTTGGGCGGGGGGAAGGCATTTTATTTATTTTTTTTAACATCTTTATTGGAGTATAACTGCTTTACAATGGTGTGTTAGTTTCTGCTTTATAACAAAGTGAATCAGTTATAGGTATACATATATCCCCATATCTCCTCCCTCTTGCATCTCCCTCCCTCCCACCCTCCCTATCCCACCCCTCTAGGTGGTCACAAAGCACCGAGCTGATCTCCCTGTGCTATGCAGTTGCTTCCCACTAGCTATTTATTTTACGTTTGGTAGTGTATATATGTCCATGCCACTCTCTCACTTTGTCACAGCTTACCCTTGAGACCAGCTCCCAAGTTTTACATCACTTGATAAGAGGAACTGACACAGCAGAAAGGTTTCCCTGACAGACCCCGTGGGGCTCAGTGCTTAACATAGAGGAAGAGACTTCCTTCCTTGGACAGTATCTAGGCCCCTGCTGTGACCAGAGAGACAACAGTAGAATCATTATGTGTACCTAGGATTATTTCTAACTCATGAACCTGTCACACTAAAGGCCTTTGCCTTGGCTATTGTTTCTTCATGTTTGAGCTGACCTCTAACAAAGATGGTGCTAGTTAAACTTAACACTGGTTGATGTGGTCAGGTAGGTGGGGCCCTGTTCCAAGAGATGCAATGCACTAACTGGTGGTCTCGGAAGTAGACACCAGCACAGACACACTGAACCGTATCATTTGTTAGTGCTCATTACGGCCCGTGAGGCTGCAGCGGGGCTGGGTCATGACCTTTAAAGTAAGAATGTATTTGTGGTAGGTTTCCTTATTCTAATTTACTATGATTTCATTATTTTGGTATAGAAAATTATGCTGGTGATAACCTACACACATGGACCCTAGGGTGTTTTTCAGTTCAAGTAACTGGAAAATGAGTGACGTTTCTGTGTAATGGAATGGGAGGTGTATGTTGGCATGACTGAAGGAGAAACCTTCATTCGTACCTTTCATGGCCACAGAAGTTGCTGCTGATGCTCTGGGTGAAGAATGGAAGGGTTATGTGGTCCAAATCAGTGGTGGAAATGACAAACAGGGTTTCCCCATGAAGCAGGGTGTCTTGACCCATGGATGAGTCTGCCTGCTACTGAGTAAGGGGCATTCCTGTTACAGACCAAGGAGGACTGGAGAAAGAAAGTGCAAATCTGTACAGGGTTGCACTGTGGAGGCCGATCTGAGCGTTCTCAATTTGGTCATCGTAAAAAAAGGGGAGACGGATATTCCTGGACTCACGGATACTACTGTGCCTCGTCGCCTGGGGCCCAAAAGAGCTAGCAGAATCCACAGTTTTCAGTCTCTCTAAAGAAGATGATGTCCGCCAGTATGTTGTGAGAAAGCCCCTAAACAAAGAACGTAAGAAACCTAGGACCAAAGCACCCAAGATTCAGCGTCTTGTTACTCCACGTGTTCTGCAACGCAAACGTTGGCGTATTGCTCTGAAGAAACAGCGTACTAAGAAAAATAAAGAAGAGGCTGCAGAAAATGCTAAACTTTTGGCCAAGAGAATGAAGGAGACCAAAGAAAAACGCCAGGAACAGATTGCCAAGAGACGGAGGCTGTCCTCTCTGAGAGCTTCCACTTCTAAGTCTGAGACCAGTCAAAAATGAGATGTTCTAAGAGTAACAAATAAATAAGATCAGACATCACGAAAAATATATATATATACAATAATATTTAAAAGTATTTCTACCAATTTAAAAGAATACAAGAAAGAGAGGGTCAAAGATCCGTCTTATGCTAAAATTGTAACAGTGAAAGCAAAAGCATAGTTAGGCCAAAAACTGTTCCCAAGATTCACAGAGGTAACTCCTCCTTCTGCTTTGAGTAATAAAAATAAGAGAGCAAGATTATGATGCACAGAGCGAGTTGAATGACCCTAATTTCCTTTCCTGAAGGCTCTCACAAACATTAGAGGGCACCAAGACACTGAGTAAGCAAGTGTATGTATAGCTGTGGCAATCCGTATGACGCAACTTGGACTGTGGCATCTTTAGATGCACATTTTAATTTTTTATTGAAAACTATGTTAATGCAACAACATTCAGACCCTTTACTTAACTCTGTAGCATTCAGACCTTTTGCATTGTGCAGCTGTCTATTGCCTTTACACTAACTGGCACCCAAAAAAAATTGTTAAATCGCTCACTACCCACTGAAATGACAGAATTCAGGTTTATGCTGCTAATTTGCTCCCCGCACAGGGTGTCTACAAGTGTTATCACCACCTCAAATGAATCCCTTCCCTTACTTGTATGAATTATGCTTGTGACCCTATAAATATGCATTTTATAAACTTATAAACTAGGATCTCTAACAAGGATCCCAGTTCTAAATCAAAAAATTGAAACTGCTGCTTATAAAGCATTACTAGTTATGTATTTGTAAAGTTTAAAGGGCCATTGAGAATTGAATTAGTGCTCTTGTTTTAACAAGTGATATTCCTTAAAATATTATTTTATAAATTGCGTGGCATTCTTAAGCGTTAAGATAACCGAGAAATAGATATTGACCCCCTAAAACACAATTCAAATTTTATAACAGAAAGGAGCAGAAAATCAAAATCCATTTCCAAAAGTTGTGCTTTTAGCAAATTGTTCCTTAATGCATCTCTCCACTAAGCAACGGTCATCAAGGGTTACTCAAACATAGATCTGCTGCTAGCGCCAGAGCAGTTTATCAGGATTCTCGTGTAAGAAATTGTGGTTCAAATTGCTGGAAATTTCCCTGTAGCCAAATAGCCTGTGACATTTTCAGTCCAGCGATGTTTCACTAGAAAACATCATCTTACTGGGAAATTAACTGCTGCCCCAAGTACCTTAGGCGCCACAAACAAAGTTGTGCCGTCTTCCCACTCCAGAAACATTCCCTAGTTCACTAAATTTTACCACATCCAGTCTAACTCCTCTGCCAGGCTTTTGGACTCCAAATTATGATTCCTCTAATCCCCCAACATAAGATTCCATTAACATTCCCAAAATCCCCAACCATGAACCTTTCAGCCTTTGACTTTCACTCACATTGCTCCCATTGCCAAGAATATACTTATCTCTCCTGCCAAATGAAACACGCTTTCAAAAGTCAGCTCAGGTCACACTTCTCGACAAGATTTCCCTTTCTTCTCGGCTCATCTTTGATGGGTCTCCTACAGATGCCCTGTGGCCGTCCATCATTCAAGACTCTCTCATTACTGGTGTTCTCTGTACACTGAGCTTAAGTACTTTGGGGCCAGAGACCAAATCCTTATGGAATGTTTTAAATCTCTCCCAGTAACTAACACGGAACTTACCACAAATAGTTATTTAATAAATACTAATAGGTGTATTGTATAGATTGTATATTGTCTGTCTTCTCAAAACCTCAAGATCATTTTCTAGATAATTTCCAAATAAATTTTTCTCTATGTTAAGTGCATCTTTGGAACAACAAGAATGGCAATCCTGAAGAAACCAGAAAGGGAAGAAAAGGTTGCTGTGCAGAAACAGCTTTAAAGAACAACTTATCCATGGGATTTCTGCTCTGTCTCCTAAGAGCTTTTGACTCAGACTATCTTCACGAGGATATCTGCATTGCAGACAACCTTGCACTCTAAAGATAGTGCTTCCAGGTTAGAGGGCGATTTTTCCCCCCCCCGGACCCCAGAATAATAAAGACCATGGCTCGCTGCTGGGCAAAGGTTGGGCAGTTTTGAAAGACGTTCCTTAAAAGAAGGGGGATTTCCTAAACTCAGAGGTCCTCAGCTGTGACACAAAACCACTGTGTGCAGGCGTCCACCTCAGCTACTCAGCACTGCCCCTGGGAGATGCTAGGACAAGGGAAACAAGAACGTGGCGTCTGTTGTGCCCTGAGTGATCCAGTCCTTTATCTCTGACCCAGGACTCTCCGTCCTCAGCCAGCATCTCTGTAACTGGGGCGGGCCGGCTTGTGAGCCTGCCCGCCGGGTCGGCTTGCGAACCCTTTGTAGTTTCGGGCAACTTCTGGATGTTAACTAAAAGTGGGTGTGTTCAATTAGGAGTTTCTAGTTTACAAAAGAAAACAGAAGTTACCGCATGGAAGTCTACACATCTCACGTGCGATGGTATAGGTGGATCTCAAAAACAACAACGTGTGGAGTGAAAACAGCAAACTCAAGGCATGAGGACTCCAGGATCCGATGATCTGAGGCTCTAGGACAGGCTAAGGTAAAGTCAGAGAGGGGACGGCGGCTGCCTCTCACAGAAGGCACGGGTGGGAACTGAATCGAACTGAGAATGAGGTTTCTGGGCGACAAGAATATTCTATATCTTAAATGGGGTGTCTGGCACAAGGATACACACAATAGTCAAAAGACATCAGACTCTACAGTTAAGAGCTGCGCATTTTAATGTATGTAAATTACGCTCAATAAAAAAGCATTACAAATTCTAAATATCTGAACACGAGGCAAACACTGAATATGTTGCATTCCTCTTTAGTTTCAGGATATAATGATTCACAGAAACACTGAGACAACACCAGCCACTTTCACATATACGCTTTGAACACAGTCTTTAGGGAGGTAGCTGCAATACAGGAATTTAAGAGGTTGTCTCTGGAGAAAGACTGCTTGGGTTTCAACCACTGGCTGGGTGCCGCCAGGCAAATTCCTTAACCTCTTCATGCCTGGGCGTCATCCTTTTTCAGATAAATGTAAGAAAAGTTCCCACATATGGTTTTTGAGGACTAAATTAGGTAATATAGATAAAGTATCTAGTACATAGAAAGCATCCTATAAAGCTAGTCTTTTATTATTACTTAGAGCATAAATACTAATACAGGATTCAGAATAATTCAGGATATTTCTGTTCAAGTAGAAGAGCAATAAGTCTTTTAAAATCTAGTAAGTTTAAAGGCATTCATTAGTGGGACTATTAGGTAGAATAATTATAATAATATCCCCAAATTATTTAATTATATAACCGATTAAAGCAATAGATCCACATCACAGTTTTTTTTATCACGTTATTTGAAGCACAGAAAGAAAAAAATTAAGTCAAATAAATGCTACTTTGGGTAAGTGTCTCAAGTTCAGACAGATGTGTCTCGTTTACTGTCTGACAAGTGTATTGTTAGCATTTTTTGCCGTTTTCCCCTAATGTAATACATGTAAAAGTTGAAAAGCCAACTGAATACGAATCCCAGCCTTGCCTGAAGAGTTAAATTGATGACAAACCTTTTGAAAGACACAACTAAAGGAAAGATGTGAAGGGACAAAATCTCGAGTATGACAGTACAAATACAAGGAGAGCGGGACAAAGTGGGGCAATCCTCAGTGATGGAAAACAGAGTAGCAGGACTCCACGGCCCTGCAGATCAGGCCACACTCCACCTTCCACGTGCACGTCAGGGGTTCACGTTCCCGTGAAAAGGCACGTGTGCCACAGATGGACCAGAACCACCTAAGCACTGTGTTCTCTAAGATGATTCCCAAGATTTTAAAAGGAAATATAATTAGGAAAGATAAACAATAAACAATCATGACCCCCCCAAATTTCTATCTTTTTCAAATTTATTTATATTTTAATTTGTTACTGTACCATTAAAATATTTCTAACATTTAGTATCTATTCTATTAAAAAATATTTCCAATATTTTTTATCTATTATCATATATCTGATGTATGAGGAATTCTATGTCACTTAATTGGCATATGAGTGGAAAGTTTAAATGTAAAAGAAAAAATAGTTAAGAAAATGTTGCGGCAGAATGACGGTAACTGCTGAGTGTTTAATTCGGAAAGGGATTCAGGCCTCCTAGCAAACAGAGCCCTTTCTTTGCTTACAAGCAATAACACCTGGGGTACAACAGAAACACAACCAAAAAACATGAGTTTCAGACTCTGAAATAAGTGGCTGTTTAAGAAAAAAAACAGAAACCCTACAAATGTTTTAGTCTTCGAGCCTTCTTATTTTCACATTTCTTCTTTTTTAAAGTACGACAGTAGTATGCCACGTGCTCCACACAGGAAGTGGAAAGAATAGAGATCGCAATCCGTCCCAAACTACACTTTATCTAAGTAAGAGGCAGCATTACAGAAGAGGCTAGCTACCACACACTTCAGTGATCCACTGTAATTGCGCAGACAGCAAAATGTTACGGGGGGGGGGGGGGGGGAAGGCATTTTAATTACAACTATGTTCATTGCTACCCAAGAAGCAGGTGCACAAACTTACATATGTAAATTCAATAAAGTTCACACTTCCTTCTCCTTTCTTGCCAGACCTGAATAATCTGAAAAATTGGCTTTTAACTGTATTATTTGACTCCTCAAATGGAACAAAGTATTGCACACAAATCATCGACTATCAACAAAGAACCGTATATCATTTAAAAACAAAAACAAAAACCTTTGACTTATCTTTATTGTAAGGCATTTTTTTTTATCCCCAAGGACTTTCAGGTTTGGAGTCAAGAAAACGAACCCTTTATCCCAGAGCAGTTCCCCTAGAACTGCCTATTTAAATTATGATCTAGAAGGAGAAACTTGTCCAAGTTTTCTACTTGCTCTTAAAAGTTACCACAGCCCCTCGAATACAAACAGTCTGGAGAGAGTCAAGTTTTTGCTCCGTGCTTTGAGGAGACAGGAGTGGTCTACTGGCAAATGGTCAGTGGCTCAGCATCAAAAGGAACGGTCCAAATCAAAAACCTGTGGTCAGAACATCCTAGACACCTCCCTCTTTTCCCTTCCCAAATTCAAACTGGCCACTGAGATAGAGGGACTCCACTTCCTCTCCAGCCCCTGTCACTGCCTTATTTCTGACCTCACCACTTCCTCTGTGGCCTTCCTTACCTTCAATCCCGCTCCACGCAAAGATATTTTCCACACTGTTGCCATAATGATTATCTAAAGGGTAAAGCTGACCAAAAGTCTTCAAGATTCCAAAACAGTTTTACTGAAAGATTCACTGCAAATGGCTAATGCAAAATTAAGGATACAAGAGGCACCTAAAACAGAAGACTCTAAGTAGTGACTTCTACTACTCCCCGTATCCGTCACCTCAGTCTTCACTGTCTGCTCGTCCTCTATCTGAATTGCCTTTCCACTCTGAAGAAACTACAAGACCATAAACAGATTAGTGACAGTACAGATGCGCCCACACCTGCCCTTGAAGGGTGGCCCCCAAATGCGCCCCTCTCAGAGTTCATGGGACTCCAAGGGATTCTCCAGGAAACCAGTAAACCGCTACCAGTTATTCTCTTAAGCAGCCAATAGGAAATTCAAGTTAAAATTAGTGAAAAACCTTGCCAAATTCAGGTAGATGCCAGAGCTACACTCTACTTTAAACCCCACTTGCTCTGGAGCCTAAGAAAACTGGCAGATGCCAGAGACATTGCCAGATGCCAGAGAATTCTTACCAGAGTCAGCTCTCCTGTCTGTAGTGCCCAGTTGAGAGGGGAAAGGAAGATCTCACGCTGTTCCTTCCTTTCCAAGATGCACTGGTTGTGGATCCTTTCTCTCCCAGGGACAGCTATTGCCTTCTTGTTTGTCTCATTTTGGGTCTTGAGAACTTGGCCTGGGCACCATCAGGCTGAGGGCCCTCAAAATACGGCCGGACGGAAGTGTGGATGGCACGCCACTTGCAGCTAGTGTCCTACTGACCGTTGCCAGCGCTCAGGGGAACTAAGTCTTTCTTTGGCTACCTTTGGATGTGGCTCTGGATCTTGGGAGGGTAGGATCTTTTGCACATTCTTTGGGGACACCTCTTGAGTCCAACAGGTTGTTCAGTACTGCCAGGAATATTTACTGTTTGTCTCGGCTGAAACCTGACAAGATATTTGAAAAAACAAAACAAAACTTTTTTTTTTAAGTAGCTCTACTGTGAGAATTTGGCCAGACTGGAAGCTGATATTCAGAGCCTGATAGGAACTTTTTTTGAGGCCTCCTCCCCTAAGCTAAGTGAAACTATGTATACCCAGAAGGAAAGACCTTCCAAAACAAAAAGCTCTAAATCTAGAACACAGAAATCTTTTTATTTCCATCTTAGTTGAAGACCTTCTCCCGGATCTAAAGATGCAAACAGAAGATAATGTAGTTGGATGGGTGATCAGCCCTTCGATGTCATAAAGGTTGCAACTCAATTCTTTGAAGAATTAAAAACAACTATCCCTGTCTCAGGAACTGAGTCTTTGTAAGAACAGAAACGCAGCTACCGAAGCAAATCAAAGCCCATCTATCCTTTATACCAATCCCAAAACCTCCCCTATGCTGACACATATTGTAAAATTCTGGATTTAGGAAACAAAAGTCCTTCTTGGAGGCACTTACTTTTTTCCCTGTGCCTTGAGATGTAAATATTCTACCCAGTCTTCTTGAGGAACTGATGGCCAGTTCTTTGAAAAGCAAACTTCAGGGAGGTAATTCTTATAAGGGGAACAAAAAAAGGTAAAAAGACTATTTGGAAACTAGGCCAACAAAAAGTCTTTAAAAAGTGTAAAGCCATCTGAGCAGGTAACCTTAACCTACTCCATCCGCAGAAACACAATTTGGATCTAGCTGTTCTTTTATAAACTAGTGAGCTTGCCTTATCATACCCTCAAAATAGTCTTTTTAAACTTCTAAATATACAGTGAAGTTGTGTGTGTGTTTTAAGATGTGAAGATGCTTGTGATTCTTCTCAATAGTCCAAGATAACAGAAGGAAAAACAAGCCAAGGTAGGTCGAGTCCTCTCCAAAAAATGTTTAGAGACCGCAGGAAAAGACATCTGGGGAATACAACAGATACAGAGGAATGCCATCTGTTTCAGCACCCATCACACAACTCTGTAAAATGCATGAAGATCTCTTGGTGGTGTCACCAGTAAAATACAACGCGTGTCTTCTTCCAGGGCTCAAAGCTGTGAACTGTGCTTTCCCTACCACTCAAAACCGGCTCTTGGAAGAGTCACCTCTGCACAGGGAAGGAGTTGCCACACCTCTAAAAGGCCGGTCATGAGCCCGCAGGTAGCCTTCGATCTCTGAAAGCCTCGGGTTTAAACTACAACTTAAATATACTCAACATAGTCCAGGGGAGATACAGGGAAGAGGGAAAAGTTCATTCAGAATCCGGATCGGGTGGAAAGTTACATGACGCTTGGAACGTGAGAGCGGAGGCCGACCTGAGATTATTCTAATCAACGCACTTGCACTGCCGTCGAAGAAACTGAGGCCCAGAGAACGTCAGGAGCCCTCCTCGGCCTCCCAGTAGCTAGTGCGGGCTGGGCTCATGCTCTCCCAGTCCGGAACTTGGGCGCATCCTTTTCCTCTAAACCCTGCAGCGCGTCGAGGGGAGGCGGCCACCTGTGGGCTGGAACCAAACTCTTCCGCTGCCCTTCGGCCCGGGGACGCACTGGGGCGCGCGCAACGTCGCCGGCCCGGGGCCCGCCGAGGTGCGCCGCGTCAACGGCCTGCGCGGCCCGCGCACCCCGCGGCTTCCGGCCACGTGGTTTCCATAGCAACGGCTGCGCCGGCCTCCGAGACCCCAGAGACGCTCCAGGGTCAGAGGTCATCCCCGTGGCAACGGAAACCCCCCGCGCTACGGCGGCTCGGACGGGCCGCTTCCGCCGCATTGCGCTGCGGAGCCCCAGAATCCCCGAGGAGTGGATCACGGGGTGGCTGGTCCAGGGAGTTGTGGCCGCGGGTCACAACGGAGGAAGGCCACGCGTCGCCTGCGTGCCTCCTCTGTTCGGGGCTCCATTAGGCAGACTCCGAGCCCGGCTCCGGCCAGATCCCCGAGGGGCCCGACTCCTGGAAGCAGATCCGAGCCGCAGAGGTGGCCGGCTCGCGGCGAGCAGAAAACAGTCCACGGCCCGCTCGCTGCTCTGGCAAGCGGGGCTCTGCCCCAGTCGTGCGTCCGCCTTTGCCGGTGGCTCCGGAGGGCGGAAGCTGAGTAGCTGAGTGTGGTTTTGGGAAAGCAGGGCGCCACCAAGTTTGCAGATGACTGCTTCAAAACGGAAAAGAACAAAATAGGGAGGGGGCACCTCCTTTCAAAGCAAGTGAAACTCGAGGCTGTTGAGGTGCTGTCCCCTCTAGAACGGAAACATGCCACATCGGATGGTGCCAGTGACCATCGTCACAGAAAGGAGTTCAGACAGGAAGAGAGAAACAATTCAAATTCACTCCACTGTTTTTCGGAATGCCTTCCTTTCGGAGAACATTAAAGATCAGAAAAGAAAATGAAGGGGGGCCCTTGCAGAGGGAACCAAATGGTGCCCTAACACTTGTTACTTACAGGCTGAACGGGCCAGAAGGGGTGAATGCGCTTGTGTGTTTGAGGAAGGCCTGAGCCCAGGGAATGTTTGCAAACCATGTTTCAGGATGCCCTGGCGTGGAGCATGAAGAGAAAGAAGGCCACTAACAGCTTTTTTTCCTTCTTGGTTTTACCATTTAGAAGCCAAATTCTTGGTTGGCACTGCTGGAAAGGAGTAGGCGTTAAGTGAACTTAACCAAGTAAATTGTATGACAGTGGCAGTTAAGTCCCACAGTTAACTTTCTCAGAGAACCCTGTTTTTCACCATTAGTTCATTTAATACAAATGTATTGAAAACCTGAGACTTGTCATAACCTGAGTTTTTGTCAGGGGACAGCGATAAAGGCAACAGTGCTCAACAATTGTTAGGTGACTTTCTTCGATGGTGTTAGTAGGTTAGATAAACAAAAACTTCAGTGTTCCCTGTAAAACATGTCTGCACTATGCCTCCTTTTTTGCTTTCATGTTTAGGAAAGCCCTAAGAATTCCTCCTTTCAACTCCTCTTCCCTTCATCATCCTACCTTTTACTTCTGGCCAAAGCAGAAAATTAGTTTGTACCAACTACAGAAATATACAGGGAAAACATCAAGACATACTTGGTCCTTCAGAAGCAGAATAGCAAAAAAAAAACTTAGTGCATCTCTGCAGGCATATGGAGGAACTGAGAAGTCGCCCTCAGACAATTCCCTGCTGTTCTGTGCTCAAGTTCAACTCTTATAACTAAATGTAGCACATGGTACACAATCTAAAACCCTAAGAAACACCACACAGACTATGGCACCAGGCAGATAGACATGTCAGCAGGTATTTCCCTGGCCCACTGTCCTCCTGGAGGTGGTAGTAAGTTGGGCTCAAAGGTTTTATTAAGAATATAGACATGATGCAATGTCTCATTTAAAACTTAGTAGAGGAGCTTCAAATATACTGTTCAAACATCCAACTGTTTCCCCATAAGGCATAAGAAACTCTTGAATAAATGCTTCCATTTTGAGACATCTACATATTTATAGAAAGCTTATGAGTCAGTTGAGTGAGTTAATGATGCCAAAATGTACAAAGGAGCAAAAACCTTGGTTGTTGTCCTTGTTACAATATGTATAAAAACACTTCACAAAAGTCCTCAGTGTTTGTGTTGCTAAAACATGGAAGACTGGGTTTGAACATTTTTAAAGGAGTGGCTCCGCGTGGGAAATGTGAACTATAGAATTAGCTTTAGCACCTTCTGAAAGCAATGCATCGTTTGAACGGATGTTCTCAGGGAGGCTGCCTAAGATGAGAACAGGCTGGATATGGGTACAACTAAAGTGATCTCCACCGTTAAAACCAACTTTAGATGATCACTGATTGGATTTCACACTTGTTAACTTGGATATAAATTAAAACAAACATAAAACAAAACAGTTGACACTCCCAACAAGTCAATACTTGGAAGCCTACCTAACATGCCATCCTTTGGTTCAGGAAGTGCTACTGCCTGCAAAACTCATTTTGCTGCTTCAGTAATGAAGCTTCCTAGATGGAATCCAAGGCCCACTCATATTACAGGGAATCCCACGCTGAAGGCAAGCATATTAGAAAGAGAAGGACCTTACATCTGTTTGGTGTTCCAGCCATGCAGTCTGAATTTGATGTCTCCATTTTACATATGCTCAGTGTTTAGAAATGCACAGGTTATGGACCATTTGTGGCTCACCCAGCTCTACAGGAACCCAAGATGAGTCGGCAGGCAGAGGAGAAGGGGTGAAAAATGCTTACTCTTTTTTCTTCTCCCTCTTCCTATTTTCTCACTTCTCAAAGCCATGACTGCCCCTAGATGTAAAGCAAGTAGCTTTAAAAGAATAACATATATTTAAATGAGTAACAGTGGCACACCAGATGTTTTTGGCACCTAAAACAGCTTAGTCAAAGGCAAAAGCAGAGCTGGAAGACACCCCAAAAAAGTAGGAAATAGAAAGTGACAGTGACTTCTACCAAGCCCTGCTTGTTTCATCTCAAAGTTTCATGGCAGAGAGGGAGACAGTTCAGAAGAGGAAACACTCAGGGCCATGAGTTTGTGGGATTTTCTAAATGTGCTCCGCAGAACTAGGTCTAGGGCATCCGCTTCATACCCTCCTTGCCACAAACACTGGTACCCAATAAAATTACATCTGGTTACAATTTTTCTTAAAATCTCTGCTTTCCAAAATCCTATCAAGCCGTGGAAGTTTGTATGTGTGAGTAGCTGTATATATTTGAAGGTCTGTGGCTTCCTTTGCCTGTTGGACATTATGTATCTGAAGAGACATCCATGATATGACCTTCGTATTTATCTTTAGTGTGGACTTTTTTTTTTTTTTAATATTTATTTATTTATTTGGTTGTGCTGGGCCTTAGTTGTGGCATGCAAACTCCTAGTTGCGGCATACATGTGCGATCTAGTTCCCCAACCCGGGCCCCCTGCATTGGGAGCATGGAGTCTTAACCACTGCGCCACCAGGAAAGTCCCCTATTGTGGACTTCTTTTTTCCAACCATATTTATTTCCTTAGTAGCCATTGCTCAGATTTCAGTGACCTAGATTATTTCCCAAACTGGCCTGTGACACACGTCGGTCAGTCCAAACTCTCAGTACTAATTTAAAGAAACATATCAACCCCTCCTCCAGGCAAAGTAAGTGCCTTGGACTCAGTATTCCCCATTTAATGATCTGCCTAAAATACAGTCACCTTGCATGACTCATGCAGTGAGAGTTGAAGCAGGTAACATCTATTCTAAACATATAGCTATTCCTCTACTGGGAAAATAAGGGAAGGTAGGACATTAAGCGTGTGTGTGTGTGTGTGTGTGTCCTCTGATAATAGTTGTATTGTGAGATATTGGACATGTTTATGAAGACAGTAAATTTACTTTCTATCCAGGATTTCTAAGCTATTGCAATTTATTTTAAAAAGCATATATTGTGCAAATATATTCTTCATGCTCTTTTCCAGTTAACTTTTACATAAAAACAACTAAAAACAACCTACTTAATTAACACCTCTTACTTAAACATGAATTAAGAACTTTTGGGTAGATGAGTAACTTTGCCCTTAAGTTCATGACTCTATTATTTGCTTATTTCTACACCAACCTGATTATATAGCAGTGCTCTGAAATTCCTCTCAGGAACCCCTGACCAAACTGCCTGTACTTCTTGACAATTTAAAGCAGTGGGAATAATCAGTAAATTATTTTATAACTTACAAAGATGGGGAAGAAAAATTCATCTAATAAGAAGTCGTTACACCAAATTCATGATCCTACAACTGGTACGTGCAGGTATTCTGACAAGCTTCTTAGTTTGAAACCAGTTAATTGTCCTCGTTTTAGACTTAAGATAACATAATAGGTAGTAGTCAATCTGTTCTTTTTGGTTTTAACAGTTAAGAGGATTTTAGTCTTTGTTTTATTTCAATTACCCAATTAAGTTCTTAGTTATACTGCTATCTTGGGATCAAAAACCTGCAAACGATTATAGGCTTCATGTTAATAGCAGAAGGAGAATGGAATTTACCAACTACAGTCCTGAAAGGGAATGGCTAGGCATGGGATGGTTTAAGCTCAAAAGGCAAAACTTTTAGAAGGTGAAATACATAGTGACACATTAATGTCTCATTTAAAAAATAATTTACAAAATGCTCCAACTCCCAGGTTGGAACTCTCACCCCTGGCAATCTAAGACTTAAGCTATCCTAGTGGAATAGTTGGAGTGGTTGTTAGAGTTTGAGTTAACCCATCAATTCACCCCCGAGTACCTTAGCATTCATAAGCTGCAAAATAAATTGCTCTAAAAATAAGTCGTCATTTGTTTGACACCTTCCAAACGCCTCGGAAGGAAAAAAAAATCCATTCCAGAGAGATGAAAGTGGGTGGGGTGCGGGAGGTGTAATAAAAAGATCTTGAATCGTGTATGGGTGAAACTTAGCGTTTCCAGTAAAACTGTTTACAAAAAAAAAAAAAAAAAAAAAAGACATTATCAAAGGAAGTAAGGAAACTTCCTGTTCCATGCTGAATTATTGCCCACTCTCCAGCACTATGGAGGGACTGACTTCAAGATCCCTAAACAAATGGCCAAGTCTAAAGAAATGCTTTTCTAGTAGTCCTGTCTCAGAGGGAGCTAAATCTTTTCAAAGAAGAACACAAGAAGGCTTCAAAAACCAGTAATTTTACTGTGTGAGGGAGGAACCCCACCGCAGCCCTTGGCTTGTCCCACTTTAGGAAGTCTTGCCAAAAGGGTCTTCGCGTGAACTTGTGAGATGGTAGTGTTTGCAGATCTAGCTATGACCAAGGCATCAGCAAGTGCTGGGCTTCATAGGCGGGGGTTAGGGTACACCTGACAGCCCAACTGGAGACGTTGGTTGGTAAGGTGACCACACTCTGCGTTCTCCTTGGGTAACTCTCAGGATGGTGGGATCATCTCAGAGCTGCTAACGCTAAGTTAAGAGAGAAAGTGGTCAAAGGACCGGGGACAGAGGGGGTGGGGGTCAGGTGGGGGGGAAGAAGAGGGGGACGGGAAGACAGCGGGGAGAGCCAGAGCACAGGGATGAGGACTCCAGGACGGAGGCACGGAGCCCGCTGCAGCCCCGCGCCCACAGACCCAGCAGCCATCCGAAGGTCCCAGCTGACGGCAACTGCCAGGCGTCCGCCAGCACGCGAGCATCTGCCCTTCTGGACGGTCTCAGAACTCGCAGTTTCCCTTCTGCCGCAGCAGAGGGGGGCTGCAAGGGGGAGCTTCATCCTCCACACCCACCGCCTCCATCCCCGCCCACCCACACATCCTCCTCCCCTCCCCCCCCCCCCCCCCCCTCCCCTCCCCCCCTCCTCCCCTCCCCCTCTCCCTCCTCCCCCTCCCCCTCCCCCTCCCCCTCCCCTCCCCCTCCTCCCCTCCCCCTCCCCTCTCTCCTCCCCTCCTCCTCCCTCCCCCCTCCCCCTCCTCCCCTTCCCCCCCTCCCCCCCCTCTCCCCTCCTCCCCCTCCCCCCCCCTCCCCCTCCCCCTCCTCCTCCTCTCGATCCCTGGCACCCGCAGGCGGCAGCTCACTGGGAGCGCGCCGCCCAACTAGGCTGCATTAGGCAGCTTCGGAGGCAGGGAGGCGGCAGCCACTTGCTGCCCGGCCGCTGGGGCTCCGGGCGCCAGCGTGGCCCCCGGCGGAGCTCGGGGTGTCAGGGCGCCCGCGGGGAGCCGTGATCTACTACACCGCAGTGCCGGCGTCAGGAGCCTCGGACACCCGGGCTGCCGCTGCAGGACGGCCAGGGCCCCGCCCCCAACAGGAGGACCCCAGACACAAAACACCCAGCCCGGGTCCCTCCCCGGCCTGAAGCGAACCGGGGGACACCACACACCCCCCGCCGCCGGCGCGCGCGGCTCCCGGACCCGCTGCGCCCAGCCTCCTCGCCCGTGCGCCGCCGCCGCCGCGCAGCCCTCCGGCCTGGCCTCCCCGGGGTTGCTCGCCCACAGCTCCGCGGCCGCCCCCAAACGCCTCAGACTGAGATAGCGGGAAGTGAACCCCGGGGACCCGACTCCCCGAATCACCTGCATTTGCATTTCTTATGTAATGTACTGCAAGTTTCCCGGTTGGAGCCTTTTGGAATGGGGGCGCACGATCACCAGGAGGCTGAAGCAGGGACCCGGGGCCAGGCTCATCCCACCCGGGGGACCCAGACGCCGGGCTAGGACACTGCTTTTTAAAAGGGAGGTTTAAATTACATGTACTAGAGAGACCGGGCTTGTCTGCTCCGTCTGGGGTTCCCTCCCGGCATGAGCCCTGCTCAAGTTTTCCCAGCGGCAGGCGTGTCGGGGGCAGACGGGGGAAGGAGTTCATACTTCGGCACGCGGAGCTAGACGGGGGCGGGAGGCGGGGGCTGACGGAGGAGCGGGGCCGCGACGGAGGGGGCCTCTTTTCCTTTGGTGAAGGTGATGGGGTGGCGAATATTGTGCAAGCTACTCAGAAAGTCTAGAGCAGGTTCTCGGCACCGAGCTACGTCCCCGGACCTGCGGCACGAGTCAGGGGAGCTCGCGGTTCTTTCTCCTGGCAACTACCGAAGCTTCAACTGCCTCGGGCCGAACCTTAAGCCATAAACCCTTCAATATTCCACCAAACATCGTCAACTAGATACATTCCAAAAAAAGAAAAAAAAAAAAAAGTTTCCTCCTCCCTCCTAGTGATGGATTGTGTCACAGCCAAGAGATGCTGGTAATGATTTGGGGCTCACAGACGCCGATCCAGCTGCTACTTGTTTATCCATGCAACACCTCTATACACAACGCTGTCCTGGTCCTTCTCTGTTTCCCCTGCCTTCCTGCATAGCCGAACTGCAGATCTAGCTCAATGAGCAACAGACAGGTTATTATGAGGAAAAACATAAAATGATGCATGTTTTGCTTACCAGTTGGGTTCTTGTTTTTCTTAAGACTCTTGCCACAAAGACACTGCAGCATATGCGTTCCTTTGCTGAAAATGTTCCAAAGAAACCACATTGATTTGGGCGAAAAGCAATCCAGCAGCTTAGACACCCTGAGAAAGAAGAGATCCTTGTGGTTGCATAATAATAATTTGAAATCAGTTCTCCTGAAGAGGGGCACCGGTTTTACCATAGGAAAAACGATAATATTCCGGATCTTCTCCCAGTTTTTTCCCCTCACGTGGTATATTTCTTTGAGACTTCTCAGTGATTGTTTTTTTTCGGCCAGGGTGAATGATTTATCCCCTTGATCACCACTGGATTATTACCAAACGGTTAGCAAAAAAATCCTTTTTCAGCATGAAGCCAAACAAAAAAGCAAAGAAATCCCAACTGAGACCAGAACTAATCAGGGAGAACAGTAATGCACAAAAGATCCCCAAAGAGAAAACCATAGCCTTTTAGTTGATCGCTACGAGGCTGGGTGAGTCTGCAGGAGTCAAAGCAGGATTCATCTCACTGAGAGAACACTGCCATTGTGTAGTCCCTAGGAGAGAAGGAAAGGGAAAAAAAAAAAAAAAAAAAGGAAAGAAAAAAAGAAAAAAGAAAAAGAAAAAAACCACCAGCACACATACACACACCAATACCACCTCCGAGTCTGACGGCCGAAGACACAGCCTCCCTTCTCCCAGTGTCGATTTTTTTAAAAATAATCAATCGCCAGTGCTCAGGGGGATCCGATTGAACCTGCAGTTCTCAACCACCACGAAGAAAAGATGCAAATCTAGGTGCCCCCTCCCCTGGTCAGGCTGGTAGTAGGTAGAGAGCGCCTCGGATCCCCTGCTGCCTTCCTCTCTCTCTCTCCCAGTTTCCAACAACGGTGAGCATGAGGAAAATCTCCCCTCCGGATTCCTCGCCCAGCCTTGGATGTGAGTTACCGGCATTAGAGGGAGGAGGAGGAGGAGTTGAAGTTTGCATTGAAAAGACTGGCTTTCCATGACGTAGCCACGTGCTTTCAGACCCATCACCAGTGAGATGCTTCCACCCGCCCGGGGAGGGCAGTGTCACTGCAGTCTCTCCGCTGGTTCCCCTCTCGAAGTCCCCCACCGCTAGCATCCAGCCACAGCCCCACTATTTGACCCTCTCCCTCCTCTGCCCAGCATAATTAGGCTTGCTGCTTGCTCTTGCAGCCAGCTAGCAGCGCCTTCTCTGAAAAGTGAATTTCGAAAAGGAAAATTAATTATAATTAGTAAACCTTAAAAAATACACAAGGTGGAGGGGAGGCAAGGGTTTAAATAGAAACAGTAGTTTAGTACCACTCCTTGGCCCAAAATTAGTTCCACCTTACATTTTCAAAAGCCGCATCTAAAGCATCTAAAACATTAAGGAAAAACTCAAGTTCCTTTAGTTATTATTTGAATCCTACTTAAAGCACTGTTTGAAAAATATACACTAGGCATATGACAATATGTACTTGCAGAAAACAAGTACTGTTCAAAGGGCAGAGAACTAAATCGGGGTGACAAACTACACTTTGCTGAGGAGGGTCATATGTCAATGAGAACATTTATGCCTTTTCTAGACAGACAACCTATTATCTTCAAATATTTTTTTGGTACAGAAAGCACTCTGCTTGATTCACACACTAATTCATTGCTTGTTTCTGCACCCATTAATTGAACTAATACTGAATTCACCCCCCGTTCACTTAGCTACACTAATATACAATCTTGTCACCGGCCACCACGATCTACCCTAACAAAATGGACAAAATTTCTCTTTCATCAAGATGCAACCCAACTCCCTAATTTCCCAGAAAATCAAAAGATTTAGGGCAAAGCTATTGATTTCTCTTATCTTATTTGGGAAAAAATACAATGTACAAAATAGTACAAACTATTTCAAAGAATAATATAACAAACTCCAGTGTACTTGCTAGTCAAAATTAATAAATGTTAGCATTTCATATTTGTGAGCTGAGCATTTTGGAAAAGTAAAATTGACCACTCTCACTGCTGTTAGGCAAATGAAATAACATTATGCCAGTTTATTTCCACTTTTATGGGAAAATTGACATAAAATGTTTCATTTTTAAAAATATATTTAGAAGCTCCATCTTAATTTCAAAAAATTAAAACTACTACCTCTACTGCATGGAATATCAAACTATCTTATAAATAAATAGATGTAGATTTATGTTGTTCAGGGCTGATTTTAAAGAAAATTAACTTCTTAATTATCAGTTATCAAAATATGAAAATGTAATAAACAACTTTCCCACTGCTAGTGTTTTCTAATATTTAGGAGGAATTTTGAGATGCCAAAATTTGTATCCAATATCTTGAACCCTTTGGGGAAATGTCAGTTGATTTTAAGCAAGATGGAAGAGGAATTTAACACATGCAAATTTTATGAAAGTTAAGAAACTTGAAAGTTAAATATGGATGTCCTCAATGTGCCTAAGGTATCATGTCATACAGCTTAAAGAAATTACTAAGATTAATTGCAGTCTAAATCAAGTTTGGGAAGTAGGGAAAGAGAGAATAATAAAAGTCCATGGATTTAATGTCAAATGACTTAGAATCAGGCTGAAAAAAAAATTGAAGAGCGGATTCTTTTTTGAAAGAGGTAAAATGGAATAGCATTGCCGATTCATTAGGAAAGAATTTTTGATATCAATCAATCAGGGTCACTTACCACATGCTGCTTCTATAACATTCTGGTGTCCTGTCAGGGGTTCTAGAATATCCCAATATATTACCACTGGACATATGCCAGAGGGACAGTTGGATAAAAAATATTCTCCAGCAAGGTCTTCTGAACTCACACAGCTCAAAGGTTCTGTAAAAGCTTGCTGAGTTCCCTGGGGTATTTCACAAGTAAAATCCGGGCACCTGTTCGGTAACTATTGTATCTTTCCATATGCTAAGTTTGTGTAGACAGAGTATTTCTGAAACGAGCTCTTCTTGCATTTCCAAATTGGACTCTGTTCTCTACATTGTGACAGTGAATTTGATCCCTATTAAAGTAAAGAATGATTGAATGACTGCCAGGAAGCTATGATTTGTTTTGTATTGGTGGAAAACTTATTACTTCTTTGTCCTGTGACCTAAGGAACAACATAAAAGGTAATTAATGGTGACTACTATTTACTGAGAATCTATTACATCAGGCACTGTGTTAGTTGCTTCTCTTCTTTTATGCTATTTAAAGGAAGGAGAAATCTTTTCTTACAATGAACGAAATTTCTATAGTTTTCTTCTATATTTATTGATACATTATTTATTTACATTACATAGGCTATAAATCACATTATTAAATAAACAAAAAATACCAAGTACTTTTGTCTGAAAAAGATGGCCTAACACTGATTCAGGTCACCTTTGTTCCAAGGGAGTTATCATTTCTAATGAGCTCTGAGTAACCCAGTTTAATTATTCAACCAATATTTATTGAGCATTTACCCTGTGAAAGTAACTGTACAAGACTCCATGGTGCATGCTAATTCATAAAATTAAACCAGATTTCCAGTTACACAATAAAGAAGACCAAGGGTGGTTTGCCTCCAGTTTAGGGATGATCCAAAGATACACCAATCTGAGTTCAGACCCGTAAGTTTTGTTTTGGAAGACATCAAAATATTTACTTACCCTTTGCCATGCTACATTCAAATCAATAATAGATGATAAAAATGGAAATTATTAGAAAGTAAATGTAAGCTTTCCCACTAAAGAAAATAAGGAAAACCTCATGGTAACTGTAAAACTGACAGTAACATCTGTAGTATATATAGGTAGAGAAAAATCTTAAGACTGTTGTCATAAGGCTCAAGTAAAATAAACCCAGTACTTACAATCAAGTTCACTTAAAAATTAAATTTCAATTCAGCATATTAGAGTAAGCAAACCTAAAGGTAAGTGTAATGACCATAACACAATAAAATATACATTTTATCTTAATATAGGACATATAAACTTTCATGAGATTAGTCATCAAAAATCTTTGTAACTATCTTACCATGCTTTTTCTGATTGTTCCCAAGTTACTTTCCTTCTTCATTCTTCCTTTTAGCCATAAAGTCCCACCCCCGCCACACTTTTGGAAAGGCACATGGATATCCAAACAGAGACTAATTCCCAGCTCCGTTGCAGTTCAGTAGGGTCATGTGACTAGATTCTGACCAATGAGCTGTGAGCAGAAGTGCCGTGTTCAACTTCCGGGTCACATTCTCCAAAGGAAGCTGCTCATCTTCCACTTCTCTCTTTTCTCTTTCCTACGAGCTGAAAGGGATGGTGTGGGCGGCTCTGAGAGCACGGAAAGGAACACACACCAGGAATGAAGTACCGGGATAGGACAAACCCAGGACCATGGACAGAGCAGCCAACCTATCCCGGATTGGCCACCTGCCTCTGTTCTGTTAGATGACAGAAAAAGAAACTTTTATTTTGTTTGAGCCACTGTATTTTTGTGTGACTTTGTTACAGCAGCTTAACCTCCCTACTATCTTATGGACTGGTCTGGTATTAGTAACAATACACCTAAATATTTGGCTTATTTACTTATATTAAAAGGATAAAGAACACAAGTACGTCACATATAACCTATGGATTGATTCACAGTCGGCCACTCTCCTTTGCAATCACTGTCGCAGCTACTGATCTCTTAGCTGCCTCTCACAAGCCACTCTTGCTTATCCTCACCACCAGTGCAAACGTCCCACTGTCAGATCTTTCTTCCCCTTGTCCCCTCTGCCTTGCTCCCTGCCCATCGGATGTAGCCTGTGACAGTTCAGAGCTTATGATCATGACAATAAAGGAGAAGAAAGACAGAGGGAAAAGTGATTGGAAGAAGAGTTGGTCAGAAAAGGAAAAAGAAGACCAATGCATAGACAAGGACTTCAGTGTCTTTACCGTGTAAACCTTTTTCGAAAAGATGGTGCCTTTTGTGATTTGCACACTTATTCCTCCTCTGTTGTTGATGTTAACAATTATTATCATGTTTTAAGGACTAATTCTCCATTTCACATCACTGAACTACTCAGTAGTACCACTTTCTTCTCTCCGTGTTCCTCCATTGGCTCCTGGTGTACAACCTCTGCTCCTCCCTCCTGGAGGGAACAGTCTGGAAGGGGAACTGCAGTCCTTCTGTCTGCCACCTCCCAACCTCTCAATGAAAATGGAACGACTTAAGTGGCCCAGACTTCTCCCTCTCTCTCTCTCTCCCTCTCTCTCTTTGGATCTGCCTGCCTACAAAATGTTTTCAGACTCCTCTGCTTCAGCTTCTCCTTGCAGGAAGCATTGGGTCAGCCTGGAAGCCCACAGCCCATCTTCTAGAAGCAGTCCTGGAGACTGATCTCCCTCTGAACTCTTTATGGGGTCTCGTAGCCGCCATCATCCGTGTCCCATGTACACCCCTTTCATTCTATCACATCAGTGTGCTCTGGTTGGCTTTCACCTTCCAGTATCTCCATCTTTGAACCTGAGGAATTTTTTCAAACCACAGAAGTCCCCTGTTCCCAGGCACTTACAGAATTAGCACACCCTAGGAGAATTCCTCCATTACTAAACACCCAGCTCCCTTACCCCTCGGGAGGGATAATGATGAGGCATGTGTTTTACATTCTTTCCCAAAGTTTTCCTGTGGAATTAAGACACAGTCTTCCACCAGGATAGTTGGCTTAACACGTCATTGGCCCTCTCCCCTTCCTTACACCATCCATCCCTTGCTCATCTACTGTGTTCTTTCATAAATAGACTACTTGTATTAGAATCTTCGTTCCCTGCGGAAACTCAAACCAAGACAGGGTTGCAGAGGGAAGGCAGGGGTTCCGGGTAAATGTGCCTGCTCTCCAGATCCAAACTCTTCCTCGCGCAGTCAATGCAATATTCAGATGTGGGGGAAATGGTAAGAGAAACCAATTCTTGCCTACAGGTTCAATTTCATTCCCCAAAACAACCTTATCGGTAATAAAACTAGTATTTTTATTTCCATCTTTCCAACTTGTGCGACCATATTTCTGAACTGAATCTGAACTCAGAAGTGGGGGGAAGAGGAAGAATTAATTATCACCTCTTAAGACCCCCCCCCCCCCACTGCTAGAAAGTAATATAAGAAAAAATCCTCCTCTTCGTTCCTATTATGCTGGTGAGTATAATAATAAAACTGTGAGGAACCGGCCAACAGATACAGGCCAAAGCAGGTGAAACCCCTTGAGTCCTCAGAAATATGAGCTTCTCTTGGCAAAATACCACAAGGCTTCATTTCTCACCTCCAGGGACTTTATCTCAGTCCACACAGATATGCCTGACAGTAAAGCCCTAATTCCCTGTACAGCCCAGTAAGAGTCCAGAGGACCCTTCTTTGCATCCTCTGAGGCAGGTAGGAGTTCACTTTATACAAGTAGGATTGGCCCTAAACAATTTGAGGACCTGTGCAACCTGGCCCATTGTATCAAAGTCTCTGGACATTTATAACCCATGCTTTCTACTGATACGCATATTAAACCTTCTTTAATGTGATTTAAATTCAATATGAATTAAACATCTTTACTAAAACCAAATCAAAGCAATGGTAACTTTATACAACTCCTTCAAACAACACTCTACTTTCTCCCACTAATCCCAAATTTCGTTATGCCTTATTCTAGGGAAGCATGCCCTCAGTTGAAAAGCATTGTCATCCATGATTTGAAATGTTCTAAGGGGAAACTACATCTTCTCTATGTGGAATCTGGTCCTTAATCTCTATAACTATTGAATAAGACAACTTTGAGGGTATCATTTTAAATTTACAGGAGAAATTTGTCCACTAAACTTTCTCATTTGGGCAGAGATTTGTATATTTCAAAATTCAGAATATTATTTGTCCTGGACAATAGTTCACTTTATAAAATGTAGATAACTGCAGAACAAGAATAACAGTATTGAATATGTGCCTGAAGAGAAGAGGTACATCCCTCATTCTCAGCTTTTCCATTAGCTCCAAGTCCCCAGTTCCCATATTAAAACACTTTGAAAGTCTAATATATCAGATGGTTTCAGTTTTCCTGACTGATCTCAGATGGATACATTGTTTTCTCTGCCGAGATTCCGGGTACCTGGTACCTCATCGATAAACAATTCCCTCTGAGTTTGGGATGGTAAACTTAATAATACCTAAACATCTGGTGTTATAATGCAACCTGCAATTCAGTATCCACATGTTTTATTACACACTGTTAAACATGTAAACAGTATTCCCTCCTATAAATGTTTGCTGAGCACCCCACCCAACAATCCATTTTTTAGAGAAAATCAAGTTGAATCTGTAGCACGTTTTACTTTGAATTGAACGAAAATGACTTTGTTGGGCTTATTTCTCATATTTCCTCAAAAAAGTGGTTTATAAAATCAAATTCAATGCTCACATAAGAAAATGTATGGAATTATTTTGCTTGTAAACCAAAATTTCCTGTCATTAAGTTAAAATATGTCATTCATAAAGCAATTTATCAGCATTAATGTGAAAATTGCAATTCAAAAAAGTGTGTCATATGTTCTAACGTTGAGGTTACAAAGTAAATGAAGAAAAACGCCAAGTCAGAGAGAATTTACGTTCCAAAAAATAAATGGCACAAGTCTGTTGGATCATAAATGTCCAGAGGTCAAAAATTAAGGCTATTTAACTCACTTAACTACAGCACCCTAATACTCTCAGATGTATGCCTAGCTAATAATTCGTGTCCTGAATTTCCATGTAAACTTAGATTCTGACGATTATATTATGAGAAGAAAGTCCCATTTCTTTGTTCATGTCAACAGACAGCCTCATGAACATTTACAATATTGCAGATTTAAGTGCACATAATTGAATTACTGTCCAAGCAGGTGTGAAAAATGTTTAAAATATTGTGTTTGAACACTGATTTGGTTTAATGTATTACTGGCATCTGGAAAATAATGCATTTTACTTTATTACTTGTTTGAATGACATAAATAATAGAATACACACAGGTATAAAGGCTCAAGATAATTACTACTTAACAATGACTTTGTTTTTTAAAAATAAACATGGCAATAAACAATACATAAGTAATTAGTCAAGCACATCAAGACTAATATTTTAGGTTATATGTAAAGAATTTACAATTAGGATAAAATCAGAAAAAAAATTACAAAAATTACATTGTAACCTCAATATCAACCACTTTCTCTTAATCAGCAGATATTTCTCAAGCTCTGATACACATTAAGATATTTTTGTTTGTTTCTAACTTTTTAAATTAGCATGTGTTTTATATAGGCATTCCCAAGTGTTTGGATGTCTTTATTTTAAAGTTCCATTAGTAAATTGCATTTACTATTATTCCATTAAGGCAATACTTTTAAGTGAGATTTTCAAATATGTTTAGGTAATTGAAGGCAGGAAGTCCTGATAGTCAAGGCAGAGCCGTATGAAATATTGTTATAGGAAGCTTAAAGTTACTAAATATACTTTTCTGATAATAGTCATATCATCTTTATTACAGTATGAACATTAGCAACAGCAGGCACCAAAATCTGGGAGAAAAAAACAAAATTGAAAAGAAAATCCATCAATAATGTTTCAGTTTTATTTCCTACAATAGAGGAAAAAAATAACTCTACTTGCAGCAAAACATGGTCGTTTAATTCCAGACATTGCAAGTTCAAAGGCAGCTAACCCAGGGGGTGTAATTCAGGACTAAAATGCAAACTGGGCTCCATTTGTCAAGCCAGTACCCCAGGCATCAGCCTAGACTAGGAAGGACATCTTCTAATTGGTTCCCCCCTAGGGGCTGCCTTTTTCTCATTTGTCCTCCAGAGGTAGCGCCTTTTTCTAATTGGTCAGACCAGAGGCTATGCTTTTTCTGACTGGTCAGCCTAAAAGGGGTGCCTTTTTTCTGATTGGTCCATGCAGAGGAGACTTTTTTTTCTTTCTGGTTTTCGCGGAGCACTGAAAGCTCGGCCTTCCTGCTAATACACCCACCAGATCAAGGAGACCCGTGACAAGTGCCCATGAAACCAAGGGCATCCATCTCTAAAGACAAGGTGTATAGACACGTAAGATTGATCAAAGAAGATAGACTCAGATACAGAAGGAATGGTAAGTTTTGAATACAGTACCAAGTTTGATGTTTAGATTAATTGAGGCTTATTTTCCACCTTTTTCTAACTGGTGAGCCCAGAGGATGCCTGATGATATTCTAAATAAATTGTTTGTCGTTCCTTGAAATCTGAGTACTCATCACTGAACAAATGTCTTTGTACCAGAGTCCATTCTCAAGCACCACGTCTCTCCAACCTATTAAATGTCAATTTCTGCAGATGAAGACTATTTATCTCAAACATACAAAATCAGAATGGCATTCAACCAAAAGCAGAGTGGATCACTGGTCTGAATCTAATGTATTTGAGGATTAATAGTTCTATTGATTTAAAAAATATTTGCAAATCTATATCATGCACGCCTGCTGATATTAATTCTGGCATTTATCCAGCCAATTCATGAGAAATTTAGCCAGCTTCTAGGAGTGTTAGAAAATCTGTTTCCAAGTCTCTAGAGGATCTCAGCTTTGTCTATGTGAGACCAACCATTGAAAGTTTAAAAATTCAGACCATCTACATTAATTCTCTGTCCCCCTCTCTCTGTCCTCTCTTATTCCTCTCTCTTTCTCTCTCTAACATGGAACCTGCATGAACACACACATAATCACAACTCTGGGAACATAATTTTTCCTAAATTGACCATTTTTGTCATGTTTAAAAAAGAAGGGAGAAACATGGTGCCACCTGCAAAAAAGGGCTTTTGTGGGCGTTTCTTTAAAAACACTGGCTTTAGGGACCTGAGCACGTGGTACAGGTTTGGACCACTTTCACAAAATGCGGCTGAGTAAAATCCTGTGAGGTTTTGCCAAGGCCAACACCTCCTCTTACCTCCTCTCCACCACCTCCATCCACACTGGAATTATAATGAACAAGTTAACCAGCAAGCCATGAGCAAAGGACTTCCTTAACCCCGTACACTCTCCAGTGTTATGCCTGAATATCTAAAATTGGACTCATTTGTGAAATCATAAAATGTATTTTCATTTTAAGCTATTCTTCACAATAACTTATAAGTGCTGTCTTTTAACTATACATCTATTATAATTTCTATCTTTTAAATTATTTTTCTGTCTTTGATTCTTATATTATTTTCTTTTTATAGTTATTCTCATTTAGAAGTGCTGCGCTCTCAGAATATGGTGCATTGAGGCTTCCATAGGGCCTGGCACATGGTAAATTTTTACTCTCGGGTAACTCTTAAGATTTTTCTCTTTCTCTTGGATGATCTGCAGTTTCTCCATGGTATGCTTATGGGTGGATTTATCTTTATTGACCCTGCATTCTAAGCAGTGGAGACTCTTCAAGTCCAAAATTCTCAGTCATTACCTCTTCAGATAATTATTCTTTGCCATTCTCTCCATTCTCTTCTCCTGGAAATTCTAACACAGAAACATCGATTCCTTATTACTTTATGTCTTGGGTTCATGATTTCTTGTTCATGCTCGATGTGAGTTGTGTTCTCGTTTCTCTGCTCAAACATCTTAAGCATACATTAAAGTCTCTGTCAGATTGTTCTAGCAAGTAAATATAACATGGATTGAATTCACATTCTGTCACATTGATTTTCTTAGTGGTGTTTCTTAGCATGTGATTCGAATGCGTGTTGGAATTTTGGCTTTTAGAAGGTGCATAAGGAGATTTCTTTAGATTTTTGTGTCTCTCTCTTTCCTATTCTCCCTCACTCTCCCTAGTGGTTGCCTCTATCCAGCACTTCCCAGAATCTCAGTCCAGACCAGAACTGATGGCATTGCTGGTACTCACAAGCTTCAGTGATACTCAGGATACTGTACATCCAATCCCCAAGGCCGTACTTGACCATGCCACGGCTGCCTTTATCCTTTCTTTTCCTAAGCTCATAACTTCCCAGGTCCCAGGGGGTAGCAAGAACAATGGTGTTTCAGAGTCCAGTGACAAGACAGGGAGTCCCATCCCAGCTCCTGACCTCCAGATCCCATTACCCCTCAAGAACCAAACCCCCAGCTGCTTCTGCCCTATCTGAGCCTCACTGTGGCTTTCACCTCCACCTCTGTTGAAAGTTTCTATTCTATTTCTGGTTCACGAAAATATCAATCTTGATTTTTGACCCTAGATATGTAACTTTGGTTTCTGGTTTTTGTAGTATATGCATTACTGCCATGTGATTGGAGTAGAAAGGGTAACTACTTAATACTGTGCCATATGTATTAACTATCTAAATATCACCAACTTTAATGATAAGTGTTTATCAACAAAGATTACATGGAAGAAGCAACAAGGGGTGTGCGTCTATTTTTTTCTGATTACTATGGAAAATAACAGCTCTTACTTCTCTATTGCCTTTTTTTTTTTTTTTTTTTAGTAATCTAGTATAAGAAGAGCAAAAATTTTACTGATTCTCAAGGATGAAAGGAAAATGGGTTTTCCATCTATTATCTCTGTTCCTCTCAGTGTGTCCTGTATATTCTATCAGAGCAGCTTCCTCTACAAGTTCGGAAAAAAATGATTCCTGGAAGCCTTGAGGCTTCAGGAACAGAGAAGATTTGAAACTTTTTCTCCAGACCCAAGTTTAGAAATTCCAGGGAAATGTTCTGATTGATTCAGTTGACCACCTCTGGGCAAACTGAAAGTGGGTCATGGGTGTAGAGTATTTAATAACATGGTAGCACTCATTCAAACCACACGGATAAAATGGGACGGTGCTGGCAGACCCATGGCAGACAAGAGAATAGATTTCCATTATGGCTTTTCAATAAACATAAAAGTAAAGATTATGTTTGAACTCTCAGGAAACAAAGATTGTTGCAGTTAGTGTTTGATTCAGGAAGGAGAAATCACTCTATATTACATTAAGGATGTAATAGAGACAATTATTCACTTACAAAGTCACTGGAACCAGTGGAGGAGCCGAGGACACAGAGGCTGGTACTGAACTAACTTTAGGGACAAAATAGGATGATGAATTATAAAAGTGTTAGGCAATCTAGACTAAAATTTAGACAATAATTGTATAGCTAGTGAGTCATTTCTTTAGGTAATATAAAGATTAATAAAGTATTATCAGAAACTCCCTTATTCTGTTTTTAAAAATTAAGAGGAAATGGGTGCAGTTAGGGAGTTATTCAGATAAGCACGATATGGAGTAATGTCTGGGATATGATCAAGGACTGCTGAAATTTTCCGAGCTATATTCTATGAGTTGGCCAAAAAATTCATTCGGGTTTTGCTGTAAGATGGTTTGGAAAAGCCCAAATGAACTTTTTGGCCAACCCAATACATGTTCTACTAATTTGTGTGAGCTAGAAGTCTGCTTCCTCATGACAAAATACACTGTTTCCACTTTTGTGTGTGCCCTGTGTCTTTTGCAAGTTATTTGTGTCTGCCTCTTTCCCCCTTGTATGGAACAAAGTCAGCCTATTACAACATACTTCCAAGAATACACAACAATAGAATAAGTATAAAATCAACCCTCAATTTGATCAATGTGAGTAAGTTTCAAATTTGAGTTTTCAGGCAGCCTGGGGAAAAAGAAAACACGATGAATTAGAAAAGTTTCATCATAGTAAATAATGAAGATTATCAGTCATCAGGGGAACAAATGCTGTCGGTACCTGGAAAACACAGTGACTGCCTTCATGAGAACCTGGAAATATAGGGAATAAAATTTACTTTAGCTAAAAGTAATGGAAGAGTAGATACTTTGTTCTAACACTCCAGCTGAAGACATAATCCTCTTAAAACATAAATACTATAGTATACTGTACTATACTATACTACACTATACTATATTAAAGGAACTTCTAGACCAAGGTCTTGGATGTGAAAATAATTTAGAGATTTTAGCCCTGTATATGGCACTGCTTCTATCCTAGGGACACTTATCAATTAGGAGCTAACTACTGAAAGGCTGAATTATACTTGGGACAATATCCCAGAGCTCTGGGGGCAGCAGTCAGAGAGTCCAGAACCAGCCAAAGGTTGGATCCTGAAAGCTGTACCCCAGGAAAAAGGATGACTTCAAGGATTTCATGACGGAAGTCCAGCTTCAAATCAACTGGATGGACAGCCCCAGAAGGAAAAATAATAATAATAATAAAGATCTCTCCAGAGGAAGATAACATTACCCTGTCTTTCGAAATATTTTTACAAATAATTTCATCACCTGTGTATTCACTTAAGAACCTCGTATGGCAGGGTAGTTGCCATCTGGAATATTTCCTTTGTCGGGGGGAGAGAAAGCATGGAAATCATGCACAAGCTTTAAGAGTTTCTTCTTAGAAGTGACAACACATCACTTCTGCTCCTGTTCCATTTCTTAGTGCAATTCTTATGACCACACCTGGGTTTGATGGAGTTGGGAAGCACAGTCTTCTTAAAAGGTGGGAGACCAGAAACTGGTCATTAGTAGTACAACTTCTCAGGTCCTGCCCTGCTAAAGACCAAATATTCGTTTCCCTCTCCTTTCTCAGTGCAGAGTGCGCTCAACCTGTCCCCAAGGGAGAAATCCAAACTTTCTATCCAATCATTGCTTAAAGCCAGGATCTCTGAGAGATACACAAGAGTTTCTACATCTAATCTCATGTGGCTCTTCCTGATCTGGATACTCAGGGGCTAAAGAGACAAGGTATCTGCCCCTCACGCTCCCAAAAGAAAGTGGGAAAGGGTGATACCAGTACATTCTCCTGCACTGAAAGAGCGAAAACATGAGACCCACAGAGGTCACTAGTAATCAGCAATTCCAGAATCCTGTGAGCAGGTGCCACGAGAGACTTCGTAGTCTCGGAGCAGGACGCGCTCTGCTCTCTGGAGCGCCTCCCCAGCCCATCGTTCTCCGTGCCCCTCGGCTCACCAATGCAGACATCCTCCTTTGCGCCACCAGCATCCTTGACCACAACCTGCGAGAGCATTGAAGAATATGCCCTCCTTGAGGGCTGGGCTTCTCAGCCAGCCTCCTTCTGGTGGAACTATGGATACCGCCTTGGTCTGTTTGGGCTGCTGTAACAGGACACCAGAGACTGGGTGGCATATAAACAACAGAAATTTTATTTCTCACAGATCTGGAAGCTGAGAGGTCCAAGATCAAGGTGTCAATGGATTCTGTGTCTAGGGAGAACCCTCTTCCTGGTTCATAGATGCCCATCTTTTTGTTCTGTCCTCAAACGGCAGAAGGACCAAGGGAATCTCTCCGGGGTCTCTTTTATAAGAGCACTAATCCCATGCATGAGGTCTCTGTCCTCATGACCCAATCACCTTCCAAAAGCTCCTCCTCCAAATACCATCCCATTGGGGATTAGGTTTCAACATATGAATTAGGGGAGGACACAAACATTCCATGTATAGCAGGCATCTAAGTGGCCTCTTAAGTATCAATTGTCGTCTCTTTAAGTCCAAGCTGGTGGCTCTTTGTGCAGTACAGTTTGCAGTACAATTCTCTCAAAAACTTAGGCAGCTTAAGATCTATTTTATCCCAATCAGTTTGTTTTGTCCCGTGCCCTACATCCAGTATAAATGCAGCTATCTTGTATTTGTAAGACATTGATGGGAGAGCCACACACTTAGTCTCTTTTTCTTGAGGTGTTTTGCCCAAATAAAAGTATTTACTGGGACAATCTTAATCTATTCAGAAATTTGAACAATCATTGTGACAACCATACCCTTCATTTGATCCTTACCTTAAAACTAAGTTCTAATTGGCCTTTGATATTCAAATAATTCCTCAATTTCATCTTTCAGTGTTTGAGTTTCAGAAACATTTCTCTTTTCAACCTACGAGTCCCTGAATTTATAGACTGTCTCTATTCTTTTTCATTCTTGCCGGCAAAACAGCCAGTATTGTTCTGATCTTGTCTCTTCCTTGTAATAATAAGCTTTCCAATGCAGCCAACACACGCTACTAAGAGTTTGTTTTCCCATAAAGCTACAAATTTATTAGACATAAAATTTTTCTTTAACTTAGCACAGGCAACAATTTTGCTAAGTAATTTGCCACTACATAACATGGATCACCATTCTTCTAACCTCTATTATCTGTTTTGTTGCAAACTAACGCCTCGCCCATAAACAAAAGCCACATATTTTAGGTTGTTTGCTACAATATCACTTCAATCCTGATTCCAATTTCTGTTTCAATCAGATAGATCTTATTACACTGCAGTAATAAATGACCCTAGAATGTCAGTGGCTTAAAGCAACAGACGTTTATTTCTGTCTCATGTCATTTGTCCATCACAAGAAGGATGATCGCACTGATTCCCATCATTATTGTCCTCATGCTGGATAGCAGACTGATAGAAGAGTCACTCTCTGAGATATTACCAATAACCACAGCGAAAGAAAAGAAAAGCATGGTGAAGCATGTACGGGCTCGAAAAGCTTCTGCCTAAAAGTGATACACATCACTTCTGCTCCCATGGTCACACACACCTGAGTTTCACATGGTAGGTAAGTATAATCCTAAGGTAGGAAGCAGAGCTAGGTATTGGTGGAAGATGTTAGAATCTATCATTAAAATCTACCAAGTAAAAGTAACCTACTTACTACTACTAAAGGAGATAAAAGCCAAGCCTGAAAATTTCAGCTAATGGAAAATATGAAAAGAGACATAGGAAATCTATATCAAAGTAAATATACAGGATTCTAGAATTAAAACACACAACTGAAATTATTAAAAACCAGAAGGACAGGTTTAAGAGCAGTTCAAGCCAGGCTTAAAGCAGAATGTGTGAACTGGAAAAAAATAACTATGCAGCCTATCACTAGACAGACAAAGATATGGCTAAGAATCAAAGAGGATGTCGTAAATTCTCCATTCACAAACCTATGTTAAAGAAAGCAATAAATACTCTCCAGGGAGAAAGAAAATGATCACATTTTTAAAGGTTAGAGATGCTGGAAGAAATGAAGAACAAATAAAAAGTGATAAGTAAAAGAGTTAAGCTAAGTAAATACTGACTCTAAACCAGTAACGGTAGTGTCTTATGGGGTTCATTTTCTATACAAAGAGAGATGAAATACATCTTAACAATAGTATTCGAGCAGGTAGGGGATAAGTGGAGAAAAAGTCTTCTCAGATATTTGCATTTCCTGAGAGGAAAGAAAAAATATCAACTAACGTTAGACTTTGATAATTTAAGAATTCATGTTGTAATTTCCAGAGTAACAATGAAATAATAAAAATAGTATATGACTTCCAAAATAGTGGGAAAGTATGATCATAAATAAAAATGACCAATCCTAAAGGAGGTAAAAAAAGAAAAAAACATAAAATAGATTCAACAAATAAACTACACATAATAAGATGGAGAATTTTAACCCAAATATATTAATTATATATTAAGTGTAAATATAGAAAAAGATTCAGATAAAGACAAAGGCTTTCAGATTGGATAAAGAACAATAACAACCATGACAACTATAAGTTGTTTTTAACTTATAGTTGCACACTGTAACTTCTTTACATTGCACACTTGCAACATAAAAAATCAGAAAGAAAAAGTAATACTAAAAAAGGCACTATGTGGACATTAAATGAAAAAAGTTTTACTTCATAATGATAAAAATTCGAACTTATCAGAAACATAAAACAAATTTTATATTTGTATGCACGTATTAATGTGGCTCCAAAATATATTGAAATATACACATATATAAGGAAAAGTAGAGAAACACACAATCATAATGGAAGATATTAATACTCTCAATAAAACAAGCAGACAAAATATCAATATGCATATAGAAGATTTAAACAGCATAATTAACATTAACGAATGGATACAGATATATAAATATGTAATCCTGCACCCAACATTGAAGAATATATCTTCTTTTCAAGCAAACATTTATAAAATTTGCGTGTATGATCAGGCATAAAGCAGGTCTTCACAAATTTCAAAGATACGAAATAGTACAGTTTTAGAGATATGAAGAATACAGTGCAATTACACTAATCATGGTGTAATTAATCTAGAAATAAACTGCAAAAAAATAAGTATAATCCCCATATATTAGAATTAAGAAATATACATTTAAGTGACCCATGGTGAAAGAAGAACTCACAGTGGAAATTGATTACATTTGTTAAAATATTTAACAAATGAAAAATACTATTAAAATACTACATTAAAATATATGGGATACAGCTAAAGAAGAAATTAGAGGGAAATTTACAATCTAAAATGTTTATATAGGAAAAGAAAGAAGGCTGAATTTTAATGAGCTGAGTTAATCACAAAAATTTAGTAAAAGAATAGCAAATTGCCGAAATAATGGGAAGAAAAACAAAGAAATGAAATCAACAAAATGAGTATTAAAATAAAGAAGATCAACAAAGCCTTGAAAAACTTACAAAACGGATAAACTCTGCCTCCCCCCCAAAAAAAATAAATAAATGGAGAAAGCGTGTACACGCGCGCACGCGCGGACACACACACACACACACTGTTAGGAATGAAGAAAGGGGTTATCACTACAGATATTGCACGTATTAAAAGGACAGAAAGGAAATTATGAGCAACCTTGTGTAAGTTTTTAATGCTACTTACTTGATTGACATAGCTTTGTGAATTATTATGAGGTGCACACTATTGTATCCACTTCACAGATCAAGAAAAGGAAGCATACCAGTCCCACAGTAGCCCCTAGTCACAGTTATCTCCCTCCAAAAGCAATGACTCTCCTGGCTTTTAAGACACTCACTTCCTTGCAGGAGATTCCAGGAAAGGAGCCTGAGGAAAAGCTTTCAATTAGGGAGAAGGAAGTCATGGAGTGAAGTGTAACAAGCCAAGACAAAAGAAGTGAGTAGAGCCAAGACAAAAGAAGTGAGTATTCCTGTGGGAATGGTCCAGTTGAAAGCGAGAGAAGTACAGCTGGAGGGTGGAGAATTCATCACAGAGTATGAGAAGGCTAAAAGAGATGGGATGCAGAACCCAAATGAAGGGTTGGAAGCTTTGAATTTTTAGAAAATGATCTCCCTCCCTCTGGAGGGAAGAAGTTTGGGTAGGTTTCTGGACTTGGAAGTGAAAAGACGAAGAAATTCCTAGCTGATGATTCCAATGTTTAAGTGAAAGTAGACTCAAAGTTAAGTGTAGGGATGAAAGTATAGGCAGGGGAAATAAGCAGTTTGTGGAGAAAGCAAAAGGAACAAAATAGTTAAAGAGTGAGAAACTTACAAGACAAAGCCTGTTGAGTTGTTAGGCCGGGCTGAGTGCCGCCTTGGAGTTTTATATAATTTATTTAAAGGGAAACCAGTCTGCCTGGCTGCATTTCTCCTCTCCTCCTGCAACGTTCATCTGTGTGTAAGGACAGAACTCATGGTTGGATGGCTGAGTCATCACAGACTGGCGTTTGACCACGCAAAGATGACAAAAGGAAAGAGAAGAAGGTTAAGGAAATTGCAAGAGAGTAATAATAATGATAAGCCAAGGGCTCTGAGTTGCACAAGGAAGAAAGTGAAAACATGTGTATGTGGGGCTGGGGGAGTGTTAGTGAGAAAGCACTGGGGTAGGTTAACTGGAGAGAATTCATTGATAAGAATTTTTGCAGTAAGATTAATTGAGCCCATGAGCTGTTAGGAAAGGTGGTGGTTGCAGAATTGGGATAAATTGAAGATTTCAAAGGTGGTACACTTTCTCCAAATGACAAGTTTCAGGTAGGACTGTGAGAGTGGTAGTCTGAGGGGGAGGGGAGGAAAGGATGATTGGGGAAATATTGGCTAAGGAACCGAGAGGCCAGCATGTCAGATGGGACATGCACTAGGATGTCGAAGTCTCTGGGAAGGATGGTGTGATTCAGGGAGAAGGGGAGGGTTGTAGCGAGAAAGCTTTCTGGAATGAAGGACAGAGCCCGGAGCCAGTGGACGAAGCAGTGAGGGAGAGAAGAGCGTGATTGCACTGGCTGGCATCTGCATACACCGGAGACTCACAGGGAAAACCTCAACGGGTCCCCTTTCCCTCTGGTTTCTGGTTCAGCCATTGGAGAGCCTCTCAGGAGTTTGGAGGCAGGGAGGCCTGAGTATTTTTTCCCCAGGTTGCATCAGGCTGACTGTGTCTCTTGCCTGAAGGTCACTAATGACTCAAGGCAGCCAATCCTACATGAGTGTCTTGTCCTGGGTTTTGATAACAATTCCCTCCTGTCTTTCTTGAGGCCACCAACATTACTAGCTCCAGGTTTCTGCACTATTCCATGTGGTTTCTCTACATCCTATTTGTATCTTTGTAAATGCTCCCTTTTTAAAACCCTCTTTGAATTTTCCTACTTTGATGTGCCATCTGTTTCCTTGCTGGGTCTCTGAGTGATACCACGATAGATTCCAATGGCGTGCCATGAAGTTTAAAAAGAAAGAAAGGAAGGAAGGAAGGAAGGAAAAGAAAGAGAAAGCTTAATGTTCCAGAAGTGGTGATGAGAATTAAGGATGCCTACCCCACCAAGTGTCTTGGAATCTTGTGGTGCATGAGAGAGAAAACCGTGCCTCCAACTGGGAACAATGTCCTCAGAAACCTCCCAGGCATCCGTTAGGGCCACAAGTGGAAGGAATGACAAAAACAAAACAAAACAAAACAAAACAGAAACAACTTGAGGATGGAGGGGAAGATGGGACAAAATGAAGGAAGGCGTCACACTTCTTAGATCCCGTAGATCTATGACCATAGACGTATTCAGCTGCGAATGTGCATGATTCTTCAAGACAAGGGAAGAATGACCCAGAAGGCAGTTCAGAGATCATCAGGGCTGTCTCTTCAGCTTCAAAGAGGGGGGGCCCCATCTCAGTTTCAACAGGCAAGATGGCAGTCACCTGGAGCCTTGGGGACGTGACCTCTGCCCAGCAGAGCGTCAGAGGCAGGACCTCTCCCTCAGTGGATTTCAAAGGCAGAACATTGAACCAAAGAGGATTATTCTTGAGGCTTAAGAGCTAATATTTACTTGCTTGGGACGTAAGCAAGTAAATATTAGCTCTTATTAGCAAGTAAATATTAGCTCACCCCTTCCTTCTTCCCTGTTTCTCCCTTTTGGAGTGGGAACATCTATCCCAGGCCTATCCCACCAGGAAGCACATGACTTACCTGGTCTCACAGGTTCACAGCTGGAGAGGAATTATGCCTCAAGTCTCACCCACTTCTGAGTTAGATAATATTTATACTTTGGACTTAAGATTTTAGAGTTAATGCTAGAAGGAGTTAAGACTTCAGCGCTATTGGGAAGGAATTAATATATTTCACAGGAGAGGTGAACATGAATTTGGGGGGCCAGAAGCAGGATGTTATGGGCCAAATGTTTGTGTCCCTCCCAAATTCAGGTTGAAGTCCTAATCCCCAATGTGATGGTATTTGGAGGTGGAGCCTTTGGGAGCTAATTAAGTTTAGATGAGGTTATGAGGGCGGGGGTCCACGAGGTGGGATTCGTGTTTTTATAAGAGAAAACACTGGAGCTCATTCTTTCTTCCTTGTGATGACACAGCGATAAGTCCACAAATCAGGAAGAGAGCCCTCACCAGGAACAGAATCTGCCAGCACCTTGATCTCGGTTCAGCCCCCAGAACTGTGAGATATGAATGTCTGTTGTTTAAGCCCCCCAGTACTTTGTACAGCAGCCTGTACTTTGTTACAGCAGCCTGAGCTGACTAAGCCAGAGGGCATGTGGCCAATCACAGAGCAGGAACTTCAGAAAGCAGTGACAGGAAAGGAGGGAGGGTTGCAGATTGGGAGAGATTAGGGGTACACAGAGAATATAAGGGTGATTTGAGGTGGTAGCAAATGCCTGCAGAGGTTTGGAACTCTGGGGGTGATGGAAGCAAATAGGGAATCAGGCACAATAGGATTCAAGGCAGATGGGCTTGGGGTTCTAGCATTGTATGATGGCCCCAAAACATTTCAAGTGTTGATACTGCAATTGGTTACTCAGGTCATAGCAGTTTTTTATTTTAGCAGGCAACGGGGCAGAGCCAATCCTGTAGGCTATGATAAGTGGTCTAGCTACAGATAAGGGGCCCTACTCTCAGAGTACAAAGGTTAGGGGGCAAGTCGTAGAAAGATTTTTTAAGATGGAAGAGACTGGGATGTGTTTGATAGCTGATGGGCAAGAGATCAAGACAAAGCAAGAGGTTGAAGACACAGAAGGAGAGAGAGGGTAATCAAGGCCGAGAAGTCTCAGAGGCAGCTGGACCCTGACAGTGGGTGATGGGACTGGTCTCTTTCATTCTGATGAGAGGGAGGTATTTTGCTAAGATGTCACAAGGATCTGTGGAGAATGACATGTGATGTATTATGCATATTAATTACTCACTATGAATTAGTAATGACACTGACGTAGCAAGCTCTGGGCTGAACAAGTCTGTATCCTCCTCGGTGTACTCCTGTTCCCATGTTGACTTGCCCTACGATATCTGCTTCTTTTTTTTTTTTTTTGGCCACTCTGAGTGTCACCAATGGCTCTCACCTGTGAGCAGAGCCGTGCAAGACTGCATGTCTTCCATGTATCTGAACACTTATGGTAAAAAACAGGAGTCTCTTCTCTGCCTCCTTTTGGTCCAGCAGAAATATTCTCCATGCTGTGATGATGTTAAAGATCTTAAATCTCCTATGATAGGAGGAGCCCTTAACTGCTTGGAGCCCAAACATTTTGCTATGATGCTTCTGGTAGAATACCGTTACACATGCCCAGGCTTTAGTTTAGCGAGGTAACTAGTTACACTAGCCCCCACGAAAGTAGTCGCCATATAGCACATTAAGAACAGAGACAAGAAGGTCAAAATCAAAAGATCAGAAGGATGAATAAAAGGAAATGGGGGACGTAGTGGCATTTGTGCAAATGATCTGAAAATCGGAAACCAAATCCGAAGTAAATCCAGACAGATCCCATCTCCAAGTCTCAGCTCCAAAGGAGGCAGAGTTCAAGCCAAAGGGAATATGAACTGAGCAAGTCTGTAATGTACAGCACAGGACAATGAGCTCATCCAAGGGTTGTGTTACAAAATAAGAGTGAAACGTAAACGGGGAAGGGACCAGAAAAGTTTTCTCAGCCAGTCTACTGCAGGCGTTAGATCCATGAGGGGTAAAGAGAAAAGCCCCAGATGCCCAGAAAAAAGGGGAAAGAAACATTCATACTAGTCTGGGAAGGAAAAGTGGAGTGGGAGGGGTCACCAGCTGAGAGCATAGGAAATTGCCCAGCACCCTGTCTTGGGCATAGACCAGAGACTATTTCCAAATAATTTCTGGGACAAATGCTATTAATATTCTACCAGTGGCTCAAGGGAAACTTATTGAATAGAGGCTCAGGGACAGGGCTGCTATTCCATAGGAATGGTCACATTCCCATACAATAATGACCTGAGTACAATAAACACATATAGTAAAACTCTGATGTAACTTGATTAATGTACATGACCAGGTGTATATTTCTTCTGAAGAAAATATCTCCCACTCAGGAGACAGAAAGTGATGCTGAGCTGAGAGAGGAAAAGGTTTCTTCCACCCTTGAAACTCAGAGATGCTAAGGTTGAAAAGATAAGACTCTGGTTCCCCGAGACGGTGAAACTGATCGGGCAGGAGAAGGCTTGGATGGGTAGTTGTACGCATGTGGGTAATTCTATTGAGGGTAATTCTATTGCGACTACTCTGCACTAGGATGCAATCTCACATCACTTTAATGTCTCCAAATTCAATTTAATCTGGTTTGGCACCCAAATGCCAGATTGACATGAAGTCAGTCCATCCTCAACCTCTCGGGGGTTCTCCCCCTCTCTGTTGGTTAGTCTAAGAAGTTGAATATCCTGTGTGTCCCCAAGGGTTCCCCACAAATGTCCATTCCTAAGAAAGGAAGCGGACATTTCCTTCTCACTTTGTTCTTCCAACTGGCCCTCCCCACATCAACAAAATAGAGCAGTCACCAGCTGCAGGCTCAGGCCCATCAGATCCTTTGAAAGCTGTGCTTCAGGTGCCCTGACCCGGTTGGCCCAGTGGCAGGACCTGGGCTTAGTTTTCCAGTTTGTACACCAGCATTTCCCAGAGCCTGGGGCCACAGCAGAGTTGTGCCAGAACACATGTGTCACCGGCCCATAATAAAGCCCACACCCACCTTCCTCTTTTCAGGCTGCGTTTCTTTTCCACCCCTGAGATATCAGCTCCTTCCCCCTAAAAGAAAAAAAATTATTACTCAAAAGAAGGCCCTGGACTTTTGAGATACAAAGAAAATCTTCTTCCCCTCTCTAAGAGAAAGACTCGGAGCTTAAAAACATGAAGGCTTTTATGCCCGATCTGAGAGCAGAGGGTAGAGGCAATAATCTCCATCCTTCCTCCTTCTAGTTGAGTAAACTGGCTCCCCACACACCCAACAGCAAGAAAGAATTTTTGGCGGGGGGGTGGGTCTGAAGGAAGAAAAGAAATGGGTAGAGCTATCTTTATCAGATCACCCCTACTGTGTCTAAACTCAAAAAGCTGTGTTACCAATGAGTGAAGCTGAACCAAGATCACTGGTATGGAAGGTCCAAGAGTCTGTGGACTCCCTTTGCACACCTGAGACAGGTAGCTCAAGCACCTGTGTGTCATGTAGGAACATGTAGTCAATGATGGTGACTCCGCCCCCTGGAAAGAAGTGTCTGAGTGGAGGAGCAGCACCAGAAAGCAGCCAGGGATCGAATCAGATTTCTAGGTCACCAGGTCGTTTAGGGAGGGGGTACCGGGGGTGGGAGGCCCGGGCCCAGTTCTGGGGACAAAGGAGACCGCACTGGGGCAGCTGGTCGGCCTGTGTTTCAACAGTGACACCATGTGGCAGCAGTGGCTACGGGGACAGCGGAGGTCCATTAGACTTCTGGTTTTCTGTCTGACGTTATTGACTGGTGACTACCTGAGACTATTAACATTTCCGCTGAGAAAAGCCCTCGGATTCCCACACTGGGCGCGGGTGCAGGTGTGCATGCGTGCTCCGGGTCGGGGAGTTGATGGGAGAAAATGGCCAGGGCCAAGGAAGGAAAACCTTCCCTTCCTTTTTTTCCAGATCTCTTATTGTTAGGTTATCCCCATGTTTAAAAAAACAAAAATGTGAAACTCAGGAGTTTGGGAGTTTCTTGTACAGGTGATGGTCCTGGGCAAAGCTTTAAAGAGTTCTCCTCGTATCCCAGGTAGAGATATGGTTCTGCAACTTATAGCCTGACCCAGGAGCAGTTGTATGACCATTGACTGGAAAGTCATTCTCTTCCCCTACAAAGAGGGATGAATTGATGCCTTAGCTATAGAAGAGACCAGACTGCCCGTGGGTGTGAAGGGTTAGGCTCCAAATATCCTTAAGATATTGTATTCAGTGTGGAAGTTGTGTGTTTGTTGCATTTGTAAGACCATTGTTACTTCTTGGTGAATCCTCATGTCATTTCCCTGTGCTACAAGGAAGATAGAGGATCTCAGAACGTCTGTGTGAGTGTCTAGCGCCAGTCTGTGTGATGCCATCTCCTCTCCCTCCCCACTCCTGGAGTCCACACAGTCTCTGAAGATAAGCCAGGCGTATCTTCCCAGGCAAAACTAACGAAATAAAATCATTCTAAAGAGATTGTTTGAACTGGGAACACAAAGGCCTGTAGCCTGATGGCTGGTGCCTGTCCTGGAAGCGCTCCTCTTCCTTACACTTGAGGGCCCGTGGTCCATGGTGGGCTATTGGCTCATCCTAAGAGCAGGGACCAAGATATGCAAAGGGCAGACCAGCTGACCGGACACCCGACACACACTCACACACACACTCAAACACGTGAGGGTTTGACACAGTATCCCACACACAGTGGGTGCTGCACAAATTTGGTGGAGAGATGGGCATGATACTCGCCAACAGCGGTGAGAAAGGTTAATTTGGGGACAGGAAGAGGGAGTTGAGAAAAAAGTTACTATTTTAAGTGACAATTCAAACCCAAGCTGCCTTGGCTTCAGAATCCACAAGCCCACCAATCCTCTGTACTGAGTCAAGTGTCATTTTATAAGAATAAGGGAGGGCTTCCCTGGTGGTGCAGCGGTTAAGAATCCGCCTGCCAATGCAGGGGACACGGGTTCGAGCCCTGGTCCGGGAAGATCCCACATGCCGCGGAGCAACTAAGCCCATGTGCTACAACTACTGAACCTGCGCTCTAGAGCCCGTGAGCCACAGCTACTGAAGCCTGCATGTCTAGAGCCCGTGCTCCACAACAAGAGAAGTCACCAAGATGAGAAGCCCGCACACCGCAACGAAGACCCAACTCAGCCAAAAATAAATAAATAAATTTATTTAAAAAAGAAGAAAAGAATAAGGGAAAAAAGTAAGAAATTTAGTTATAAGCCACTCGCCTATGACTAGCCCAAACAACAAAGATTGTCACATCCTCCAGGCAACCCCAAGGGGTTCATACATAGAGATTTAGGGCCCAGTCTCAGAGTAAAACAAGTGCCTGTTCCCTTGGCAAGGTTCTCTGCACATAGTTCATTCGGGAACCTCAAAGGAGAGAGTAGCTCACCTAGGACAGAAACGTGTTCCTTTTTCCTCCACTCAAATGCCGTCTTGAACTCAGCCCATTCGTTCTCTGAAAAGACCCCAAGGTACAGGCTGTGAAAGGGTGTATGTATGGAGACAGCAGGATGTGGAACAAAGGCACAAAGGACTTGGACTTCTTTCTAAATTCCAAGATTAAGATTCTTTGCTGTGGGAGGAGTCGCAAAAGACAGGACTGAATGTGCATGAGTCCAGGCACCAACATATTGAAATCCGGTCTTCAAATCTAACAGATGGCCACAGCCAGGAGCCCTCGAGTGTGTGTTCGAAGTACACATTGTGAGGGACTTGGCAAATAAAATGTTGCCTGAGCACTGACACTTTATATATGGCAACCTGTGTTTTCAGAGTCACTTGCTCAAAAGCCAGTAAGGTTAACAGAAGTGATGAAACACTGTGTAAACATCAGAATTTCATGGCAGAAAGGGCTGGGCAAGCAGAACCGAACTCCTTTGGCTAGGCTCAAAGAAAAGAGGTACTGGAGTTGTTGAAATCAAAACATTTCAGGGCCAGAAGAAACCCTATGTTTCTAATTCTATTCTCTCACTTCCAGGAAAGACTGTTTTGTTGTTTATCTGTTTGTTTGTTTCTTTTAATTTACACTTGGAATTTTCCAGAGAAGACTCTTCTAGTTTCTTTGTAAATGTATCATAGCTCCTCTCAAACTCCACCAGTTACCTGGGGGCTCAGAGGTTTTTATCTTTGTTTGTATACCTAGTTGCATACATTTCTACATTAAAAGAGATTTTTCTTTTTGCCCGAAGTATAAACTCAGCTACTGAAGTACACTCAGGAGATCACTGTAAATGTAAATCAGAACTGTTGATGATATAAACAATAATCCAAGGCTTTTAAAAGGCTTAGTTAAAATAGCACATATGGTTGATATGAACTTCTTCACCATGAACTAAACCCAGATCCATAGTTCTAAAAAAGTGGAAAGCCAATAAGCTAATACAACATGTTCAGTATCTTCATTCCTTATGCAATTTCCATGTCTGTGGCGGTCACTTGGCTCTTAGAGATTTTAACCACTTCATGCATCCAGAGGTATTTGTGGGTTATATTCTCATAATCACTTTTGCTGCTTTTGCTGGGGTTCCCTTCTTATCTGAACTTGCCTCTTATCCTTGTGCTGACACACATAGGAAACAGTGCCCCTTTTCTTTTAAATGCTTTCCCCCAAACAATCCATGCAGCGCTTTGTGGGTGGAGTAGACTTTGCTGAAGACAAGAGGGCAAAAGAAGGGTTTACGGTGTGGGAGTGTGATCAACTTAAAATGGGAAATTAAACATCCCTGTTGTGAAAGTGGCTTCCTGTTCTGCGGATTCTCACCGGCTACATTCCCTGCAGGTCCAGCCTCTAGCCAGGCGGCAGCTTCCTGCCCCCTCTCACCACTTCCATTCCCACGTTTTCCCCTCTGTCTCTCTCTGCTCCTGAGCTCCCTAACTTTTGGACTATCTGCTCCTCTTACCTGGAAATTCAGATGAAGCCATTCATCACCCACTATGAAACTCTGGGTCCACTTTTGCTTATCCTAGATGTTGTTAATATTTCCGCTCAAAGGAAGGGCTTTCTAACCTGGGTCTCATCCAGTAGCAGTACCAAGGAATTGGCTAAAGCTTTGAAATTTTAGTCTTTTATTTCTATCTCTTTTTCTCCATCTTTACAAAAGGCGAAGAGCAGTAGAGAAACACATTTTCCCCCTGAAATGCCTTATTCCTCCTTGTACGTATCTCCAACAGCTGTTATAACAACAGTCAATTTTAGTTTAGACTAACATTTTTCCTTCATTACATAGAAACTAAAACTGAAACAAAACAAGACAGAGTGAGGGAGCTGCAGGTAAGTTTACCCAGTTTAGGCCATTTTCAAGTATATCTCACATGGTTGCAAACCAACTCTCATTTTCCTAAAGCTGTCGTACTCTATGCTGTTCAGTTGCCCAGTGTGGTAGACACTAGCCACGTGTGGCTATTTAAGTTTAAATTTTCATTAATTAGAATTAAACAAAATTAAAAATGTTATACCAGCCACCTTTCAAGTGTTCAATAGCCACGTGCAGCTGGTGTCTATTCTATTAGGGCAGAATTATAAAACATTTCCATCAATACAGAAATTTCTATTGGATGGTGCTATTCCAGGTGGAAAAAACATGTTGTACTCTCTTTTGGTAACCTGTTCCATAGTTTCACAACACATATCTAACCTGTGGTTAATCTGGAGGAAAAGGTATTGAATATACCGCAATCGAGGAGATTCAGGTTTTAAATCATGAGCTACATAATGAACGAAATACTATCTTTGAATTTTGGAATGCCCACCAGCAAAATTTGATTTCTTCTCACTGCTTCTGGAACTTTCAAAGGAATGCCAACTGATGACTTTGTTAGCTGACATAAATATGCTGATTAAAGTTGGGGGAGGTACAAGTAAACTCCATCACAGTGACCAAGGACATTCAAAATGAAGAGGTCAGGCATTTACTGCTTAACTCACCTCTTTATCTGAGGCCAGGTGAAATATGGCAATTTCAGTCCACTCTTACTCCAGTTGGTGAAATGTAGATTAAAAAGTAGCACATCAGTGCTAGATTTTTATCCTCTGATCAAAGTAATTCTAATGAGATAATTAAAAGAAAATATTAATTTCTCCAAAGAAATCTTAGGAGTTTTTCTATAACTTATTCATAGATTTTAATGCAGGGACCTTCCTATCAATGAAAAAAATCACACATTAAAGGAAAAATGTAATTAATTAAAATAGATTTACAATAATGCCTACATGTATATGCATTGCACTTTTTCACATAGTATCTCATTTAAATTCTTGACAATTTCCTGGAGTAGGTATCATAATCCCATTTTACACATGAAGGCATTGGAAGATTGAGATCATTCTTAAAGACCACATACCCAGTAGGTGCAGAGCCATGTTCCCCAAAGCTTCTTCACTCTACTGTGCTGCTCTAGAATGTAAGACAGTTGGGCATTCAGGGAACACATGGAACACATGGAACTCTTTGCTATTCATTGAAGCTCAAGACCAACTGATGGCAACCAACAAGGAGAGCAGTCATCCACCTCCAACCTGCTGCTAAAGAGAAACAGAGGGTCCCATGAGCCCCAGGATTGTCAGTGATCACACATTTGACACTGGCATCCATGAATGATAACAAGCACCACATTGTTCATTTCCAAGTTCACTGTCAATAGAAACACACCCTTCACTCATTCAACAAATATGCCTTGATCTCTCTTTCCCAGTGCAGGACCTCTGCTAGGCACTGCACTAGGCATATGCTAGGGTGTGGTCCTTGTATCACAGACTTAGTTGACTAGGGGCCACTAAGACTTGGTGTTCTCACTATGTGATGCTTTAAGAAGATGCTTAATTGAAAAGTCAATGAAAGTTCAATATTGGCTGAGGTCTGTTGAATTTTAGGTGCTTAAAAATATACCTAACTCACACCCATTAGGATGGCTACTATCAAAAACACAGAAAACAATAAATGTTGTCAAGAATGGGGAGACATTGGAATCCTTGTACACTGTAAGTGGAAATGTAAAATGGTGCAGACACTATGGAAAACAATATGGCAGTTCCTCAAAACAGTAATAGAACTATCATATGATCCAGCAATCTCATCTCTGGGTATATACCCCCAAAATGTTAGAGCTAATAGACAAATTCAGTAAAGTGTCAGGATACAAAATCAACATACAAAAATCAGTTGCATTGCTATACACTAACAATGAGGTGTCTGAAAAAGAAATAAAGAAAAAAAAAGCTAATTTATCATAGTATCAGAAATAATAAAATACTTAGGAATAAATTTAACCAAGGAGGTGAATGGATTAGAGAGGGATGGGAGTGATAGAGAATACTGTTAGGAAGTCAGTGAAATGAGGAAGAAATGAGGAAGGCTAAACCACAATACAAGGGCAGGGGCAAAAGAGAAGGAAAGATGGATTTAGAGATAATTGGAAAGTAGAATCAACAGTGTTAAGTGACAAAATGATATGAAAAAGAAAAGGAAATAGAAACTGTAAGTGAATTCTTTCCAATGCTCTTTTGTTATTTCATAAATTGGACCTTATTAATATTCATCCTTTCTTCTTTATGTATGTTAGAATTTAAGGATATACATTTCCTATTAAATATGGTATTAACTGCATCACACAAGTTTTTACGTGCAGTATAGCTATTATCAGTTCTAAGTGATTTCAAATTTTCATTAAAATGTCTTTTTTGGAATGTGTTATTTAACACTGCACATTTATATTTTCTACTACATAGTGCTTTTCGGTTATTTTTATTACTTATTTTTTACTGCATTGCATTGGAGTAAGAGGACATATTTTGTATAATAATTCATCTTTAGTTATATTGATACTTTGTGGTGTTTCCTTTTTATAAAGGTGCCGTGGGTGTTTGAAAAAAATGTGCATTCTCTAGCTGTTGAGCATGAAGTTCTACATATGTCCATTGAATTAAGATTGTTCATTGACTGCGTTATTTAAACATTCTATATCCCTCCTCATTTTTTTCTTCATCTATCAATCACTATGAGAAATATTTACATTATTCCACTAAAATGATTGCTTTGTGAATTTCTCGGTCCTGCTAATTTTCACCCTATATGTTTTGAGGCTTCATTATGGATATAGTTTGGGATGGCTATACCTTCTTGGTGAATTGAAAATCTTATCATTATATTGGGCACCTCTTTATTCCTTAAAGTCTGTTTCATTGGATATTCTAATCTGTTTTTGCCTAATTAGTGTTTGCCTGATACATCTTTTTCTATGTTTTTATTTGCAAACCTTCAGAAATACAACTTCTGAAGATAACACATAGATGAATTTATTTTTAAATTTTGTATGACATTCCTTGTCTCTTCAACAGATTTTAAATAAATTTTAAAAATGTTTCCACCAAAATAAATTGCTGTGAAATTTGAATGCTGAGAGAGAATTGTCTGGGTTCCGTAAGCTCTTGTCATTCTTTGCTCTAGACCCACATGGTCCCATATGGTAGCCACTAGCCACATGGAGCTTTCGAGCACTTGAAATGTGACTAGTTCAAATTAAGATGTACTATAAGCGTACAATACACTCTAGATTTCAAACACTTAGTACCAAAAAAAAAAAAAAAGAATATAAAATATCTTATTAATATTCCTGTGCTGATTACAAATTAAAACATTTTTCATATATTTGGTAAAATTAAATATATTATTAAAATTAAATTCGTCTGTTTCTTTCTACTTTTTTAGTATGGCTATTAGAAAGATTAAAATTACCAATGTGTTCTACATTTGTAGCTCACATTACTTTTCTATTGGACAGCACCGTTCTACATGTTCCTGACACCCGGCTGCATTCTTGCCCTTGGGGTCTAGATGACACCTTTGTTATTATTGTAACCGATCCCTCCTTTTTTCTTTACTATAGTTCAAGTTGATTTTTGGTACTTGCTATCAAAAGACTCATAACTAATATACTCATTATAAAGACTTTTTTAGCATATTAGTTGTTAGGGACTGAATTGTGTCCTCCCAAAATTCACAAGCCAGGAAGAGACTTCTCACTAGGAAAGGAATCAGCCAACACCTTGATCTTGGACTTCCCAGCCTCTAGAACAATGAGAAATAAGTTTTTTCTGTTGTTTAAGCCACCCAGTCTATGGATTTTTTTTTAGCAGCCCGAACAAAGACATTATTTCATCATCTAAAGATGCCAAATTCTCACTATACTGATCCTGAGATGTAAGTTTTCAAGAAACAACTGTATCTTACAAATAAGAGTAAACCGAATTAAAATATATAAATAACATTTTTGCCAGAACATGGAGGACAAAATTTTTGAAGTGGATCCATTAGCATATGATTACTACCTTAATTTTCTCTCCTCCTAAGTGTTGCACAGAGAATAGGTTGAGAAATATACTCTGTGATCCTTGGAATTGATACTTGATAAATTCTAGCCCAATTTCACTTTCCTGGAGAGCCACAACAGGCATTATCGCATTACAGATTTTGAATTGTCCTGACATAAAGAAATCAGATTACCTTGGTTGAATTCCCAAAGGTTCTGAAACTCATTTGACCATTTCTATGGTCAAATTTGACCATTGTTTTCTCGTAATAACAACCAAAATCTCAAATAAATTTGGGAAATGCTGCCTTAGCATTTTAAAATATTTTTTAAACTTCAATGATAAAGTCACAAAGAAAGACTTTTTAAAGACTTTCTTCATTTTCTTTTCAATAAGTTATGTCAGATTTTTGAACAACAAATAATTCAGAGGCTATGTGCTCTCATTATTTTGTTTGCCCAAATTGTCAGTAAGTCACTTAATCATATCAATCGTTGTTCAAAAGGTTTGTAGCTGAACTAATGAAAAAATTGAAGCATTATCCTTCATGTAAGAAAATAGGGATAATAACTCACTATTAAGACAGGCAAAAGTTGGTTTTCACCAGTAGTGATGGATATAAGCAAATGCTTCTACCCTCTCTTTCCTCATATGATAAGTGACAGACTTTTCTGTAACAGCTGGCACTCTGGGGAAGGGGAAAATCCACAGAAGGAGGATATAAATAAAACCATCACTTTTTGAACTTTAGACTTTATCAATGCAGTTTAATAATGGAAGGTTTTTAAAGATATCCCTATCTCTCATTGTTAAGGGTGGGGCTCCAGTTTGCCTATTTATTTCTTAATTTCTAATGTATCAACGTACAACATATCTACAGGACATTTCAAAAACCATAATTATAATTAAGACCTAAATCCACACTTATATGTTCAACTGTTAACGTTTCTCTTTAGTTTTTCTTCCATTACCTTTTTAAAAAATATTTGTTGCTGTTTATAGATCATTTGGATGCCTGCATATTTGATGAATGTTCCTAATTTAACACTAATTCCAGTATGTATAGGGTTAAATTGAGATTTGTTTGTATTCACCTTTGTTCAAGAGGAAAATGTTCCACTTAGAAAGAAATTATTTTCGAATGCTATCAAATTTAATATTTTTAATTAAACATTACCATTTTTAATTTTTTAAAAGTCTTGTTAGGTTAATTTAGTGAATGCTAAATTCTTTAGGATAGATTGGCATACTTAGGAAATAATAAAGGATGTACACCAAATTACATCAAATGACCTCACTCAGGGTTTTATCAGCCATTCTCATACTGCTTTCCTTCTCTAACATGGCAATTAGGAGTGATAGTTACCATTTATAAAGAGCTTTACTCACTTTGTCTCCATTAATCTACAAAACCACATTATGTGGTAGTTATAACCGTTTCCATTCAGTAAGAAAATTGACACAATTGTCAACTTGTGGATGAGACATAGTAAGAATGGCAAAGTCAGGACTGAATGCAAGTCTATCCGCTCTTTCTCACTTTTCTGCTCTCACTTGTATTATTTCTGTCTGACCTTGTACTTTGTCAGAAAACAACAGGTTTCCTATCATATAAGTGTATAATTGTGAGGCCCATGTCCAGGGGATGAGGAAAGTCCAAAGTGCCAAGACCAGCATTTGGACCACTTCTCCTTTAGAGGCACCTGACAATTCTGAAGGCTGTAGATGAGTCTCAAAGGTGAGCAGAGCCCTCAAAAGACTCAAAGGCCAAAGGATCACCAGCAATGAATAAATGCAGAAAACAATTCCCATAACAATAGTATCCAAAGGATTAAAATACCTAGTTATAAATGTAATCAAGAAGGTGAAAGACTTATGCACTGAAAATTACAAAACATTACCAAAAGAAATTAAATGGTGGTGGCAGAGGGGGTGCTTACAAAGGGCTGGTAATGTTCTACTGTCTGACCTTGTTCGTGGTTACATGGTAACTCACTGAAATATATTTTATGATTTGTGTACTCTTCTCTAGCTATGTTCTACTTCAATTAAAAAGTAAAAAAAAAAAAAAAAAAAAATTAAAACCACTAAACCCAAACCCTAATCATGGCCCTACACATCGATTCCTGCCTTCCTCCTGACCTGTTGCTCACGTCCTATCATAGTCCAGCATTTGCTGGTTAGCCTCTGATTTTACCTCCCATATTGAGATCTGCCCTCACCTCTGATTGCAGCCATTTTCACCAGCCCTTAGCCTTTCTCCTGGTCCACTTTCAGCAGCCACAACAAGCCCACATCACTCAACAATGTGAGAGATCACAGCTGGCCCTTTCCTCGAGGTGGAAGCAAACACACTTACAAGGCCAGTCTTACACACCTTGTACATGTCTGTCTCACTAAGGAGATCACAACCTCGTCATCTAAAGAAACTGTTTTCCTCCTGTTTGCATTCAGCAGAACACCTGGCACGGGGCCTGGCGTACAACAGACATTCAATAGATGAGGAATGATGTTGCCTTGACAATGTATTTGGTGAGATGTATGCAAGTGTCAAAAGAACAGAAGGGGTGGTAGAGACCAAGCTGGGGGGTGGGGGGGGATATTTTTGTGCTTCTTGTTCTTAACAAGATGGATTTCATTACATATATCTGAAAGAGCTTAATGGTTTGTTTTGTTTCCCTTGATTTTGCCCTAAACTTGACTCTGCTAAGTTCTAACGAAGGTACTCTTCGCTACAATTAGCTGATTACCAGAGAGATTAATAAGCCTTTCCAGCTTGGCTCATAAATCACAAATTTCTACAAGTAGGAGATTTTCAAATAAGAGGCAAAATCCCATTGCTTAGTCACTCTATTGTCCCCTTGAATCAGTTTTAGAATCTAACAGCACTTCACATTCACAGGCATGTAAAAGTATTGACTTTCTTTGAGATGAATATTATGTTCTAATGACCAAAAGTAATAAATATTGTATTAAATGAAAATAAGACAAGCCCAATATCTCAAATGCCTATAAATCTTCATGTTCTCCCAAACGAAAATACATTCCTATTGTATTACCAGAGAACAATTTGAAAGATTTAAACTACTAAAGAGACTAAGTAACATTATGTCCGGTAAAAGAACTTGGATCTTACTGAGCCTTCCAGAAGTTGACGTGAAAGAAACATTGAGCAGGCACCAGATTCACTTTATGAACCAAGAGGAGAGGCTCTCAGGGGATGCCCAGGTTGGGAAGTTCTAGGGAGGCTTCTAAGGACAGTAACCAAAGATTATTTACCTGAGAAAGCAGGTGTGTTTGGAACACAGAAAGCAGTGGTTGGTATTATTCAATTAATTCTATTGTGGGAATCCTTTTTCAACAGTCCAGACCAAATGACATCTTACTACCTACCACCGGAACCACTTAGAAAGTTAAGTCTAGCTAGGAACCCCTAGCCTAGTTCACCCCACAATTTCCTTCCCTACTCTTACACCTTTGGTGTTACTAAAGAAAAATCTATAAGAATATGCATTGGGATCTTCTGAACCAATTATTTCTCATTTCAATTGGTACCAACACAGGACCAATGGAGGAGGGCTTAGTCAATTACCTCTTCAATTTCCTTCAGAGACATTTTGAAATTTACAGCTAATTTTGCAGAGAGATGGCTGATCACAATCTTAAACTCTTATGAAAAAGAGGTAAAATATAAAATACATCAGATAAACCCACGCACATACGGTCACCTTATCTTTGATAAAAGAGGCAAAAATATACAATGGAGAAAGGACAGCCTCTTCAATAAGTGGTGCTGGGAAAACTGGAAAGCTACATGTAAAAGAATGAAATTAGAACACTTCCTAACACCATACACAAAAATAAACTCAAAATGGATTAAAGACCTAAATGTAAGCCCAGACACTATAAAACTCTTAGAGGAAAACATAGGAAGAATGCTCTTTGACATAAATCACAGCAGGATCCTTTTTGACCCACCTCCTAGAGAAATGGAAATAAAACCAAAAATAAACAAATGGGACCTAATGAAACTTAAAAGCTTTTGCACAGCAAAGGAAACCATAAACAAGACGAAAGGACAACCCTCAGAAAGGGAGAAAATATTTGCAAACGAAGCAACTGACAAAGGATTAATCTCCAAAATATACAAGCAGCTCATGCAGCTCAATATCACAAAAACAAACAACCCAAGTCAAAAATGGGCAGAAGATCTAAATAGACATTTCTCTAAAGAAGATATACAGATTGCCAACAAACACATGAAAGGATGCTCAACATCACTAATCATTATAGAAATGTAAATCAAAACTACAATGAGGTATCACCTCACACTGGTCAGAATGGCCATCATCAAAAATCTACAAACAATAAATGCTGGAGAGGGTGTGGAGAAAAGGGAACCCTCTTGCACTGTTGGTGGGAATGTAAATTGATACAGCCTCTATGGAGAACAGTATGGAGGTTCGTTAAAAAACTAAAAATAGAACTACCATATGACCTAGCAATCCCACTAGTGGGCATATACCCTGAGAAAACCATAATTCAAAAAGAGTCATGTACCACAATGTTCATTGCAGCACTATTTACAATAGCCAGGACATGGAAGCAACCTAAGTGTCCACTGACAGATGAATGGTTAAAGAAGATGTGGCACATATATACAATGGAATATTACTCACCCATAAAAAGAAACGAAATTGAGTTATTTGTAGTGAGTTGGATGGACCTAAAGTCTGTCATACAGAGTGAAGTAAGTCAGAAAGAGAAAAACAAATACTGTATGCTAACATATATATATGGAATCTAAAAAAAAAAAAAAAAAAAAAGGTTCTGATGAACCTAGTAGCAGGACAGGAATAAAGACACAGATGTAGAGAATAGACTTGAGGACATGGGGAGGGGCAAGGGTAAGCTGGGATGAAGTGAGAGAGTATCATGGACATATATACACTACCAAATGTAAAATAGATAGCTAGTGGGAAGCAGCTGCATCACACCAGGAGATCAGCTCAGTGCTCTGTGACCACCTAGAGGGGTGGGGTAGGGAGGATGGGAGGGAGACGCAAGAGGGAGGGGAAATGGAGATATATGTATACATATAGTTGATTCACTTTGTTATACAGCAGAAACTAACACAACATTGTAAAGCAATTATACTCCAATAAAGATGTTATAAGATAAAATAAAATAAAAAATAAATAAAATAAAATACATCAGAATGACACCAGAGAAGAACTGGCTCACTTTCCTTAGTCTCAACTCAAAAAAATCCCTGGGAAGAACTCTAGCTTGGGTCACATGCCCATCTTTGAGGACAGAAAGGCTGAATATTATATGATTGGCTGTTCCCCATAGAACAAAATTTTCAAGTAGGGAGAGGAATTGGTTCTTTCCATCCACCCCCAAAGCATGTTATTACCAGAAAAGACCAAAGGTAGATTATGGAACAGGAACCATAAAACCCACAAATCTATGATTGACTTTATATAAACCATAGTGGTTAGAGGCCAGTAGCAGTTTTTCTGTATAAGCTGTAGCCCCTACTCCCTGTTCTCAAATCAAACCTTGGGTCCTTTGCCTTCTTTTCCTTACCGTGTTCTTCTTGCCCTGAGAATGACCTTACTATCTCTTTCCCCACTACACTCACTACACTACCACCACTTAACCTATCTTGATTCTTGCTGGGCTTATCACTTTCTAATTTTTATAGTATTTCTCATATGCATCTTACGTCCTCTACTATACTGGAACCTCTCTGAAGACAAGCACCAATTCTTATTTACCAAGGAATAAACTGCACATAGCAGAGACCCTAAGTAAGTGTGATGAATAAATAGTGAATGAGTAACTGAAATAATTACTATAAATGATACATTTTAAACGGTGACTAAGATTTCAATAAAGAAACCCAGAAAGCCCCTAAATAATTAATAGTAAGTCTCCTGCCAACTCAAGAGTTACATTTAAACTAACTTTAAGTTTGCAAAATGCCTTCCCTTCTTATGCAATATTAATGTTCCAATTGAATGATACTATTAATTTTTGATCAACTTTAAAAAAAGGAAAAGAAAGAAAAGACTGTAAGTAAAAGTAGTGCAAAATTAATTCAAAATAGTGACTTGCTTGTATACTTAGAAACAAATACATCACACCTTTCAAGGAAAATTTGGCAGCCATTCACCACATTATTGGTACACTACTAATTTCTGTAGCAAATAACACAATTTCTTATTAAACTTACCATTAAATCTATATTGAATTAATTTTCGATTGTCAATCACACCCTCAAAACTGGTGTCAGTGGGCACCCTTCTTGCAAATGGAACAAGTTTGATTTTATTTTTCAAGAGCAAAGGTGCCTGTACATCTAGTATACTTAGAGAAGATGGAAAATTAGAACAAGAAGAAGAGTAGCAGATACTTTTGCAAAATGACTTCCTTATGGGATTCCATATGACCTGAAACTCTCATTCTTCAACTCATTATTGTGACATATATCTATAGAGTCACTGTATATTTTTATTATTTTCTTGATTATAAAAGTACTGCATACCCACTGTAGAAAATTTTGAAGACATAACAAAGATAAGAGTCAGTTTACCTCTCATGACCAACTTTCCCTTTTGTTCTATCCTGAAATTTGCCCTCAGCCACAAAGAGCTCTTTTTGCCCAAACACTGTTCCATCCCTTAAACAATCAAATGCATGTAAGTTTTAACCATGAAGTTAAATAACTCTTTCCTGAAGGCTTGAGTGATGACAGGAGTAACTAATCCTCCTACTAGCAGTGGCCACATTAAAAACCAGGGCCCTATATATCTGAAGAAAAGTCTAATTCGAAAAGACACATGCACCCCAATGTTCATTGCAGCACTATTTACAATATAGCCAAGACATGGAAGCAACCTAAGTGTCCATCAACAGATGAATGGATAAAGAAGATGCGGTCTACATATACAGTGGAATACTACTCAGCCATAAAAAAGAATGTCATTTGCAGCAGCATGGATGGACCTAGAGATTATAATACTAAGTGAAGCAAGTCAGACAGAGAAAGACAAATATCATATGATATCACTTGTATGTGGAATCTTAAAAAAAAGGTACAAATGAACTTATCTACAAAACAGAAATAGAGTTACAGATGTAGAAAACAAACTTATGGTTACCCAAGGAGGAAGGGGAGGGAGGGATAAATTAGGAGTTTGGGATGGGCAGATACAAACTACTATGTATAAAATAGATAAACAACAAGGTCTTACATATATATCACTGAATCACTTTGCTGTACACCAGAAACTAACAACATTGTAAATCAACTGCACTTCAATTAAAAAACAAACAAACAAACAAACAAAAAAAAGCCAGGGCCGTAAACCCAACCCAGTGTTTCTCTACCTTCCTACAGGCTCTCCCACCAGGTAGGAAGCAGCCCAACCCCACACCAGAGACATTTCTAGATTTAAATCCAGTTTACATTCATTCAGCTTCTATTAAACTTAATTTATATTAAAAGGTAAATCTTGATTAAGAATAGAAACCCAGTATAAACTGATGGTTACCAGGGGGTAGGGGGCAAGGGGAGGAAGGAGAAATTGGGAGATTGGGATTGACATAAGCACACTACTATATATAAAATAGATAACTAATAAGGACCTACTTTATAACACAGGGAACTCTACTCAATACTCTGTAATGACCTATATTGGAAAAGAATCTAAAAAAGAGTAGATATATGTATATGTATAACTGATTCACTTTGCTGTACACCTGAAACTAACACAACATAGTAAATCAACTATATCCCAATGAGTTAATGCCCTCTCCCAGGGCAGAGGCCATTGAACAATTTGCACATGTGAAAAAACATACCTGACAAGAGGCACCCTTTTTTCAGCCCAAACTCATAACTTTGGCACATTTCCACACCAAGGAGAGGCTTGGGCGATGTATCTCTGTTTTGAAATACACATGCTAAATTGTTTTCCTTATAGTAGTATGTTCTGACCTTGTGGGACTATGATTTTTCAAAATATATTCAAGTTACTTGGTGCAAAAATAATTAGCTTTCAGAGATGTCAGTGTTTACTTAAGAGGGAACATCATGCTTCTTTATCTGATGCTACAATTCAGAATCTTTCCAATTTATCCTTCCTGATAAATTAGGTTGTATCTCAATAGTTTTAACTTTTCTGAGATGATTGTATATTTTATTTCTGCAGCAAGTATGCAGTAACCCCAGATTTATCATGTTTTACTCCATTAAAATTTTTATATGTTTACACTAAAAAAAAAAAAAAGAATAGAAACCTAGAGAGTTCAAAAAAAATAGAATATCAGTGGCCAGCATAGGGGTCTGGCTGCTTAGAAGGGTGGGGTCGTCTGAATTGGGCTGGTGGAAGGAAAAACGTGGCACAGACAGGGAAGCCTTACCAAGAGGGAGGGTGGTAGGGAAATGCTGAAAATTGTGTTCCTGGGGAATTGTGTTGTGTGAGACCCTCCCTTATTTTGCCTGCCTGGGAATGGCCCGAAATGCCCTTGTGCCTGTATCTGACAGCCCTGTATTCCAGAACACAGAAATGGAAACCTTTAAAAAGAAAATAAAAGTGCACCTGGACAGATGGCCTTTTATAACTTGTCTCCTGGGGGAGACTCTTACTCACTGGGTCAGCAGCCTGAGTCAGCCCTGAAGAAAAGGTGGCCTTAGGAAGTGAACAACAGATTGAGGGTAATTGCTCCCCTGGGGCCTCGCAGATTTTTCAGAATGACTCGGAGTCTGCATACCTCTAACTTGGGGAAATGAGCAGACAAAAAAACTAAACACTGAAATTTCCCATTAAGAACACTGATAAGGACCAGTTTCATTAAAAAAAATTTTTTTTTTAATTTCGAAACAATCTCAAACTTAAAGGAAAACGACAAGTACAATTATTTTCCTGAAGTACTGAAATTGGGGAGTGGGTTGCTGACCTGATGCCCTATGACCACTGTATACTTTAGGGTATACTTCCTATAAAAAAGGACATTCTCTTACATAATCACAGTTCAGTCGGGAACTTAACATTGATATATATTACTACTTTAGTTTTTAGAGCAGTTTTAGGTTCACAGCAAAACTGATTGGAAGCTACAGAGTTCCCACACGCCCCCTGGTTCCCACACATGTGCATAGCCTCTCCTACTGAGAGCACCCTGGCATCTGTTATAATCCATAAACCTACACGGACACATCATTATCACCCGAAGCCCATGGTTTACATTAGGGTTCACTCTTGCTGTTGTACAGTCTATGAGTTTTGACAGATGTGTAATGATATGTACCCACCATTATAGTATCAAACAGAATAGCTTCACTGCCCTAAAAAAACTCCATGCTCTCTCTGCCTATTCATCCCTCCTACCAACCCCTAGAGCCCACTGATCTTTTTACTGTTTCCATCGTTTTGCCTTTTCCGAAACTGCCACATGGTTGGAATCATAGAGTATGCAGCCGTTTCAAACTGGCTTCTTTCACTTAGTAATATGTATTTAAGTTTGTTTTCTCCATGTCATTTCATAACTTGATAGCTCGTTTCTTTTTAATGCTGAATACTATTCCATTGTCTGAATGTACCACAGTTTATCCATTAACCTATTGAAGGACACCATGGTTGCTTCCAATTTTGGGCAATTATGAATAAAACTATAAACATGTGTGCACACATTTTTGTGCGGATGTAAGTTTTCAACTCTTTGGGGTAAAATACCAAGGGAAGCAATTGCTGGATCATATGGTAAGAGTATGTATAGTTTTTTTAAAGAAGTCGCCAAACTTTTTGCTTATCGTTGACCATTTATGTTGACTTCCTTTTTTGATTTTACATACAAGGTTGTAACGAGAATTTTGACACCCGAGAGTTTCTCTAGAGTGTATTCTAAGGATGGAATTGCTGTCACACAGGCTTTGTGAATATTTAACTGTACCAGATAGTCCCTAATTGCATTCCAAAATGATTGTAACAATTGACATTTTTTATACCAGGAGTGTGTAAAAATCGCCCGTTACTCCACATTCTCACTAATGCATATTAGCAGAGTTCTTTGCTGTTTCCAATCTAGTGATATAAAATGGTATCGCATTGTTGACTTAATTGGCATTTTCTGATTACTCATAAGATTGAACATCTTTCCATAAGTTTATTGGACATTTGTATTTCCTTTTCTATACAATGTCTATTAATGCATGTTACTAATTTTTCTACTGAGTTGACATTTTCTTACTGGTTTGTAGCCATTATGTGTCCTGATTACTGATGCTTTATTGGTTTTATATATTGTAAACATTTGCTGCCGGTTTGAGTTTTTACTTTCATTTTCTTTGTAGTGTCTTGAACTGAAGTTCTTGGTTTTACTTTCATCAAATTTATCAATCTTTTCTTCTATGTTGGTATTTTTTGTATCATGTTTAAGAAATTCTTCCCTACCTCTCTGTCCTAAAAAGATTTCTTATATTTTCTTCTAAAACTTTTCATACTTGGGTATTTAATTTTGTGAAAAGTATAAAGTAATAATCCAATTTCAGTTTTTCTTTAGATAACCAAGTGTCCAACACAATTTATTAATAGTCAGTTCTTTCCCCAGCAATCCAGAATGCCTGCACAATTATAAAGAAATTTGCATATATACCTTTTCTCATTAGGCCATTTGCCTATGCCTGACCATAATTATATGATACTGATTACCATGCCTTTACAGAAAGTCTTCAAATTTGGTAGAGTAAGCTTCTCTATCTTATTCCTCTTTAGAGGTATTTTAAGTATTCTTGGACCTATGAACTTGAATCTAAATTTTAGAATCAGTTTGTCACCATCCTCAACAAATCCCATTGGGATTATTATTGAAATTTTATTGGACTCTACCTCCATTAATATCTTTATGACAGTAAGTCTTTCACTCCATGAATGTGAATTATCTTTCCATTTATTTAGCTCTTATCTAGTGTCTCCCAATACAGTTTAACAAATTTGTCCATACAGACCGTGCACTCATTGCGTTAGATTTATGCCAATGTACTTTACATTTTTATTGCTTTAAAAATGACCTCTATATTTTGTTTTTAATTAACGTTTCAATTTGGAGATAATTGTACATTCACATGAAGTGCAAAAAAATAATACAGAGAAATATTGTATATGCTTCATCTAGTGTCTCCTAATGGTCACATCTTGAATAACTACCTTTTTTTTTTGGCCGCATGGCTTGCGTGATCCCCCATCAGGGATCGAACCCATGCCCCCTGCAGGGGAAGTGCAGAGTCCTAACCACTGGACTGCCAGGGAAGTCCCTTGCATAACTGTTGTACAATAATACAACCAGGAAACTGATGTTGATAAAATCCATGCATCTTATTCAAATTTCACAAATTTTACGTGCGTGTATTTAATTCTAAAAAATTTTATCACATGTGTAGATTCATGTGACCACTATCATATTCAAGACACAGAACAATTCCATCACCACAAGAACCCCTCTCCGCTATCCTTTAGCAGTCACCACTGCCTCCTTCCTACCCACTCTCCAACCCCTCTCTAACCCCTGGCAACAACTAATCTGCTCTCTACAATGTTGCCGTGTCAAAAACGTTACCTGAATGGAATCATATACTATGTAAGCTTCAGGGATTGGTTATTTGACTCAACATAATTTCATTGAGAGCCATCCAAGTTGTTGCACATACCAATAGTTTCTTCCTTTTCATTGCTGAGAAGTGTTCCATGGTATGAATATACATATATTCAACCATTCACCCATTGAAGGACATTTTAGTTGCTCCCAGGGTGGAGCTATTATGAATAAAGGTTTCATTTCTCTGGAGTAATGCCCCAGAGCGCAATTGTTAGGTTGTATTGTAAGCACAGGTATGGCCTTATAAGAAACAGCCAAACTGTTGTCCATTGTATGTCTGCACCACTTTACATTGTGTTTGTGAGATTAACTGAAGTTGATCATGTTGTATTCTCATATTTATATGTTACTGGTCATTTTGGATAACCTCTTATTGATTTTCAAAAAAGAATTTACCCTTCATTTTGCTAAACAAATTCCAACTTGATATTTATATTCTGTCTCTGATGACGTCAAAATCTGAAATGTTGGAGTCCTCACCTAATTTTTGTTGTTTCTGATGACTTTCGTTCATGGTGATTTTTTTCCTAGTGTGTTTGATGGTTTTTTTTATTAGGAGCTCATATTTAGTTGATCTTAATCTGTGGGGAAACTGGAGACCATACTTGAGGATGATTTCCCTCCGGAAGGATTGCGTTTGTCTCCGCTGGGAGTCAGAGGTACAACCTGCCTGGGATGCTTTTAGCTCCTTTCCAGTGACCTGCCTGGGATGCTTTTAGCCCCAGGTTTAATTTAGGGCTCAAATTCCATTCCCCCAAATTGCACTTACTTCACACCTTGGTCTCCCAATTAAAAGTAGACATTGATAGGATAAAGTAAGCAGGGAGACAGCAGCCTGGAACCAAGTGCTGAGTGGCTTGGGACCATGGCATGGCACGAGCAAAGGAGGTAGACCCAGTTGCTGTCCCTCAAAATGCACACTGAGCCCTGCATAGGAAGAGGCAGAATAAAAAAATAAGTATGAGGATTCAGTGCAGAAAGGGTTCTGTAAGACCCAACTTGGGAATGAAAGGTTTTCAGAGGCAAACTAGTACCTTCTTTCAAATTTTACCTAAGACCAACCCTGGAAAAAGCCCTTTTTGGCAACTTTCAGATATTTGAAAGTCTCCTTTCCAATCTTACTAAGAGTATTAAAATAATGAGACCTCGTTTTGCTAGAATTCCAGCCCATCTAAACTGAGTCATGTCAGTTAAACAGCTACTTTAGGTAGTGAAGCTGTAAGTAATGTTCCCTGAGACCAGTGTGAACTAGAGCAGTCTCCATTTATGGGGCTTGTAGCCCAACTTTTCCATGAGGCCACAGTTACTTATCCTGAGCTAGGGGATATTTCCATGCACATAGAGTTAGCCAAACCTGGATACTATATTAAGTGGCCTATTTCCATGTCTAACAATCCTTTTTGTTGCATAAGGATACTGAAACATAAACAAAAATGTAAACTCTTGGTTATATATCCCTTACCAAGTGGCAGAAGCCTGGGTCTACCAGTGTTTAAATATTTCTATTTTGAATATTTTCAAACATACATAAAAATAGAACAACATCATAAACTCCCATAGACCCACCACTCAGAGTTAAAAATTTATCAAGATTTCTGTCATACTTAGTTTACCCCTTTTGAGGTTCTCTTGTTTGTTGTGTTTTGTTGTTTTTTTGAAATGGATTGTTGTTTTTGTTTTAGCTAAAAACTTTTAAAGTTACAGATGCGATATTTCAACACTAAATCGTGCAATATTCATTACTAATATTATGAGTCAATAAAATTATCTCCCATATGCACAATACCATTATTGTACCTAAAAACTTTAACACAATGCAGGCTGCACAGTAAGGATTTTTCATAATTTTTTCAACCCGTCCTCTATAGAGGATCATTTGGGCTATTTCTAGTCTTTTGCTTTTATAAGTAATTATCAGACCTTTCATGACTAATTCCTAAAAGAACACAGAAGTTTAATTTTGCTTTGAGGCTCCTCCTTCGAATATATGCTTGTTTTACACATTCAAGTCCCCCTGTATGTAACCTGCTCTGGATTTTGGCAGGAAGAGTAAATATGTTTACTGAGAGCATTTCTTGAAATGTACTAATGTGTTTTGGTTTCCTTGGGTGAAGATGACTGAAGTCAATGTCAGACAGACAAATGTGGCCAAAAAAAACATGTAATTTACAAATAGAAAGCAAACCCAGCCTCTGGTCATCCTAAATGAAAAAGTAGTTTGGCTTGCTTCCCACTGATTTTTAAAAGAACAAATCTTGGAATGTTCTCAATTTCCTTACAATCTAACATTTATTGGCTTCCATTTCCGTGAGTTCTTTTTAATCAAATGAATCTTTTGAATATCTGAGTCAGTGTGAGGTCAAGTGGCAAATTTTTATATTCACCATTTGTTCAGTGAAATGGAACTTCTAAAAGACAGTCAGTAAATCACTCTGTCATTTGAAAAGTGAGCTAGAAGAAAGATAATGGGAGTGGTAAGAAAAATTATAAAATGCCAAATATATTCATTGCAATTCATTCATGAAACAGAAGAGAACCAATTTCAATCTTTGAAGCATAATTCCAATATAACCTTTCTTTTCTTTCACTCAAGGAGCTCAGAGAACCAACCTCAGCTCAAATGTCTCTAAATATAGAAAATCAGTTTAACTTGGGAATATCGGCCTGTAAAATGTTAGCAGCCTTTTTTTAAGCTTCTGAAGTCCCAGTTTTCACGTGTACACTCCATGTCTAGTGTAAAAGGTGAATATCATCGACTCTCATTTACTCAGGGCAGGGCCTCCTTGCTCTCCCTGCCCTGTTCTCTAACAGAATCCATCAGAGAGCAGAACAGCCTGTGGAAAAGCCCAGGCCCTGGAGTTGGGCAGAGCGGCATTCCAGCCTTTGCTTTGACACTTACTGGCTGCATGACTTTGGATAATTTATTTATCTTCTCAATATTACTTGTGCCACTATATAAATTTGGATTATAATATCTGCCCTCTAAGGTGTGGGGAGAACTGAATTGAGTGGTTCTCAAACTTCATTGTAATTTAGCATCACCTGGGAAGCTTTTAAAAACCCAGATGCTCAAGCCTCATCCTAGACCAATAAAATCAGAATCTCTGGGGGACACCCAGGTATCAGTATTCTTTGTTAAGCTCCCCCAGTGATTCCACTGTGCAGTTAAGTTCAAGAACCCTACTGCTCTGGTATATATAAGTATCTAGTATACCTGTCCCTCAGCAGACTCTGTATGTGGTGACTATGACTATTATGTCCTATCAAATTTCAAAACGCCTTCTTTCTTTCCATTTTCTCATCTGGGATGTCTCCATACTGTTAAACTGGGTAAAATTTGATATTAGAGCTTCCTTGCTCTCACCATCATCCTGTTTTTCCCTTTGAGATTTCCCTTTCCTTTCTTATCACCATTGACTCCTTTAATAAAATAGCCATCTAGGGAACAATATTCAATATCCTGTGATAAGCCATAATGGAAAAGAATATGAAAAAGAATGTATGTATATGTATAACTGAATCACTTTGCTGTACAGTAGAAATTAACACAACATTGTAAATCAACTATACTTCAATAAAATAATTTTTTTAAGGCAAAAAAAAAAATAGCCATCTAATACCCCCAAAATTAAACATGCCAAGAGAGGGTAGAAAGTTAATCTCTCCAAGTAGAATTTCATACTGCCTGGCCTCAAAAAGTGAGATGGAGATCACTGGGTCATCTTGGTGATATCTCAATAATAATCCTTGTCACCACTTACTGTACTAGGGTAACCATGGGGTTAAAATTTATGATTCACCATTTCCAACTCTATTCAGTGACACAGTGTGGCTGTTTCGGTTCCTTTTTCATACGATTCCATATTTTTATTCCAGTTCTTCTTTGTGCAGTGCAGTAAAAATTGTCCTGGTTAATTTCACATCACCATTGTCATGGGTGCCATGGCACGTGGCCAAACCAACACTGCAAGCATCTGACTTGAGACACATCCATTCCCAGGGTTGCCAGACTGTGATTTGTGTGCTTTTAACTGAAATGAAAATATAAGTTAATTAAGATGAGATGATAAGTGATGAGTCCGTCCTGAGTCAGAGAATTGTTGCTTCAAGAAAACAAGTTGTAGTGTTGCTGCATGCATGAACCAACTCGTGTTTATACTGACGTGCTTTATAAGTGTGTGTCAACCATCCTCGGTAGACTTCTCACACAAAGATGAATAATTTTCTCCAAGGCTTATTTTTTTTTTTTTTAGAAAGTGTTCTTTTTTAAAAAATTTCATTTATTTATTTATTTAATTTTGGCTGTGTTGGGTCTTCGTTTCTGTGCGAGGGCTTTCTCTAGTTGTGGCAAGTGGGGGCCACTCTTCATCGCGGTGCGCAGGCCTCTCACTATCGCGGCCTCTCTTGTTGCGGAGCACAGGCTCCAGACGCGCAGGCTCAGTAGTTGTGGCTCACGGGCCTAGTTGCTCCGCGGCATGTGGGATCTTCCCAGACCAGGGCTCGAACCCGTGTCCCCTGCATTGGCAGGCAGATTCTCAACCACTGCGCCACCAGGGAAGCCCTGCAAGGCTTATTAAATCAAGGTGACAATTGAAAATTGACAGATGAAAAGTTGAACCTCCCAAGTAAGCCAAACATTCGAACTGAACAATATGAAATTTCAATCTCTGCCTCTTTAACATCTACAAAGTCTTCTATCAGTTTGTAGCTCAGACTAATAACACGAATCGACGAAGAAGTTTCATTCTTGTTGAGCCATCTCCACGTCCATGAAGATAAGGTTTTGAGGGAAGGTATACAGCAGCATTTAGTTTCCATTGTTCTGTGTTTGCTGTTCAGCTGCTTCAAAGAGTAGTCGACATGTCCACACGGCTATATTTAAAATGGATGACCAACAAGGACCTACTGTATAGCACAGGGAGCTCTGCTCAATACTCTGTAATAGCCTAAATGGGGAAAGAATTTGGAAAAGAATAGATACATGTATATGTAGAACTGAATCACTCTGCTATGCACCTGAAACTAACACAACATTGTTAATCAACTATACTCCAATATAAAATAAAAATAGAATTTTAAAAAAACACAAAAAACCATTAACGTTGCAACATATCTTAAAAAAAAAAAAGAGTAGTCGACATTCATATCAACCATTTCACAGCTCAGCTCCCTGCAGTAAGTGGATATAAGAGGAAACCAAATTTTAACTCAATGTCTAAGTACCTTTGTTTTGATTGCCTCCTCTTTTTTTTTTTAATTTTGAAATAGTGTATTTTATTTTATTTTATTTTTTTAACATCTTTATTGGAGTATAATTGCTTTACAGTGGTGTGTTAGTTTCTGCTTTATAACAAAGTGAATCAGTTATACATATACCTATGTTCCCATATCTCTTCCCTCTCGCATCTCCCCCCCTCCCACCCTCCCCATCCCACTCCTCCAGGTGGTCACAAAGCACTGAGCTGATCTCCCTGTGCTATGCGGCTGCTTCCCACTAGCTATCTATTTTACATTTGGTAGTGTATATATGTCCATGCCACTCTCTCACTTTGTCCCAGCTTACCCTTCCCCCTCCCCATATCCTCAAGTCCATTCTCTAGTAGGTCTGCATCTTTATTCCCGTCTTACCCCTAGGTTCTTCATGACCTTTTTTTTTTTTTTCTTAGATTCCATATATATGTGTTAGCATACTGTATTTGTTTTTCTCTTTCTGACTTACTCCTCTTTACTCCATAGGTGAGGGAGGGAATCTCACCCAACGATTTCAAGCCAACCTGCAACACCCACACTGGACAGATGGCAGTGGCAGTAGTTTATTAGTCACATATACTCCCAGCCCGAAAGAAAAGGACACCGTGCCATGCAGGGCCACCCTGGGGGTGCGCTCTGGAACAGGGTGACCAGTCAGAGGCTGGGAGAGGCAGGTTCTGTAGTAACAGGAGGGTGGGTGACCCCTGGTTCCAGGGCAAGGATGAGATTGGCTCGTTTGAATAATTCTGGGGGCTGTCAGAAACCTGCTCCTCAGGGATGAACAAGCCCTGGGCCTGGCTCCCGCAAGGAGTGAAGTTGTTTGGCTGGGGGACCCCATCCAGGCGAGCAGAGCAGGGAAACTTGCAGTTCTGCCACTCAAGGTCCTCCCAGTTGTCCCCACATGTCAAGGCACACAGTACTGAGCTTTAACTTAAGGTCATATTCCAGGACCTTATACATTGAGGGCTGTCCAGTCACCTGATGGGATAATGAGAGGGCGAGATGACCAGTGGTTGGCATTCTCAACGGGCACTTCCTTGTTTAACTGTGTATCTTTCCCATTAAGTTGGAAACTTCCTGCGGACAAGGGCTGCGTCTCTCTCGCTTCCCGCTGTCATCCCAGCTCCACACAGAGCACAGGACATCCATTCATTCGTTGATTAATGTCTTCATCAGCTCTCGAAGATCCTCTGGACGTCACCATTTTATAAATCTGATTCAGGGAGGCTAGTTCAGCTTCATGTTGACAGAGAGAAAACATATTAACTTCACCACCTTGTCATCTTCAATTCTGCAGCATCGCCTAATCCTATCCTACTTCATAGAGCTCTGGGGAAAACAAATACTAAATTTCAATCTCTTAATATTGTTTTTTGACATGCCTGTTGAGAGTCTAAGGGCTACGAAAATATAACCTCGGCAGAAACAGAGAACAAAAAGAGCCAGCCTCTAGCCAGTGAAAGTGAGAGTGATTGTGTTAGCTGATATATGCCAAGAATCCTTTCCTTCATTGCTCACTGCGGATGTCAGGATGTACACTCCTTTGTGCTGCTCTCTTCAATGTGTATAATTCTGGAAAATGAGTCAGCCTGTTTGCTTCCCCCTTACTCCCTCTTTAAAATTCAAAGGCAAGGCCCAATCCCAAATACTGTTTCTTAAATGTTGACTCAAGAACAAAATATACTGAGAGACCATTGTTTAAAGTGAATCTAGCAAGAGCTGCCCAGAAAAGAAGTAAAATAATGGACACCAATATCCAGATGGCTTTTCTGATGAATCAATTGGATTAAATCCTATCTAGTATCCACAAGCTTCCTTCTCATATATTGTAATTTTTCACTATTTTGGCTGATACAATTTCAATTAATAAAGTACACATGACACAGCAGCCACTTGAAAGTGATTTCAGTGAGAAGAAAATGATCTGTAATGAACTGTTTCAATGGAGATTAGAAAATATTTCACTCTTCACAATTTTCCCCCTACTAATTAATCCTTAGTGGAAAGAATTCTGAAGACTTCAATCTCCATTTTATAAGCTATCTGGGCTTGGAGATCACAATCTCTCCAAGCTTCAATTTCCTCATCTGTGTAAAGTGGGGACAATAATACTTGTCTTGCCAAGTCATCTTGCAAAATAAATGAGATAGTACCCCTGAAAACACTTTGCAAAGTACAGAATGTTATGTACAAATGTAAGATACTATCAGACCAAAAGTTCTTTGGTATTTTCATTTCATGCTTTTTCCCCCTGAATCCTCCAGTTATTTTTCTGTCAATAAGTGAAATAAAAACTAAAATGTTGCTATTACTACTGAAACTGATCTCTGTAATTTCACTACTCCTAAATGGGCAGCCCAAATGCAATCTCAAACTCCAAACCCAGACTCCAAACAGAACTCGTCTATGGAATAATGATTAGAAGCCTGGTCTCCAGACCCAAGTGCCTGGATTAGATTCTTGTTCTGCCGCCTCCTTGCTGTGTAGCCTAGAACACGTCATTTAATCTCTCTGAGCCTCCGCTCCCTTTACCACAATATTGGAATCATAATGGCTTCTCCTTCATAGTTCTCATGAGCATTAAATGGATTCTCACATGTTGTGTATCTAGACAGTGCCAGACATGTGGTAAGCCCTCAGTAGATCTGGTTGTTATGAGCTGTATTACCTCCAGACTCTCTCCACCTGCTTCTCCCCCGACCTGGTGCCCGACTACCCAGCAGGTTTCCTGTTTCCTTGGGGACCCGAGGGCTAGAGCCTCCTATGCCGCCATCTTTCCGATGTCATTCCTCATTCCTCGATTTCTAAGCCATTTTCACTTCCGTCTCCTCTTTCTTCTTTTCTTTCTTTTTTCTTTTTTTTTAATCCCCTCTTCTCTAATCAGTGTCACCTGGCCCCAAGTACTTTTCAATTTAACAATGCTTTGTAAAGATACTCAGATACTTTGGGTGCACAAAAATATTGCTAGTCAAGGTTAAATAGTATTTAGAATTGATATGAAATGAAGGTAGTCAAACTTAAAAGAAAATTAAACTCTTCCAGGGTAGTCTCTTAATATTAGGAATCAATATTTAGACAAACAGCATCTATTACTGAATGCTTAGCTGGATTTGGAAAGAAACGCTTAGTTTCTCTATGGTTTAATCCAGAGATGTCTCTGTATAACCAGAATACTCAGTAAGTAGTACACTAATAATGACACTAAAGCCAGGGCCAGCTACGTAATCTGCCAGGTCCAATGCACATTGAAAACGCAGAGTCCCAGCTGAATGGGGCAATCAGTCTTCCCTTCCCACCAGGTCCTCTGCCCCCACCCACAGCCGACCACCGACCCTCAGGGACTGCAGCCCCCTCCCAGGACACACTCAGTACCCACGTGGGCAGTGGGCGGTACCTGGAAGGGGATGGACCAGAGCACCCAGGGCTGCTCCCCTGCCAGAGTCCTCAGGCGCGTGCGGACGCTGTCCATCCAGGTGCCCACATCCAGGCCCCCAGCCAGGGAGAAGGCGATGGCAAAACGGGGGCTTCCTCCCAACCAAGCCGTCCTGTCAGTTGCTGCCTCGACTGAGAGTGGGCAGGGGCGGCCCAGGCACCAGGTAGCCAAGAACCCATCCCAGGAAGGGGGAAGGAGGTGAGACAGGCAGAACCACGAGGGAGCCAGTCTCGAAGCCCCCAGCACGTGCCCCCTTCAGAACACAGGTTCAAAGATAAAAGTATTAAGAATTTCAAGACGGCAATTACCGAGCATTACACCCCAAGCACAGAGCTCTTCTGAGTGAGTTCAGTGCAACTGCACTTGTCACTGCCGAGGCAATGTAGTTAAACGTCCACTGAAAAGGAAAATAAGTATATTATCCATCAAAGCTAAGGTTCTCACTACTCAGCCATAAAAAAAAAGAGTGAAAGAAGGCCATTTGAAGGAACATGGATGGACCTAGAGATTATCATAGTAAGTGAAGTAAATCAGACAGAGAAGGACAAATATCACATGATATCACTTATACGGGGAATCTAAAATATGATACAAACTGACTTATTTACAAAACAGAAACAGACTCACAGACATAGAAAACTTACAGTTTCTACAGGGGAACGAGCGGGGTGGGGATAAATGAGGCGTTTGGGATTAGCAGATACAAACTGCTACATATAAAATAGATAAACAACAAGGACCTACTGTATAGCACAGGGAACTATATTCAAACCATAATGGAAAAGAATATGAAAAAGAATATATAAAAGAAATGTATAAAAGAAACTGAATCACTTTGCTGTACACCTGAAACTAACACAACATTGTAAATCAACTATACTTCAATAAAAAATTAAAATTTAAATTTAAAAAAAGTTAAGATTCTATTTGTATTCTTATCAGTCATTAACTAGTGTTTACTCAATACCTACTGAGCCTTGTATTGGAATTAACTAGGATTGCTGCATTTTAGAAAGATGGAATCCAGGTACATACTTAATTGCATGAAACAACCTTTCTCGAATAATATTGGATTATTAGGATACTGATGATGAGAAAAAGGAGGAAGAAGAGGAGGTGGGAGAAGAAGGAGGGGGAGAGGGAGGAGGGAAAGAGGAAGAAAGAGGAGGGAAAATAAGAGGAAGAGGAGGGGAAAGAGGGAGGGAGGAGAGAAAAGTGGAACAAGGTGGAAAGACCAAACAGAGCTCGTATTTTTAGTAAATCACAACAGTTCCTACTAATTTCTTCTTGCTGATAAAAAAATCACATAATATGTCAATTAGGCATAATTAGACAGAATTCAGACAGAATAATGTCAATTGTTTATGTCATTAGTCACATAACTAGTTTAACTTGCTCTGAGTTCTATTATAAAGCAAATATAACACAATTTACTGAAAGCATTTTACCAGGCTTTAAGAACACCACGAGCTACTACTTTTGTTTCCTAGGCATATATTTATGCAATTTTACTTTCATAGTGTGTTTAGCTTGTTTTTAAAAAAAAAATACTTACAATGATGTTTCTGCAAATGTTCTTATTTACAGGTTGAGCTGTAGTTATAAAAACTCATTTTGTTTGCATCTGACTTTCAGAATTTGTAGAATGACATTTATATTAGCTACCCCCCAAAATGAGTTATGTTTTACTGCTGCTATTACTATTATTGGCTCTAAGCAAGACAGAAAATCAAACGTAATCTAAAGAAGCTACAAAGATTTTTAAAAAATTTTTATTGGAGTATAATGTTGTATTAGTTTCAGGTGAACAGCAAAGTGAATCAGTTATACATATACATATATCCACTCTTTTTTAGACTCTTTTCCCATATAGGTCATTACAGAGTATTGAGTAGAGTTCCCTGTGCTATACAGTAGGTCCTTATTAGTTATCTATTTTATATATAGTAGTGTATATTTTTAAGGATGTCCATTTTATGTGTTACTTGTAATGATCTTCTTGAATACTATTAAAGTACCAGTCCAGTAGTCTGCTCTGCCTTTCCAGTTTTGATATTAATTTATGACACATAAACACATTTTTAAAAGACTTTTTTCCTTACCCTACAAAGAACCGTGACTGTTGGGTACATGGGATGAGCTCTGATGACTGTTTATTGAGTGCCTACCATGAGCTGTATATCTTCTAAATATCATGTAATAATATGACACTCACAAGAGCCATTTGATGTAAATGCTACTCATCCCCACATTTTCTTGTTTAACAGATGAAAAAACTGAGGTTCAGGTAGATTAAGCAATTTGACCAAGGACGAAACAATCCCTAAGTGGATTCAATCCATTCCTGAACGACTCCAAAACTGTTGCTATTTCTTATCTGCGAGGCTGCCTTCCTTCTCATGGTGGATAACTTTATATTTCATCTTGTGAGACAGTTGTCAAACTTTTAGTGTGAAAAGAGGTGCGGTACACATTTAATAAGCCTCAGTGTTTTCCAGAATAAGCTTCCTAACATCTCTGATTACATATGCATAAGTTTTGACGTTCTTTCATTGAGCTTGAATTTAGGAGCTCTAATAATCAGTACCCTCAACTCAAAAACAACAGTAGTTTAAGCCTTTGAAGTCTCTGACGTTGGTTCTGCTTGAGTCACGGTGGGGGCGGGGTGGAGGAGCTGTGGGTCTAGGTTCATCACAGCCACCTGAGGGGCTATAGGACCCCGAAGAGGGGAAGCTGGCCTGGCAAATGAGAGTGTCCTGCTTTATGACGAAGGATCGGAAAAAGACGGGATGGCCTGGGTGGTGCCGCTTCCGCTGTTATCCACCAACAGGACAGTCGGATCTTTTTCCCTTGTTCCATAAGTGCCTGGGAGGGAGTCTTCAGATCTATCGGAGCCTGGGAGCCAGTTAAAAGAGAACCAAAACGGGTGGTTTCTGATTCCCTTAGCTAACATAGGAGCCATCCAGAATAGTTGAAGTTTCTTCATGTATAAAATAAATAATTTGGACTATGATGCCTTTAATTTTCTCTAGTCTAGCGTACGGTGCCTAATACAGCACCCAACAATACACTAGGAATTAGAATTTTGAGCAAGTAAATGTCTGAGATTTTCAATGTTTTGAAATGGAGAAATTTTACTTCCCTATGACTGTTTTTAAATGTTAGAAATGATCAGTATGTTCTACAAATATCTACTCTACTAAAAAGCTCAGGGAAAAAAATTCTTTTCAGAAAAATCACTTCTATAGTTTATGTATTAAGAAAATCTATTTTGAGGAAAAAATTGCCAGTCTTCCATTCCTGGCAATGTGAATGACAGAACCAGATAAATTGCATATACACTCTGACAAATTTTTCAGAGCTCTATCACTGTATTATTTAATACAGTTAAACAACAAGGAATCTACCAGGAAATTGTGCAGTCAAAGATATGAAATGTGTGGATGCAAACCCAGTCAGTTTTAGAGGAAATCTTGAGCTATGAAACTCCAAGTCCTGATAAAATATCAACCACACACCATGAATACACAGAGGTACCAAAACTGCCAGAAGACAAAGGATGAAAACGTCCAACAAGACTTTTTTCATTGTATAAGTGTTTATTACAACACAGATTTTAGGGAAAGACACGTTGTTTTTTTAGCAGGAAAAACACATTTTTCTTAATTATAGTAATTCCTGCTGGCATTGTCTGGGAGGTCTCAAGGCATTTAAATATGCTCTGTCAGTGTAAAGACCATATAAGCTGTATTAAATATTTATTTAATATAGTAATTAATAATCTTTTTTGCATCCCAGATCCTTTGAGGGAGGTGATGAAAGCTCTGGATCAAATTTTCAGGAAAATAAGCCAGTTGTGCCCCAAATTGCAGGTGCTCCATGGACCTCCGGTTAACAATCGTGTAGCTGCAAATATCCAGGAGCTACACAGATCTTTAAATATATGGATATTTACTATATATTATTTCACATAGTATAATATAATATATATTTATCTTCTGCAACAGAATAGTTTGAGACTATTTTGCAAAAGGAATCACATTATATAATACTTTATTACAAAATTAAAATTACAGGAAATAAAAATGATTTAAACTTTATTATCTAACTAGCAGGGTTTCACTGATCTCTGATGGATAATGTAATAATATAATAAAAACCAGTAAACAAAGAGAAGAACATTTTCATAATGAGCAAATTTAGAATATATTAAGATTTGAGGAAACTTCTTTTCATGGAGCATAATATATCAAATTACCATGAAATGAGAATATAAAACCTTTTTTAAAATTCAGTTTGCTTACTTTAGCAAAAATGACTTCAAGATGGTCACTAGTTTTCCACCCTTTGCTTGACCGTGACATTTGTCTAATTTTAGGGGCAAGGAACCATTTTTTCGTTTGTTCACTTTGTCAAAAACATCCCGTTATCTCCCACAAAAATATGGACTGTCCAGGCTCAAAACTCTCTTCAAAACCCGACCTTTACCTTAGTGCCATGTGCTGCTGCAGAATAGCAAGAATTCCTTCCAAGAAGAAGAAGCTTCGAGAAAGGAAGATCACCATATCTGGCATGCTTGTGGGTGGAAATACAGGTTCTTCAAGGAGCTGCTTTATCTGCTTCATCTTTCTGTCTTTCCCCCATGACAACTCCATGGTGACTCATTCAGCAAGGAGGCTGATTGAAGACACACGCACACACACACACACACACACACACACACTATAAGGTTCCAGAACTTCAGCCTTGTACACAATGCGCACTGTGTATAATGGTCTACAGAAGCCAGTGCTTTTTCCTGCACAGAGCAGCTGCTCCATGTTTTTGCAGGGAAATGAAATTCTTTTCTTGTTGCTTTTTCCCCTGTAAGTTAGAAGCAAACACTTGCCACCTGGACTCTTTCTGGTCTTCAGCTTCTGTTTGATGCTAAAGCAAGCCTGGTAGGCCAATGGATAAAAAAATATGCTTCTAAGACCCAGACTAAAAATAAGAGTTAGGCTTTTTCATGTTTTACTCATATTACTGAAACAAAGCCTTAACCACATTATAGCATTACAATTTCAGGACCAGCCTTTCAAAATCAGGGAGGACAGCCAATCGAATTGCCTAATCCTGGATGCATATTTCTTCCTTTGAATTCTTCCAGTAATTGTACATATAACACTTTAAGGTGCCCTATAACATCAGCGTGTTTGTAGCTGTGTGACTTATTAACCAGATTATATAACACCTCTCTGATCATTATACACATCCTTTCCTTCCTCATACATCCAAGGTCCTTAGGAATGTGTCCATCCTTTTGTTGAAATGAGCATCAAATATGTGATTTGATTTTAAAACTATTTACAAACAGCACGTAGATCATAGACTCTTTAATTTCTCAAGCTGGTTGAGCAGAATTAAGAATATACAATTCTTTATGATGAGTAAATGAAAGTCACATAAGACACTCAGCGTAGTACATGCAGGTACCCTGCAGGGCCTTGATCAGTTGCTATTTTGGTTGTTATAGTCTCCTCATCAAGCTCAGCAATTTGTAAGTTATAGGAGTTCAATAAGTATTTGGCTGGATAGATGAGTCAATGATTGAAGAGAGAGTTATCTCAGCCCTGCAAACAGATTTTTTGAAAATAATTGCCTGGCATCAATAAATTAATTAAGGTTTGCTTGAGAGTTTTCCATACACATTAATATTAGAACAGAGGAAGACTTTATGGACTATACACTCCACTCTAGCGAGGTTTAAAAGTTCACACTAGTCCTGGGACTTTCCTGGTGGCGCAGTGGTTGGGAGTCGCCTGCCAATTCAGGGAACATCGGTTTGAGCCCTGGTCCGGGAAGATCCCACACGCCGCAGAGTAGCTAGGCCCGTGCGCCACAACTGCTGAGCCTGTGCTCTGAAGCCCACGAGCCACAACTACTGAGCCCACGTGCTGCAACTACTGAGGCCCCCGCGCCGAGAGCCCGTGCTCTGCAATGGGAGAGGCCACCGCTGTAAGAAGCCTGTGCACCGCAAGAAAGAGTAGCCCCCCCATCGACGCAACTAGAGAGAGCCCGAGTGCAGCGGCAAAGACACAACGCAGCCAAAAATAAATACATTAATTAATTAAAAAAAAAAGTTCACACTAGTCCTGATAGCTACGTGTCTTCTATTAATCCAGACCAAGACCTACTCTTTAAAAATCATTGATTAATATGATAGACGACTCAGTAGGAAATGTGATCAATGGAAACTTCACTCCGGATTCTCAAGGGACCATAAGAAGCTCATTCACTAAAGGTGAGGTGACCCTAGACCCTAGTACACTATTTTCTCCAACTGACAAGAACCTGATTTTTTTTTTTTTTAAGAACCTGATTTTTAACACAAAAATGCATAATATGCCTATGTCTGCATTCATTTAAGTGCAAGAATAAGGAAATATAGAACATATTAAGTATATATTGCTTACATTATAAGGAAATTTAAGTATAAGAGTAAGGAAATATATGCAACCTGGGTTGATGTAGGTCGTGACTAGAGACCAAGCAGCTGATTGGGAAGACGTTGAAAACTTAATTGCTATTATAAATAAATATTGTTAGTTTTGTACTTCATTTGAGAAGGGTAAGCTTTTACCTCACCTCAGGTATTAAAATAATATTGAATGGGCCTTGATGCCTAGAGGAAAAGATGTTTTCATTTCACTACCATGGGAAATTATAGGTTATTTTCCTTTATTCCCTGATCTATTTATTCGATCGATATTTACTGAGTACCTACTAGTTGATGGGAGGGTAGCTTGTAACCAGCTCCTTATATGTGTGGTTCTTATGTGCTTTGATTATTGAATTGGCAAGATCTTGTTATACCATGGGGGCAGAAAGATGAACAGTACGTAAAAGGTAAAATTTCACAGGAAACAGGAAGTCATTCATTTTGAGAAAGGGGATCTTTCTGAGCCCAGAAATCGGAAACAAACAGGAGGCTTTAGTTGGGCAGAATTCAGTATAAAACACTATGCCTGGAAGACTAGAAAGGTCCCTTGGCCTGAATGTGCTACAAATCAATGCAAAGGGAGAATCTACTTTCTTTGGGCAAATTTGTTGGTCCTGGTTCTACATAAGAAGGATTCAGAATAAATGTTAGGGTCCCGTGTTGTTTGTGTATCTGTCTCCTTCGAGACCTCAGCTTATCACTAGCAATCATCAGTTAGTAGGCAATGAGAGGAGACAATGTCTTGCATACAATTTGACCAGTTATATTTGGAATGCTGCCGGAACTCAGAGGAAAAGTAAGCGATACATTGGGTTAGGTCGGGATGTCATTACTGGGATGGGATTTGAAGACAGAGCAGAAGAAAGTAAAGACATGCTCGGAAGCAGGAACAGCATCAGTAAAGGTACAGAGGTGTAAAAACATTTGTTTTATTTGGGGACCGATAGTGAGCAGTCTGATGTGGCTAGGAAACAAGGAGAAGAAGTAATAGATTAGCAAAACAATTGTTAATGCCTTTAATAGTGGAAAAACACCTTCCTTAAAACAGAAGTTTTAGGTGTGGGACCTTGAACAAGCATCCTAACCATTTAGGACCTCAGTATCCTCAACTACAACAGAAACAAAGGAAGGTAGATAATCTCCAAGATTCTTCTCAATGTGAAACACTCAATGATTTAGGAGACAATCAAGTGAAAAATGTACCTTAATACAGTGCAGATATTTATTCAACAAGTTTTTGTTATGTCATAAACTACACAGCACAGTGGGGAGAAAAGAAATGAAACCCACACCGAGGATTTTTAGGGCGGTGAAAATGTTCTGTATGATTCTATAAGGATGGGTACAGGTCATTCGTTACACATTTGTCCGAATCCATAGAAGGTACAACACCAAGAGTGAACCCCAATGTAAACTATGGACTTTCGGGGGATAATCACGTGTTAGCGTAGGTTCATCAGTGTTCTTTGAGGGGCCAATGGTAGGAAGCACCTATTGTGCCATTTTGCTGATGTCACCCTGTCCAGAGCCCTGCATGGCCCCTTCTCACGGTCCTTCTACAGCAAATAACATTTGAGTGCCCTTGCTTCTGGAATGGGGCCTATGAAACTGCCTTTTAAGCAAATATCTCAATTTACTCTGAGGCAAATAGCCTGTGAGCCACACTGTGAAAAACATTTCAAACACAAAGCCTTCAAGTCAGACATGTCCCTTCATTTTTGTGTATTTGCTTTTTTGATAGTACAATAATTCCTGCATTAAAGACGAACACTGAATAACAAAACTACTTATCTAAGATACATTAGGACATCCTGTCTTCAGGCCAAGTCTGAGTCCTCTATCATTAACTGTGATTGCTAAAGCAGAGCGGCCTCAATTAACTGAGAATATGCCAAAGCTATTATCAATACTAGATTGCTAAAATTGCTAACATCATTGGGAAGAGGAAAGAGAAATAAATGGGCCTTTTCAGGCAAGGAATTAATAAGGGGGAATGGCATCACTTGCCAGGAAAATAAAAGCTATTCCTTACGTCAAAAGAGGCTTCACAAAGAAGCTTGAAGCCGAAGCTTGCCAGTGACAATTAGATATCAGCAATTCTACCACTGTCCAGTTAGCAATAAGGTAAGTTCTCAAAAATGTGTTCCCCAGGCCAATAACATTAGCATCATCTAGGACCCTGTTTAAAAAAAAAAAAAGGTAACTTCTTGGACCCCTCCCAGCCCCACTGAGTGAGAAACCCTGGGGATTAAGCCCAGCAATCTGCACGGTAACAAGAGCCTTCTGACAAACACAGTGAGTGCTGGTGAGGATGTGGAGAAATTGGAACCCTTGTGCACTAACAGTGGGAATATAAAATGGTGCAGCCACTATGGAAAACAGTGTGGAGTTCACTCAAAAAGTTAAAAGTACAGCTACCATATGATCCAGCAATCCCACATCTGGGTATATACCCAGAAACAGTGGAATCAGGATCTCGAAAAGTTATCAGCACTCCCACGTTCATTGCAGTATTATGCACAACAGCTGAGATGTGGAAACAACCTAAATGCCCATGGACAGATGAATGGATAAAGAAAATGTGGCATATACATACAATGGAATACTATTTAGTCTTTAAATAGAAGGAAATCTCACAATATGTAACACCATGAATCAACCTTGAGGGCATAATGCTAAGTGAAATAAGCCAGTCACAGGACAAATACTGAATGATTCCACTTACATGAGGTATCTAAAGTAACCAAAGTCAAAGAAGCAGAGAACAGAATGGTGGTTTCCAGGGGTTTGGTGGGAGAGGGGAAAATGGTGAATTACTAATAAATAGGCATAAATTTTCAGTTAAGCAAAACGTGTAAGCTCTAGAGATCTGTTGTACAACATTGTACAACCTATAGTCAACAATGTATTGAATTGTGCACTTAAAATTTTGTTGAGATTAGATCTCATGTTAAGTGTTCTTATTAATACAAAATAAAAATCCCCTGGTGATTCAGATACAGGCTAAACTTTGAGAACCCCTAGTGTAGAGAGAAGTCAGGAGCCAGCTATTTCGCTATCATGCTATGACTGAGAGTAAAACAAACAAACAAACAAAAAAAAACAAAGCTAAACTCAAGTAGTTACAGGAAAGGATGTAAAAAGCACTAAGAAAAAAAAACCAAAAAATAAAAACTCCAACACAAATCAGATTTACATTAAGGAATCTGGTTATTTTCAGACAGCTGAATCAGATGTTTAACCTTTTATAACATCCTACACCTACCTCTGGTCTGTGTCTTCCTCCCACTGGAAAAATCCTTCAGCTCAATTTAATTAGCATGACAGTTTACAAAGTGGGTTCATACACATTATCTCATTTGATCCTCATACTAATCCATGCACTAGGCAGGGATTAATCCCATTTTATAAGTGAGACAACTGAAACAGATTAAGAGATTTACATGAAATCACACAACTTTTAATCAGCAGAGGCAGAACCTGAATTCCAGACTTTGTCTCATTCCCTAATCCATGCTGCCTTTCTGTCGACTCAATTTACCTACATTCCGGAAATTCCTCCTAAAGGATTTAGTGCAGAATTTCTCAACCTTGACACAATGGACATCTGGGGCTGGTGAGTTCTGGGGTGCTGTTTGCTGGGGATGGGGGCTGTCCCATGCGTTGTAAGATGTTGAGCCGCATCCCTGACCTCTAACCACTAGATGGCAGTAACACTCTTCCCCCAAGTTGCGACAACCAAAAATGTCTCCAGACATCGCTAAATCCCTCCAGGACCAGGTGGAGGGTAAAAATCACTCCTGTTGAGAACACTTGATTTAGTTTAACTAAGCCTCCATTCTGATGGAGCTGAGAGCTTCTTAAACTTCAGATGGCTGAGCCCCACCCCCTGAGCTTCTGATTCAGTAGGTCTGGCGCAAGACCCGAGTATTTGCATCTCTAACAAGCTCCCAGGTGATGCTGATGCTGCCGATTCACGGACCACACTTTGAAAACCACCTGTCTGAACCATTTGTGAGGTCAGAAAGTATATCCCTAAAAAAGATGTTTGCTTTTTTAAAATATTTCGTTACAAAACAATGAATAATCAAAACAAGCAAAGATTGCCTTGATCCACAGCCAGCAGTTCTATATACAACATCTTCCTGTACACCCGCATGAGGTTTCCATGATTAATACATGGCCCTTGAATATTATTTAAACAAAAAGTACTCTGATGTTACTGACTGGAAAATCCCTCATACTTCTTACTTCCTACGTCTCTGTATGAAATTTTTAAATTTATTAGATCTTCAAATCCCTCTTGTGACACAGGAAAGACAACACTCTAGCTTTTTTTTGCCTACCACAGTACTAGAGTTAGCAGGCCAGATCAAGAGATGAAATGAGTAATTCTCTCTCAGAATTACGGGAAGGATCATATTTTATAATGAATTTAAAGTGCTCTCTGTGTGAGAGAGAGAGAGAAATTCTGAAGTCCCAGGTGTAGAACTTTTGATAGATGTTATTCAGAAGATAAAGCAAATCTGTTTCTGAGGATAAAAGATTCTTTTACATTGCTTCCTGGATTTTAAGGAACTATTAATATGTCTCATTCAAGATGTCAAAATCTACCCTCTTAGTTTCCTTTAAAAGTAGGTTTTAAAATTATTTTAAGGAGTTTTTATTTAATAACTCAGATTTATCTTTAGAAATTTGAATCTTAAAGTAAGATTTTTAAGGAAGTTTTAAGAGAATAAATTGGCTTTTATTCAAAAATTTTAGAGTTTTCTAATGATAAGGAAATTGCCCATCGTAAATACTCTTGAAACAGTAGGAAGGCCAGGGAAGGGGAATTATCCCCTATTATGTGCATTTCATGGCCAGTCTACACAGGCAGACCTCAACTCTGTCCAGCAAGTTGGTTTTCAAGGAGTGCTGAGACAGCTAAAGGTTTGAAAAGAAAACATTTCTCTAAGTCCTTGATGGTTAAAATATAGTCCATAGACCAGCAGCATCAGGCATCCCCTGGGAACTTGTTAGCAATGCAGAGTATCAGGCCCCACCCCAGACCCACTGAATCAGAAGCTGCATTTTAACAAGATCCCCAGGGGGATTCACATGCATTAAAATCCGAGAAGCACTGCCTAGCAAAAGCTGGCAATTCTTCAAAATAGAGTTATTAAATAGGAAAAAAAAAAAAAAAAAGAAATCTTGGAAGTTAGAAAAGGCCAGAATCGAATCCTTTTATAAAGGAAAGAAAACCAGACCTATTCCAGAAGCTCACAAATGTTTAGCTTTAAGCTATATTAGAACTGTTTTATTGAAGATGCAAAACTTCTCTGAATTTTTAGAAACTAAATAATTAATATGGGGGGTGTCTGTAAATAAAAGAATGTTACTTTCTCTTTTCATATGTACTCTTTTTAATTAAAAAATATAAAGGCTATAGCTAAGATTCATGGAGAATATCATAGTTAGCAGAATTTTTTAATTGAAGTATAGTTGACTTATATTAGTTTCAGGTATACAGCATATGATTCTATATTTTTATAGATATTCCATATAAAATTATTATTAAATATTTTCTATATTCCCCATGCTGTACATTACATCCTTATATCTTATTTATTTTATACCTAGTAGTTTATACCTCTTAACCCCCTTCCCCTATCTTGCCCCTCCTCCCACCCTCTCCTCACTGGTAACCACTAGTTTGTGCTCTTTATCTGTGAGTCTGTTTCTGTTTTGTCATATTCATTCATTTCTTTTACTTTTTATATTCCACGTATAAGTGAAAACATACAGTATTTGTCTTTCTCTGTCTGACTTATTTCACTAAGCATAATACCTTCCAGGTCCATTCATCTTGTTGCAAATGGCAAAATTTCATTATTTTTATGGCTGAATAATATTCCATTGTGTGTATGTATATATATATATATATATATATATATATATATATATATATATATATATATATATATATATATACCACATCTTCTTTGTCCATTTATCCATATATATACCACATCTTCTTTATCCACTCTTCTTTATCCATTCATAATATTCCATTGTATATATATATATACCACATCTTCCTTATCCATTCATGTGGTATATATATATATATACCACATCTTCTTTATCCATCCATCTTGTAAATGGCAAAATTTCATTATTTTTATGGCTGAATAATTTTCCATTGTATATATATATACCACATCTTCTTTATCCATCCATCTTGTAAATGGCAAAATTTCATTATTTTTATGGCTGAATAATTTTCCATTGTATATATATATACCACATCTTCTTTATCCATTCATGTGTTGATGGACACCCAGGTTGCTTGGTGCTTGTAAACAGTGCTGCTATGCATGTATCTTCTTGAATTAGTGTTTTTGTTTTCTTCAGATGTATACCCAAGGAGTGGAATTGCTGGGTCATATGGTAGTTCTATTTTTAATTTTTTGAGGACCCTCCATACTGTTCTCCATAGTGGCTGTATCAATTTACATTCCCACCAACAGTCTATGAGAGTTCCCTTTTCTCCATATCCTTGTCAGCACTCGTTATTTTTTGTCTTTTTGACGATAGCCATTCTGACACGTGTGAGGTGATGCCTCGTGGTTTTGATTTGCATTTCCCTCATGATTAGTTATATTGAGCATCTTTTCATGTGCCTGTTGGACATCTGTATGTCTTCTTTGGAAAGATTCCTGTTCAGGTCCTCTGCCCATTTTTTAATTGTGTTGTTTGGTTTTTTGATATTGAGTTGTGTGAGTTCTTTATATATTTTGGATATTAACCCCTTATGAGACATATCATTCGCAAATATCTTCTCCCATTCTGTAGGTTGTCTTTTTGTTTTGTTGACGGTTTCCTTCACTGTGCAAAGCTTTTAAGTTTGATTAAGCCCCATTTGTTTATTTTTGCTTTTGTTTCCCTTGCCTGAGGAGATAGATCCAAAAAAATACTACTAAGACCAATGTCAAAGAGTGTACTACCTATGTTTCCTTCTAGGAATTTTATGGTTTCCAATCTTACCTTTAGGTGTTTGTTAACAGAGTTCTTAAGATCTGATGATTTTGAACAAAATTTGCTTTAGCATTTGAGTCTAGGTGATTTTTTCGTTAAATTTGTCTGAACTGAACAGCTAACTGACTGGATTCATTCAAATAGGCACACTGGCCATGTAATTTTTATTTCCTTGTTAAAATATTGTATCACAGTTTTCTTTCCTTCCTCTTTATTTTAAAAGTGATATTCAGTAGATCAATCACCTATACATAGATTTTGAAACATTTTGAAGTTATTATGAGAATAATTGATGAAGAAACAGTCACTTATTTCTTCCACCTTAATAGAGGAAAAAAAAGTGATGTTTGTGTAATGTGACTAGAAATTCTTTCACTGTGATGGTGCTAATTGAAATACAAAAAATACGTTTCTGTTGCATATCTTCCTTTTGAAATCTAACTTGACATTTTAAAACTAAGCATTAACATTTTAACAACCAATAATTATGTAATTATAGCCTGTATATTTTTAAATGATTGAAAGGGTAATGGCCCAGGACAAATGTCTTATAATTAATTGAATGTTTTATGTGAAAAATAGCAAAATGACTCAAGGCTAAAGCAGTGAAAATTTGCAAAATTATTTCTTTGCAATAAACTCACTGTATATTCCATTTAACTAGGATATACAGGCACAATGGGTAATTCAATCAAATGCTAACTTTGCAAAATAAGAAGTGCGTTTTCATGGTGGTATTCAAAGGTCTGCACTAAAGGAAGTGCTTCAAGCCCCAACCCCCCAGCTCTTCCCTTGAGTGGTCCTCCCTCCCACCAGGCTGGGGCCTGGTTCATACAGACCCGAGCCTCAAACCACTTTGAAGAGCCAAAGAGATTCCTGAACCCCCGATGTCAGGAGGCTCCCGATAACGGCACGGAGATCAGTCTCACAACCATTATTTCCACTCAGTAGTTCGACAACTCCTTTTTCTCCTGAAGTGTCTGTTGTAGGGTTCTCCCCTTATCCCTCGCCGTTGACCAATTGGTTTCATTATGACTATCATTTAGTCATAGGAAGTGAATCTAATCCTCTGAAACTTATCAATCAGGAAAGGAAACCTAAGACAATTATCCAGGACTTCCCTGGTGGCGCAGTGGTTAAGAATCTGCCTGCCAATGCAGGGGACATGGGTTCGATCCCTGGTCTGGGAAGATCCCACGTGCCACGGAGCAACTAAGCCCGTGCGCCACAACTACTGAGTCTGTGCTATAGTGCCCACGAGCCACGACTACTGAGCCCGCATGCCACAACTACTGAAGCCCGCGTGCCTAGAGCCCATGCTACGCAGCAAGAGAAGCCACCGCAATGAGAAGCCTGTGCACCGCAATGAAGAATAGCCCCTGCTCGCCGCAGCTAGAGAAAGCCCACACACAGCAACAAAGACCCAACACAGCCAAAAATAAATAAATAAATAAATTTATTTAAAAAAAAAAAAGACAATTATCCAGGTGACTCAAACAAACAAATCCTTCAGCTGTATCTACCTAATAGGAAAAAAACAAAAAAACAAAAAAAAACAGACTTGGCAATTATTTGATAACAAAATAAAGTAAAAAATCTGGGCATTGCAATACCCAAGGTGGATTTTATCTTAAATTAGCCATTTGTGCTGTGTTTAACCTAAACAAATCATATTTAATCTACATCTGCCCATAACAGCTTGAATATACTCAGACTCCACTGTCTGAATATTGGAGAGAAATGTGTTTCTGTCTTAAACCGTCCACACAATTCCCTTGCTTGCCTACTTCCCCATGGGGTTGTAGGTGGACTGAGTGAGGCGTTTCCTGCCATCAGCCTCCTTTCCAACACAGAAATTCAACGAGAAGGAGCCAGCCACATCCCTCGCACTAAAGCGACCTGGAAATCCTGGTACTGTTGAACATGTAAATATTTCAGAGATAACCATGGACATTTTTAAAAGGAAAACTGAGTTAGGAAAAATATATAATGCCTTCCTTTACTTTGCTTCCTCAATACCATGTGTCATTGTAACCGAGCAGGACCCTTTGGGGCCTTCCCAGGACAGGCCTTCCCCCATATCCTCTGCTTTAGCTCCTCTCTGAAGTACCTAGATAACAGTATCTGATGCACATTTCCTGAGTTGCTTTCCAGATGTGAAAACCCCCCACCAAATGGAAGACGTTAACTACTTGATGACCATGAGCAGATAGCCCCAGGTCTCCTCCAGTCTAAGGACCGATAATGTTAAGCCCCGTGACACCACCCTGTTACCTCACCATCAGCCAACCAGAGAACTGTGCACGAGATGATCACTTACCCTGAGACCCTCCACTCCCTCACCTGGCTTTAAAAATGCTTTGCTGAAACCCTTCGGGGGAGCTTGGAGCTTTTTAAGGCATGAGACACTTGTCTCCTTGCATGGCCCTGCAATAAACCTTTCTCTGCTCCAAATTCCCACATCTCAGTTTCTTTGGCCTCACTGTGCGTCGGGCACATGAACTTGCACTAACATCACAAACTGTGTTCGTGATGGTGGGCATAAAAGTGAGTCAGGTACAGCCTTTGTCTTCAAATATTTCATGCTCCAGTAGGAAAGACAGACCAGAACATCACCAATCATTGTAGATGTTGACGAGAACTATACATAAAAATGCCCCGAGAGCTTTAAGAGTAGAGTTGAAGGCCCCTAAAATGCTCTGGGCAGGGGTGGTTGAGGGGAGTTAGATTTGTGTAGGGAACTTGGGAAAGAGCTGGGAGATCAGTGGTGTGAGACAGAAACTATGTAATCAACCTTGAGGCTTTCACAGTAGTGATTACAAAGGGATGTTGCTTATGTACTGACATGGCTAATGCATATTTTAAGAAGGGAAAGTACTCAGGACTCATAAAGTGATTAAAGACAGCCTTAAACCTGAGGGGTGTTTAAACACGTTAATTTTACCCTTTTAATATTTAAAGCCCGAGTCATCCCTGTTATGTGTTAAGCTTCTGTGTTTATGAATCTCCCAAAGAAGTTTCTATTAAACGCCTTATTTTTGAAATAGCAGATATGCTCCTGTGTTTACATCTCTCAGCCTCTCAAGATCTCGCTCCCTTTACATATCGTTTCTCTACATTTCTCTGCTCCATGAGGTTAATAATAATGAGTCAATGTGAAACCTTCACAAAACACTTTAAATTGCCCTAGAAATGAAATTCTCAATTATTGTGATTAAATAAGCTCCCTGTGGAAAAATGGAGAATAATTTGGGGCTGCTAACAAATTTAGGCAAAACAATATCTCAAAATATGGTTTTCTTTTACATCTCTTCAATTCCTGTTAGTATTGCCTGGCATTTTAACGCTATTCTTCTGAGTGAGATAAAGCCCCCTCCTTTGTCTCTTTTTATAATAAACAGGGCAACAAAGACCATAACAGCCTTAGGATATAGTCCAAAGAGAGAAAGCCTTGGGATAGAGGCAATATTAGACCAGAAGCAACAGGAGGAACAATTCTGGACACATTCACACAGTAGAAAACCAAAGCTTGCCGTGAGAGCTTTGTGAGAATAAATCCTATTGACATTCTAATGGACCTACAGTGATATATATATATACAAATATGGATATATTCTCTCTCTATAGGAATACCTAGATAACTATATATACATTTGTATACTTACATACATAATATACATTTATACAGATACTATATATAATACATGTATATATAGATATCTCTTTGTCTATGTATACAAAGTATTTATGTATTATATATCTTATATATGTATATATTATGTATACATATACACACATACATGTATAATACACAATATATACACATTATATATATAGTATATATATGTGTATATCTATGTTTAGTATAGGTAGGCATATACATTATATATAGTATATATGTGTGTATAAGTATGTTTATTTTACATAAATAAATAAATAAATATATATATATATATATATATATAAACGTGTCACCAGTTGCACAGAAGAAATTTTACAGATTTGTAAATTAAACAGTGAGGTTCTTTCATGCAATAGCTATCAAAGTTTTGTGACTACAGTAGTAAGATGTTGTCTCAGTAAGCTCTAAGGTATTTTTAAATCACCTTCTCACATGAAACTTTCTACAGTATATCTTGACCCAAAGAATTTATTTAAAATTTTGGAAAATACAGCTGTCTTTTTCCATTAAAAAAAAAACTTGAATATTAAAATTTTGATTTCAGAAGTTGTATGCTTAGCCACTTGTAAATGTCTAAGTAGAATATTTCCTTTTTGACACGTGGAGGACAACCTGAGAAAAGCTTGAAGCAGTTTCCAGAGGCATTCAATATGAAAAAAAAATAATTAACTCTATGATGATCACTGTTGCCTGGCCAGCAGTCATTCCCCCATCCTCCCTCCCGAACAGTCCCCAAAGAAACTCCTGTGCCCTTCCTTCCCTGGGCAGCCAGGAGCTGGGTCATCTTTGTGAGGCTATTAGTCAGCAGAACACAAAAGCACAATCAAGATAAAGAAAAGAGAGATCACAAACCATAAAGAAACCTGGGTAAGACACTTACTACAAATAAACATGCCTATACTGGTGAACTGGTGGCAGTCAAGGCCTGAAGAAAATGTGATATATTATGTTAGTTGCAAGAACATGCCCAGAAGCTCAACAATTACAGAAGCAGAATTAATGTGCTTGTTTCTAGTTGCTGCATCCATCAGCGCCACCTACATTAAAGGCTAGGATAGGAACTGTAGATGGACGTCAAATTCCCACACCCCATCCTTCCCAACAAGCCACCAGCCCCCTGCCCAGATGGGCCCAGAAACCAGCCACCCCTGGTGCTTCACAGGCCTGCATGACTGAGGGATGGAAGGGGAGAGAAGCCAGGGGAGGGTGAGAAGTTCAGCCTCTGTGCACCCCTATTTCCTGGGAAGCCTGTTTCCCCTGGGGATCACAGAGGGCCTTGTGGGTCATTCTAACCAGTGAGGTTTTTATGCATAATGCACTGGGAGCCCCTGGAGGGGGTAAGCAGAGGAGTGATGTGATCTGACTTATGGTTAACCTTCCACTGGAGAGGGAGGAAGACAGAGCATGAACAGCCAGGAGAAGCCTCCCCGCGTGGACTCTGCCCTGTGTCACTCCTCTGTGCTCCAGCCCCTTCCTCCCCCATCTCTCTCTGGACCACTGCGATGGTCCTCAAGGTCCAGGTGGCAGATCCCTTCCAGCTCTGGTGAGTATCCCGTGTTCCCAGAGGTTTGCCTCACCCACAGACCAAACTCTCCTGTCCCCACTCTCCTGCTAACGAAGGCTATGAGCTCCACGTCCTATTTCATTAAATCCTAACCTTCCTCTTTGTCACAGAAGGCTGTTTCCAGTCTAAGCTGCAGCCTCATTGCCCCGCGCTCTCTCTCGGAGCGCCACACCTCTGCCCCACTGAATTCTAAGTGTACCAGGCCTTTTCGGGATTCTTTATGTTTCTTTATCTTTTCATCTGTTACATAGAAAGATAATCACAGTCTCATACCTTGTTGAAAGGACTCCAAAATGGCAAGATCCCTATGGGGGAAATTTTTTTTTTTTTTTTTTTTGGCTGCGTTGGGTCTTCACTGGTGCGTGCGGGCTTTCTCTAGTTGCGGCGAGCGGGGGCTACTCTTTGTTGCCGTGCACAAGCTTCACATTGCAGTGGCTTCTCTTGTTGCGGAGCACGGGCTCTAGGAGCACGGGCTTCAGTAGTTGTGGCACATGGGCTCAGTAGTTGTGGCACACGGGCTCAGTAGTTGTGACTCGTGGGCTCTAGAGCACAAGCTCAGTAGTTGTGGCACACGGGCTTACTTGCTCTGCGGCATGTGGGATCTTCCCGGACCAGAACTCGAACCCGTGTCCTCTGCATTGGCAGGTGGATTCTTAACCACTGCGCCACCAGGGAAGTCCTGGAAATTTTTTTTTTTTAACCCAGCAATCCTATGACTAGTAATTCATACCCTGCACACATACAAAATAACATATGTGCAAGATTACTCACCACTGCGTGTTTTGTGATAACAAAAGATCAGAAGCAACCCAAGTGTTCCTCGATAGAGGATTGTTTAAAACACAAGCTCTCTACTAGGGGTGATTTATTTTTGGCTGTCACAACTGGGGAGGACTCCTAGCATCTAGTGGGTCAAAGTCAGGGGTGCTGCTAAGCATTCTACACCGCAAAGGACAACGTCCACAACCAAAAATTATCCTGCCCAAAATGTCCCTAATGCCAAGGGTGAGAAATCCTGGGTTAAACAAGCATACATGTAATGAATATTATGCAGCCATTTAAATAAGAATAGGATAAAAACACTCTCTATGTACGTACAGATATAAAAAGATCTTCAGAGTACATAAAGTGGAAACAGCAAGGTGAGGATGGTTTATATGCTAACTTCTGTATAAGAAAAGAAAAATAAGAAAATACATAATATGTGTATTTGCCTGTGTCTGCATGAAGAAGCACTAAAAGGACACATGGGATTAATTAATGAAGATGATTACCAACTGGGGATTGATTGGACTTGGAGGGGGAATGTTTACAGACAAGTAGGAGCAGCGATTCTCAATGTACATCTCAGTATCTCATTTTAATTGGGAACCATGTGTCTCTATTACCTACTCAAAAAAAGCACAAAGACTTAGGACACCAAGATAAAAAAAGACATGTGAGGTCCTTGAGAATGAAGGGGTTGTATCTTATTTACCTTTGTGTTCTAATTATCTAGCATTATGCCTTTTCTAAAATGGACACAGCCATTAAAAGAATTTAATTCAGTTCAAGCCAATGGCTTTCACACCATTAAGGGCCTACATAAATACATTCATAAGTACAGGGCTAATTACAAAATAAATGATATTATAACTTGTAGCCTTCGACCTCATGGAGGTTACAGTCAGCTATGAAAACAAACACATAAAACAATTAAAGAACAATAACCCAATTCTTTGGGTTACTTAATGGGGAAAAAAGAATTTTTCACTATAGATTTTCAGAAAAATGAAGATGAGTTAAATAAAGCTGAAAGTCAATTTATCAACTGCTTCTTCATTGAACATGCAAATTTGTCCTCTGTTCATTTACAAAGACATCTGACTTTGATTCATAGGTTTATTATTTTAGTTAATGGACTGAGGCAGAAATGAAAACAATGACATCATAACAAACTAAAATGGAAAAAAAAAAAAAACCCAAATAAGCCGACACTGATTCACTTGAAATTTAACATCATCTAGTCTGGGAAAATGTCATAAAGAACTGAGGGATTGCTGCCCCCAAGAGGTTAATCAAAAAACTCCAAAATAAAAAGGATGACATTTAATTTCAAGAGCCAAGCAGCTGAGAAAGGAAGACATAGGACGGAGCCTTTTAAAAATATATATATATATATTTATTTATTTATTTATTTGGCTGCGCTGAGTCTTAGTTGCAGCACGCGGGATTCTTTGATGGCATGCGGAAGCTAGTTCCCTGACCAGGGATTGAACCCGGGCTCCCTGCATTGGGAGCTTGGAGTCTTAACCACTGGACCACCAGGGAAGTCCCAGAGCCTTATTTTATAAGGGAGTGAGACCCAAGCCCACCGATTCTGGAAGATAAAAGAAAGAGAAAGTTGTCTGGAGCTTCTAAGTGGAGAAGGGTTTGGAGCAAAGGAAAGAAAGTGAGTTCCCGCTCATGGCATCCAATGAACATTAGGGGCAACTTCTTTGGGGAGTCTTCTCAACTTGTGAGATTTTTCTTTTGTCACTTCTGCCCATATTTCTCCGTAGATGCTAGTGATTAATAACCGTGACATATTCCCAAGGGGCTCTGTTCTTATTTCAGTTATTTAAGAAAAGCTGCGAGGTTTTGTCTTACTCAGCAGTAGGCCAGAGGAGGGTAACCCCTATCAGAATTAACTCTTTCATGCAGCGGAAGTGAAAGCTTGCAGACAAAATCTCTGTACCATGGAACTCTTTTTAAAGTAACAGGCAGAAGGAAGGGAGCCTGGGGCCCAAAGGTGCCCACTAGGTGTCTAATCTAGCAAAAGACCATGAGAAACTTTGCATCTCTTTCATGACCTTAAGCATCTACCTCAGCAGAAATCCTACCAAGCCAAGGAGAACCTGGCTGGTTTCCAGTAACCTAGAGTTTTAAATTCCCAAATTCTGCTGCCTCAACTGGGAAGGATATATTCAAAGTAAACCAAATTGGGATTTATATGCGAACATTTATCTATGGCTGTACATTTTAGGTTAAGTAAACATATGGGAGGTACTGCTTCTCTGAAAAAAAATATTTAACTTCAAATTACCAACTTAGAGAAATTTCTGAAAAAGCAGATTAACCCAGTAGAAAGGCTTTGGACTTTTAGGTCAAAGAGATAGCAAATTTCAATTATGATTCTGCCCCATATTACCTGTCAGTTCACTTCTTTGAACCTCAGCTTCCTTGTCTATAAAATATAGATAATTCTTACCTTGCAGCATTGCTGGAGGGTTGAGAAATGACATATATTTTTCATAATATATGGCTAAAGAAGATGTGGTACATACATACAAAGGAATATTATTCAGCCATAAAAAAGAATCAAATAATGCCATCTGCAGCAACATGGATGGACCTAGAGATTATCACACGAAGCGAAGTAAGCTAGACAGAGAAAGACAAATATCATATGGTATAACTTTTGTGTGGAATCTAAAAAAAAAATTGATACAAATGAACTTATATACAAAACAGAAACAGACTCACAGACATAGAAAACAAACTTATGGTTACCAAAGGGGAAAGTGGGCGTGGGGAGGGATAAATTAGGAGTTTGGGATTAATATATACACACTACTATATATAACATAGATAACCAACAAGGACCTACAGTATAGCACAGGGAACTATACTCAATATTTTATAATAACCTATAAGGGAAAAGAATCTGAAAAAGAATATATATATATATATATATATATATTTGAGATTAACAGCAAACAGATGGGTGCTTATGATGAGGAGGCAAAGATGGGCTCCAACAAGCCTGGAAGCGAAGGTAAATTGATTTTAGGACAGATGTACGGGTGGTGACGACGGAGCCAAGACAGTCAGAAGCAACAGCTGAGGACTCTCTAGGGAAAAAGCCCAAAATGAGTTTAAGAAAAAAATCAGCATGTTTAAAGGGGTAGCTTAAGAACTCACTGGTTCTAACATGGTTATTTGATCCTAACTTCATCTTCATCTGACGGACAGTACCGACAAAGAATACAGCATTGGATGTGTTATTATACTTACTTTAATTAGTAAATTATCTTTGCCTTGTTGTATGAAGGATTTCACAGTGGTGATAATGTAGGTATCCATGCCAAACAGACATGATGTCTTAAGCTCCATCTTTCTGAGCCTCATAAAGATTTGTAATATATCTTACATAGTTATTTATGGAAATGTCTGACATAGTATTAGACTTGTACCTGGCCTTCAATAAATGTTCTTTGTTTTTTGGTTTACAGTAGAAGTTCAGATTATGAACAAAAAGTTAAAATCAGAATGAAAGAAATTTTAATTTAGAAAAGTCTTTGAAGACCAAGGGGAAGTTGAATACAGATGTGGAAACCATTGGGTTGTAGTGGACACAATGATACACCATCAAGATCCCATTTCAGTGAAGAACTGGGGCCCAGCTGCTGGCAGTGATGTCACAGGCAGCATCTATGTGTCAGCTCTTCAGGAGCAGTCATCACCGTAGGTGAATGGTCAAAGTCAGGAAGGATGCACAAGAAACCAGAAAGAATAGGTATAGAGGAAGGGTAGTGACCAAAAAGACCCATAGCCTCTGACCACAGCTAGTTCGGACAACAATGAGTTTGTGAGCTAATGGGATCCAATGGGGTTTCCTTGGGACTTTTGACTGTCTGCCCCCAAAATCCAAATTACCCACCCCTCTCTGACAGTAAAATCCAAAAGACTTTGGACTTGATACTGGAGAGAGCTAAAGGACAGCCCTTCTCTAGGGGCTGACACCGTGAGATGTAAAACTCAAGAAGTCAGCGTCCGTGTGTCCCACTAAGTGAAGGAAGTGTATGAAATGAGAGACTGAAGCCAACATTCTGAGTAAAGCAGAGTCAAGAACTGGAAGAAGGCCCCTGGTGGCATGTGTGTCCCTGGTTCCAGTGGGTCCTCAGGCTCTGCTGCATCTTTTCTTTTCCAGAGTTGTGTATGGGCCTGAAGCTCTCAACTAACCAATAGAAAACCACTGCATGTTTACCCTAATAGATTTCCTAAGGAACTCAAGAGTCCTGTTGTGCACACCTCCATAAACAGAGGCATATCCTGGGGTATCTCCCATGGTTCTAACACCCCCAGGGTGGCTGAGGAAATCAGGAATGGTCAAAGGCACTGCCCACTGCAAAGGCTGTTTGTGCTCTAGCACAACCACAGCAGCCAAGGTAACCTTCCTCTGCCGGCTTCTTCCCACAGACCCCAGCCACTGCTTCCCCTCTTCCTGACACACTCTCCTTCCCCTACCGAAATCATCTGCTTCTGGGCCTGGTTACTGCTGCAGATGGTCCCCACATCTCAATTCTAATAAGTGTGACACTCATCCCGATACTGAGGGAACATAGCTTCCCAAAAGGGGGAAATCATAACTGCCCCAAATCTGGCAGAAATACCAGAAGTGCATGGAATCACCCACCACACTATGAGATGTAAGTCACAGTTCTATGTCAATGAGTATTTTCTCATGATAGCAAACAAACAAAAATAGAGGACTCTCAGAGCTGTCTTGGAGACATTCCACGGTCAAGATACTCATTATTCCAACACAATTATTTTAGCCACCATTTATACCTATGATGTCACCAGTTACCAGCTCATGGACACATAGAATAGCCCTCATCTAGCACTAAACTCCAGCATTGCTACTGCAGATACTAATTAGGAGTAAATTCTCATCTATCACTAAAGCATCAAAACATGACCTGTCAATGTTCCCTTATCACAACAGGGTTACATACGCTAACTAAATGAGTGAATTAGTTACTTTATGAATACATGAAGAGCTTGGATTACCTTCCATTGTTTAAAAGTAAATTTTCAGCTTGTTGTCAAAGACGAGCTATGAAAATCCTCCTTTTGGGTTCAACTTTGTTAGCCTATTTTTGGCTTATGGTAGAAGATGATTTTTCTGCCACACTAATGTATCCATGTGTCCTCATGTTTTCTATCTCATTGGTAAAGTTTTTCAGATGTTTAGGTAAAACACTCTCCTGTCTGATCATTTCACATTTTAATTAAAACAATGACTATTTTTAGCTAGCAAAAACACATCCTCACCTTTGTATATCTGGATCCTCCAGAAATAGACTGTAAACGTGAAATACTTTACTAAAAAAGAGAAGTAAGAAGCATCTAGTTTTGGAGTGTACATGTTCCAATAAACTGATTTAATGCCAAAGTGAAGACATTTTAAGCATGCTTTCCCAGCTGAATCCAAACAGACACCTTCCCATTTGAGGGGGTGGCACAGGGAATCGTCTGAGCAGTCGTCGCGTACGTATGCTCAACAGAATTCATCATAAGCAATGGGAAACTGCATTCTGGTAGGGAATTTACGATATTAGATTGTTTCTTTAGGGAGATTCATACTGAGAAATACAGGGCTGGCTTGTTTTCTCAAAATTTCCATTCTCCAGCCAGAATGGTGGGCTGCAAAGATGGCATCCATAATGCCAGTCCTAGAAACCATTAATCCTAAATATTTATGAAGCACCTATTGTGCGCAAGACACTTTGCTCAGAAAACCTAAGAGGCTATTCTATCAAAGACTTCTTGCAAGTCACCCAGCTCTTAACGCAGTGCCTGGCTTTGCCTAGCAGCCAGGAAGAGTCTGGCACCACCACCCCAGGTTGGGCGCCTTCCTCAATCCTCAACTAAGGAGGTTGTACATCCTGGGGAATTCACTGAGATGTCAAATTTGGGGGAGCAGGAGGGCAGTCCCTCAGCGATGAAGGGCAGTAGAAGACGGAAAAGACACAGGAACTGTGGATGACAGTCTACAAAGGAGCATGTGCCAAAGCTCCACATGCAAATTTCACTGCAGGGTCATCCTTCTGTGGTTCTAGGACGGTTCATCCAGCTGTTCCTGACACTGAGCGCCTCCCCTCTGCTCGGGCGTGTGGGTACCACACTGCAGCGTTCTCATGATGGATGGCCTCCCATCTAGGTCAGTCACCCCCATCACCAAACTTGTGAAATACTAAAATGAAAAGAGAGTTGCTCCATCTCCTGCTTTCATGACTTCTCCCCCATCTCTCAGCCCCTAACTCTCACCTATATACCTGCTTTACAAGCGTCGGCGTGTCTTATTTTCAAAAGGAATAAAGTCCATGCAAATAACACTTTTCCAGCCTATTTGCTGTATCAGAAGAAAGTATCTCCTCCAATCTTCACTCCCATTGAGCCTTGGAGCTAATTTCGCCAGAAATATTACCCATTCCTTTTTCTTTGACAGTCGTGCAAGGGAATCATTATACACATGGCATATATATTTTTCAGTCTAAAGATATGAGCAGTCTTCCTAGTAGGGACGGTTACTGTAGAGGCATGGTTGCCTCTGTTCCATGATACTCAACCACTGAGTCTGTTGAGATGGTGTATTGAAAGCCCTTTCTAAAGTGAACATTTTATTTGAGTTGCATTTCCAGGGGGCTTTTCAATGCCAAATCTGTGAAGTATCTGTTGACTGGAATAAATACAATGTGAGTAGTGACTTAATTGAATAAATACAATGTGAGTAGTGACTTTTGAGGAAATTGTAAACAGGTTAATATAGAAATTAAATTAAGGCAAACCCCATGGCTGGCTGTGAAGTGGAATTAGAGTGCAGGCATAGATAGCAAAATTGACATTCTTCTGCTGCTGTCTTTGGCTGATAACAGAGAAAGGATGCTAAGAGACCTGCTGGAGACAGGATTGGAGGGAGTGGGCGGAAGACAAGCTGGCTTTGCTACAGCCAGAGCTGGAGACCAGGACATAAAGCCAGAGGTGGAGATAGAAATCTACCAACAGAATCCACGATGTCTTGGGGGGTGAGGGTGTCCCGGGAGGACTCAGCAAAGAGCCATAGATGGGATGGTTCACTCTACCAGTAAAGAAATTCTGGATCATATAAATATTCATGAGAAATCGTGAAGAAAATATTGGCAGAGGCAATATTTGAGGATAACAATGCAAGATAGGGAAACCAGATTTTCAGTTACAGAAAAGGATTCCACGTTAGTCACATGCAGCATTTCTAACAACAAGTCAGAGTCACAAGGAAGCCAAGGGACTAGCTCAAATCCTATATCCCTTTTTAGGATAAAATTTATAGAGTGATTTTACTTGAAGCAGAAATGCAATTATATTAAATATAGCTCTTTGTTTTACAGTAAACTAGGGCTTAGCACCAAATCTCTGCTCCTGTAGAAATGATTTATCTAACTGAATGAATTAAATTGTAGTTCTCAGTTTCAAAACGTAGAGTTTATGGGTTTTCAAAAGGTCAGAGAGGCCATATTGAGGTCAAAAGCCTAAACCTATTACCCCTCACTTTCCCCTCACTCTTAGTTGATGACACTATGCTGTATATCATCTACTCTGGTGATGCTTTCCAGAGACTTCCAAAGAAAGATCTCTTTAAGTCTCTCTATTAATTCATTTTTAATAGCTACGTGACATCAGTTCATTGAAAACAGTTAAAGGAGGGTAAATAAGGAACTTGCTTTTCTTTCTTTTAATTGACATATAACATTGTGTAACTTTAAGGTGTACAACGTGTTGATTTGAGATACTTAAATCTTGCAAAATGATTACTACCTTAGCTTTGGCTAACATCTTTGTCATGTCACATAATTACTGTTTCGTTTTGGTGGTGAGAACATTTAAAATGTTCTCTCTCAGGAACTTTCAAGTATGTAATATGGTATTATTAACTATAATCTATTATAATCAATATTATAAAATATATGATATATTTACTATTATCAACTCATTTTTCTTAAATAAAAAAGTCTTGGCTAACTTGAGCATCTGGGAAGCTATAAATTGAGAGCAATAAAGATTGATCAACCTTAACTAGAGAAAACGCCTACAGACTTGGAAATACTTTAGTGTAGGAGTTGAAGAATACGGCTGACTAATGAGCTCACAAGCCCAAATATAACTGGTGAACCAGAGACATCTACAGGCTCTTCCTTGTTGGGAAAGCTGCTCAGCTCCTAGTTCCTTGAGGGAAATCAATATATATGAGTCACCATATCTGGTCTGTCAGGTCGATTTTTAGTTGTGGTGATTGACGGACATCCAGATAACATGAATAGGCTTTACAAGTGAATATATAAATACATCTGTGAGATTTAAGGGCTTTGTTTGCCATCAGATTTAGAGAGGGAATAAAAGGAAATCATCAGATCAATTTCTCAATATTCACATATCAATTCAAGACTAAGTTTTGGGTTGTTGGCTGCAAAAGTGATCAACAGGCACTTTGTCCGCTTTATTTTGTGTTGAGAAGTTTGGCAACTTTAGAAACCAAAAAGAAAGAAAAAAAAAAAAGCCAGTTAACCTTTTTAGGTGCCCATTTTTATCTTAGAAAAGACCCCTGTATTATTTTCCATGACTGAGAATTAAGAGTATATGTCTTTTGCTTAAAAGTATCACTGTATTGGGGACTTCCCTGGCTGTTCAGTGGTTAAGACTTTGCCTTCCAATGCAGGGGGTGCGGGTTCAATCCCTGGTAGGGGAGCTAAGAGCTCACATGCCTCATGGCCAAAAAACCAAAACATAAAACAGAAGCGATACTGTAACAAATTCAGTAAAGACTTTAAAAATGGTCCACATCAAGAAAAAAATCTTTAAAAAGTATCACTGTACGACAAGAATTTCATGCATCTGGATATTCATTTAGTAAGATGTTAGTGGCCTTGGCTGTAAGAAGGTTTTGCTTTAAGCACATTCTGAAAGGCTGAATAAATGAGAATAAATAGTGCACCCACAGTCATTCAATTTGGGACATTTAGGTAGGAGATTCTCAGCCTGAGAGTCTTAACATAAGTTGTCCTGATCATGCACGTGGTTTGTCTCAAGTTAATTCTCACTACTTATAAAGTGCCCCTTTTGTGGTAACCAGGGGCCATTTGAAAGGTGCGGGTTTTCTTATCTTGAGACTGGATCCAAGTCCTTGAGCTTTATACACGGGAGGGAATTCATGATTTTTCCTCTAACGGAGATGCTCACTCGCACCTACAAGCTTCCCTGAGTGAGAAAGTGAACAGTGGAACTGGGGAACTCTCTGTATCCTGGACCGTAATTAAGCAGGAAATTTAGCATCTTTACTACTGACTCTGAATAGTTGTGTTGAATACAAATTGCTGTAATGCATTATTTTTACCAAAATAAAAGAGGGAACAGCTTTTGTGAAAATCTGGGCATGCCTACGGCAGTTGTCTCAAATTTTAACTTCATATTTTAAAGGGAAAAAGTGAGGGGGCAGGGCTTAGGGTCTATCACTTTAGATGAATTCAAATGGCTACATTCAAAGGCTTAGACGAAAGATAAGCAGAAGCCCTTGTAGCCCAAAGACCCACCTTGGACAGCTCCTGACCCACGTACACCCACATTTTTCATTTGACATTTTCTGTGACGTATACAGTTCCACTGTATCTTTCTAAAAGAGAATGGGTCAATTACAAGCAAAGAAGCATTGCAAGTTTACATGGTTTGTTTGTTTATATGCTTGGCATAACTTCTTAGTTCTCTCTGTTTCCTGCATTCCCTATGCCTTTTGTCCTCTAGCACCTAGCAGACCAGCATCTTTAGGGTTGTAGTCTGCTGAGATTGATTTACCACAGTTCACTCACTGGAACAAAATCACAATTTACCGAGCCCTGTGGGATGGTCTGGACAACACACCAGCTTGTAAAGGCAAATTCCAACCAGAAGGTGGCACTATTACAAAGCCAATGCTGAGTGAAAAAAACCTAAACGAATTGCTTTTGATAAAGAACATTTTCCAGGATTTACACACACACAGATATTGAATGAAAGTTTATGTGAATAAAAGAATTGAGAAATTTTTACTCCTGTTAAGAATAATTATAATGGAATTATAATCATATTTTAAGCTTGCGACCACAGCAGGCTACTTTCCTACAATGTGTAAATTTGCAGTTTACTTTCTTCTATAGCCAGTTTTCAGTTGTAAATATTACAACCATTTAATTACTTAGAAACTATTTAAATGTTCAGAAATTGGGAATGTTTCAAAAAATTTTGGTATATCCATTGAACTATATACAAATCATGTTTATAAAATAAGTTTTTAAACTCTGAAAATAAGAACAATATAATGCTAAATGAAAAGTTTGTACATGACATTCTAATCCACAGAAAGAGTCTAATTTTGGCTGTTGGTCTCTGTTTCAGAGCAGTGGAATTACAGAGCTTTTAATTATAATCAAAGGTGCAATGAGGTATCACCTCACACCTGTGAGGATGGCTACTATAAGAAAAAACATGGTAAGTGTTGGCAAGGACGTGGGGAAATAGAAGCCCTTGTACACTCTTGATGGGAATGTTTAACAATGTAGCTGCTATGGAAAACAGTATGAAGTTCACTCAAAAATTAAAAACAGAACTACCAAATGCTCCAGCAATCCCACTTCTGGATATACACTGGAAGAATCAAAATCAGGATCTTGAAGAGATATCTGCACCCTCATGTTCATTGCAGCATTATTCATAATAGCCAGGATATGGAAACAATCCAAATGTCCATCAAAAGATGAATGGATAAAGAAAAGGTAGTACATACATACAACAGAATATTATTCAGCCTTTAAAAAAAAGAAGGGAATTACCGTTTTCAACAACAGGGATGGAACTGGAAGGGGTGCTAAGTGAAGTACATCCGTCAGAAGGACCAACAGTGCCTGAGTTCTCTTACAGGAGGCATTTAAATGTCAAAGGTATAGAAGTAGACAATAGAGCGGTGGTTCCCAGGATGGGGGAGGGGAGGATGTGAGGAGTTGTTGGTTCAAGGGGTATAAAGTTACAGTTACACAAGGTGAGTTCCAGACATCTGCTGTACACCAGCAGATATAGTTAATAATACGGTACTGGTACTCGTAAGTTTGTGAGGAGGGTCGATCTCATGTTAAGTGTTCTTACCCTCCCCCCACCCCACCCTCACACACAAAGTGATATTTATAAGCTGTCCTCCAGTTATCATTCTTTTGTTAAGGGAAAAAAAAAAATAGTTCTACGAAATTGGAGATGTATTTATTACAGTTAAAAAAAACCCATCAAGTTCTAGAAACAGTAAAAACATATCTGCCCACGTTATGTTTCACCAGTGATGGAGTAAATTGTTTGATCTATTTACCTGAAGGAAACAGGCTTATAAGGTCTCTGTACTACAGGCCTAAGTTGATTTTTAAAAACCATTTCTTGCAAACTGAATAACCGTTTAAAAAAAAAATCAATTTGCCTGCTCTGTGGAAGTCTTAACTTTAGATAGTGGGATGCCAAATGATATGGCCAGCCTCAGTGCACTGAATCGCTGCTGCATCCCAGACACGATAGAATAATAGCAATGATTTATTGTCACTGCGGAAGGTACCTTTTCTCATTTAACGCTGACGAAACCCTCAGATCTGTAGTTGAGGTCACTGAGGCTTTGTTAAAGACCGTGGAGCGAATCAGTGGCAGAGCCAGTCCCCAGGGACAAGATCCCTTAACCTCTCAGTGCTTTCACCCGCATATTCTCTGCCTCTCTCTCCATCAAGTCAGGATACTCAGGATCATCATGAGGATTAGGCTTTCACCGGAATCCAAAGCCTGACATGTTTTTCTGGCACTCCAAGTTCGGGCCGGTGGATGGGACTTAGGAAATCCCACGCAGGTACTGCAAGTAAAAACAGCCACGGTGGCTGGGCAGATCCCGGCCTGTGCCCATCTCGTGGAGAGACCCACAGCGCTGAGATGCTTCCTACAGTGAAACCACAGAGGGCAGGAACTACCCGGGGACAATTCCTGCATCGCACAATTTAATTCATGTCTGTCCACATAAGTGTGATTTACTGTCACGGAATTCAGTGGGAGTATGTGTTTGCTAACTAATACACATCAGGAATGGGTGAAACAAAATAAGCACCATAGGCTCTGTTCTAGGTAAAGCTCTTTTGATTAAGGAAGAGAAAATTCCAAAGCATATCAAATAAGAATGTTTAATATAAGGATACGGATGGATCACGAATCAAACCAAAAGCAGCAGCTCGGTGCACCGGGGCTTGTCTGAGAATAGAGCAGTTCTGGATTAAAGAGAGCTCTCAGCCTCCCAACAGCGGGCCCCAAGGATCCAGCTTTCAAGAACCTCACTCAAACGCTCCACCGCACACTACATGCCCGTGGGCTTCTTTCATCTGCCTCAGGACAAGAACCACTCCTGGTCCCATCACCTACGGCCAGAAAGGAGATGGGGTATAGCCTTCCTGCCCACTGAGCAGGGACTGGGGGCTGAAGTCCTCCAAGGATAGGAGTGAGACTTCTACAGCTATGCATGGAAATTTGACTTTGTCAGAACTAAAGGAACTGAAGATATTTAAAATTTTTTTTTATTGGAGTAGAGTTGCTTTACAATGTTGTGTCAGTTTCTACCGTACAGCAGAGTGAATCAGCTATACGTAGGCATATATCCCCTCCTTTTTGGATTTCCTTCCCATTTAGGTCACCACAGAACTTTGAGTAGAGTTCCCTGTGCTATACAGCAGGTTCTCATTAGTTATCTATTTCATACATAGTAGTATGTATGTCAATCCCAATCTCCCAATTCATCCCCCCCCCCCCCCCCGAAGATTTTTATGGCCTGAAACGTTTACATTTTAGAAACAATTGTACTGGCAAGGAAGTACCCATTTCCAATTTCAAAAACAAGAGATTTAAAAACTAACTTACTTGGGGCTTCCCTGGTGGTGCAGTGGTTGAGAATCTGCCTGCCAATGCAGGGCACACGGGTTCGAGCCCTGGTCTGGGAAGATCCCACATGCCGCGGAGCAGCTGGGCCCGTGAGCCACAATTACTGAGCCTGCGCGTCTGGAGCCTGTGCCCCGCAACGGGAGGGGCTGCGATAGTGAGAGGCCCGCGCACCGCGATGAAGAGTGGCCCCCGCTTGCCACAACTAGAGAAAGCCCTCGCACAGAGACGAAGACCCAACACAGCCAAAAATAAATAAATTAATTAATAAATTAAAAAAAAAAAAAAAAGAATCTGCCTGCCAATGCAAGGGACACGGGTTTGAGCCCTGGTCCGGGAAGATCCCACATGCCGCGGAGCAACTAAGCTCGTGTGCCACAACTACTGAGCCTGCACTCTAGAGCCTGCGAGCCGCAACTACTGAGCCCGTGAGCCTAGAGCCCATGCTCCGCAACAAGAGAAGCCACTGCAATGAGAAGAAGCCCACACACCGCAATGAAGAGTGGCCCCTGCTCGCCACAACTAAAGACCGCACGCAGCAACGAGGACCCAAGGCAGCCAAAAATAAAAAATAAAACTAACTCACATGTTAAATAAATGATGACACAAGCAAAGGAATAGTATGAAGCTATTAAGAAGAAAGAGAAATAATTCTCTGTACTAATATTCATCAGGAAATAGTGTAAAATGAAAAAAAAAACAAGGTACAGGACAGTGCAGTATGTTACCATTTATATAAAAAAGGAGAGAGGAATCATATTTTTTCACACACATTTACACATTTATGTATGCATACATACATACATATAGTCATAGAGTATATGTACACATACATACACACATATTCTTTTTATGCATGCAACATTTCTGCAAAGATATACAATACAAAGAAGTCTAGAGAATTTTACGCTCTTCAAGTTGAGATGTTTCTTGGGCATTCCTATTTATCCATGGTAGTAGAAACCATAAGGTTACTCTATTTTTCTATTATTTTCTTTTCTCACTTATCAGAACCCCCCAAAAAAATAGAGCCCGAGAGACAATGCAATCAGTAATAACCAAATAGTGTGCAAACTTGAAGATTAAATTAGGCTAATACACAAAGGTTGAGAACGTATTCTGTATTAGAAGCCATGTAAGAAGCAATTGGCTATTTCAGAACAATTCTTTACCCAAGGAGGACCTGGTGTAGTTTAACTATTTATCGAGCACTCCTGTGCTAGGTGGTATGTAGTTGGAAGGATAGAACCATCTGAGCTTAGCAGTCATAATCTACCCCTTCTATTTCTTTTTTTTTTAACTTTTTATTTCATATTGGAGTATCGTTGACTAACAATGTTGTGTTAGCTTCAGGTGTACAGCAAAGTGATTCAGTTATACATATACATATACTATTCTTTTTCAAATTCTTTTCCCATTTGGATTATTACAGAGTATTGAGCAGAGTTCCCTGTGCTATACAGTAGGTCCTTGTTGGTTATCCATTTTAAATATAGCAGTGTGTACATGTCAATCCCAAACTCCCCAACTGAATGTTCTATTTCCGAACCCTAAGATGTATTTCTAGCTCCCCTGAGGCGACCTGGAGTATTTGCCATCCTGGGCCTCCCCCTAGGTGGCCATCCAGGAATAGATGTCCTCACTGTCTGTCTGGCAGTTCATACGGGATACTGACCATGGGGGAGAGGAGCACTTCTGTTTTGGGCATCACATAACCAGCTTTCACTACAGTGAAAACGTCTTGAACATCAATGAGGTTCTGGTAGTAATTAGGACAATTCAAATATCCCAGTTATTGTTCCCTTGGGCCCATGATAGAACTGTGTTTCTCTGCCCCGTTGAACGTGGCCATGACCCTGGGATCTGCCGTAGCCGGTGAAGTGTGAGCAGAGTGACGGAAGCTTTAAGATCAAGTGCGTGCTTCCCCATGTTCTCATTTTCCTGCTGTGGTGACCAGGAACATTCCAGAGACTGCCAGCTCTTCCAGCCTGACTCCAAGACTGGGTGGAACTTGGAGCAGAGCCCGCAGTGGAGCTGGAGTGGAGATGGAGCACGGGTGAAAACTGTCTTTATACCACTGAAATGTGGGCTTTCATGCTGCCACAGCATAGCCTGGACTGACAATCAGGTGTTTGGCAATCGGTGTTTTACTGAAGATGGCAGTGAACACAGCTGGGGAAGGCTGCAGAGAGGGGCATGGACTTGCGCCTGTGGCCACCCATGGCTGAGCTCCTCATCTGCTTGTGCTTTGCATGGAGGGCAGCCTCTCTGCCTAAGCCCTCCCCATGCTTATCCCAGGACACACCATCCCGACCCACACAAATAATCAAGCCCCATCCACCACGTTTTCCATGTGTCTGCAAGTCTACCAGCTCCAATGTCCTCTGGAAGCCAATGGATTTGCTATTCTACCCACTTTCTACGGATTCTGTAGAAGGAAGGGATGGTCTCTGCTCCTAAGGACAGCTGGTCAGAGCTGTCAGGAAGGGAGAAAGGGCAGCTCTGGTCCCACAGAAGAGGAAAACAGTGAGAGGCTTTTACTGTGGCTTGTGAGGCACCTATCTTTCCTATGTGAAAAATTCACACTTCTCCTATTTATATAACATTGACTCTATTTCTCATGAACTGACAACCCTAGCCTTAGTATGCTAAGAGCACATGAACTTTCTCTGCCCTGGGGGATATTTTAATACTTTTTTTATATTAACTGACCATAAAACGTACTGTTTTGAAATGGATTCAAATCCCTCCCCCACCCCCTACCCCTGTAGCTACAAAAGAAGTTCCATTAACTCTTTCCCATGCAAACAAGGAAACTGAGGTCCAGAGAGGTTCACTGCCTTGTCTAAAAACGACAAACCAAGAGAGAGCTAGGACTAAAGTTCAGATCTCCGGATTCCTAAAGCCAGCTCTCAACCACCCCCCAATACCAACTTTTGCACTGGCTAGACATGAATGGCCATCTGACAAGGCCCACCTCACTGGCTCATGGCCTTCACTTTTTTATTTTTATTTTTTTATTGGAGTATAGTTGCTTTACAACATTGTGTTAGTTTCTGCTGTACAGCAAAGTGAATCAGCTATACGTATACATATGTCCCCTCTTTTTTGGATTTCCTTCCCATTTAGGTCAAAAATATGGAACGCTTCACGAATTTGTGTGTCATCCTTGCACAGGGGCCGTGCTAATCTTCTCTGTATTGTTCCAATTTTAGTATGTGCTGCTGAAGTGAGCACTGGTCTTCACTTTTCTAATTTTTCAGGATTTTCTCCCCACTTCCCTTTGCCCTGAAAGGCAAGGCTGTCCCAAATGTTAGGCTCAAGTTTCTAAGTTTACATCTGCTCCAGAAATTCTTCACCGCACTGTTAGCCTTCTTTTGCCAATGAGTATACTTTTTCATGTGTTGTCCAGTTTTTCTGATTACTCTCAGCAGGAGTCTTGGTCCAAATTGCCTAGTTTATCATTTCGTTATTGAAGGTTCAAGGACCTGGAACTGTGTTATAATGCTTAATTTAGTTTGGAGGTAGAAAGAATAGAAAGTGAGAGGATAGCAGGCATAATCTGAAGTATTTAGAATCATTAAAGTCTTAAGGTTAAATGGATATATTATAGATACATATATGTTGGCAAAGTGGCTATTTGGTATAATTAACAAATCTTTTGAATTAAGAGGCATCTTTTGAAAGGCCTTTCTATGTTTATAGAATTTCCCACATTATCAGTCCTGTCTACCCATGCAAGAAGTCAGAACTTAATCTCCCAGCCTCCTTTACAGCTAAACGCAGGCATGTGATTTAAGCTTTGCCAAATACCTTTGTCCGTCTGGCTTTGCACTGGAGAATGTCTAGGAAGCCGGTCTATTTGATAGGAATGGTAATAACGGCCTTGGCCTCCAGGGGGCAGCAGTGGTGAAGTTTGAAGCACCTGAATCTCAGTTCGGTGTGAACTAGTTTAGTCCGGGTCCTCCGAGAAGCAAGTGCCAAGGCTGGCTTAAAGGAGCAAGGATTCTATCGGGGGAAATGCCTGTGTAAGGTAAGATAGTCAAGGGTCCACCAAAGGCTGGGAGGGCCATCAGGCCGCGAGGCAAGTTAGACCCTGAGAAAAGAAGAGAAAAGCAAAGGCTGGGTGCCACGCAGCCTAGGGGAGGCTTGGCAAAGCCGCGGGGGAGTGCTGCAGCCCAAATCTGCTGTCACGGAAGTTCCTCATCGCCCAGGAACGGCCCGGCCCTAGCGTTCCTGCTTCCCTCCATCACCGCCTGGGAGCAGCCACGGGAGGAGTGGCCTCGCTGCTGACGCTGCGCAGGACTTCTACGCCCGGCCTCTGGGACACGCTGACGCTTTCACAATCTCTGCGCAGTTTCGGATACTTGATTAAAGAATATTCTCTAAATGATACGGTGCCGCAATAGCTACAAAGAAAGTGACTCATGGGAGGCGATGCCTTTGCCCGCACCTCTGCACTGGCGCGCGGCCTCCCACCCGGCAGGTGATGGGGAAGGGAGGTGGCCCTCGGGAACACCCTGCTCTGCCCTTCCCGCCCCGAACAACGCTGTGTGGGAGGGTGCGTGCGTCCAGCCTATTACTTTACCCCACATAGGATGCCCCGGTCTGCTGACCCTGTTGTGTCCTGACATCCCCTTCCTCCTCCTCCTCCTCCCCATTCCTAAGCCCTAGTTGTATTTATCTATATCTTCATTGTTTTCTTCTGAAAGCCAATGAACTGTCAAACTGTTTGTCAAGTTGTGCAAACGGACTTGGCACTGAGAGCGTTCCCTTAGCTGGCAATGTCATTAAATCCAGAGAGGAGGAGGTGTAAACGCAGAATGTGGAGAATACTGTGGCTGGAAGACAAAGAGTAAATGACTTCGTATTGAGTTAAAGTGATTTCAGGGGTTTTATAAAACAGTGGTCTTCAAACTGTGGTTTAAAGTCATGGATAATTTCAATATGATCAATTTCCAGAGGCTTACATGTCCTATCTACTCTTTTCCAAACTTATCTGCTTGAAGACGTGCCTGTGATGGGAGGACATACCGCCTCCCCTTTGCACCTGTTTCACAGCTGGGTCTCCAGCTTCCTAGAAAAAAAAAGGCATCTTACTATCGTGCATCACCTTCAGGTGGAATAGCTTCTTGGGCATCAAATAAAGGGACGATTTGAAAAACTGTCAGTAAAACCTTTCATCAAAGCCCCGAAACATGCATCTTTTTAAGAACTGCATTTTCAATAAAAATTTTCTTTTTGTTCTGTAATTTTTATCTTAATCAAATATTTATCAAAGCTTAAGATTTATTTATGTCCTTTTGATCAACTTTCCAATAATTGAAAGATAATCCAAAAGGAAAATTTTAACACTTTGATCCCAGGAAAAAATTTTAAATTAAATATTAACATACATATTTTTGTTGCAGATAATAATAAATGATCAGTAGGACTTTCCATAATAAATGTAAATTACATTAGGATAAAATTCTGTGTAGAAAGTTAATAAAATTTCAAGAAGAAATAGTGATGTCAAATATCTGATTTTAAATGGAGTATGTTCAGGTATATAAATAGAATGGCAGATATCAAAGAATAACATTCAACTGGCTATATTTAAATGAATGATGTAGAAGTTTCATTAAAGAATGTCAATATTTATAAAATGCCAGATATCACATCCTTTATAATTTCTTGAACGTATGATGACAAATTTCAAAAGTTATATTAAAACTATACAAGAGGGTATGTAATTTTTCTAAAACATTTTTATGGGAGCTGTAAACAAAAAAAAAAAATTTTTTTTTTTTAAAGAACATTGTTATAGGAGTCTAATAAAAAGTCTGCCACTTTGGTTTCACAATGAACAGTTCATTCACCATCCATTCATTGGGTGACACTCTGGTCGGAGAGCACAACAGGTGTGGTAGAAAACACTGGGGGCAGAGGGCTTCCCTGGTGGCGCAGTGGTTGAGAATCTGCCTGCCAATGCAGGGGACATGGGTTCGAGCCCTGGTCTGGGAAGATCCCACATGCCATGGAGCAACTAGGCCCGTGAGCCACAACTATTGAGCCTGCACATCTGGAGCCTGTGCTCCGCAACAAGAGAGGCCAGGATAGTGAGAGGCCCGCGCACCGCGATGAAGAGTGGCCCCCACTTGCTGCAACTAGAGAAAGCCCTCGCACAGAAATGAAGACCCAACACAGCCAAAAATAAATTAAAAAAAAAAAAAAGAAAGAAAACACTGGGGGCAGACTATGAGAACAGAAATCCAGCTTTCTCACTAACTCCGTTTCAAAACCCGTGGCAGTCAGTAAACCTGTCTACCTTTGCTCCTCATCTGTAAAATGAAGCGACTGGACTACCGGTTCCTTTGAAACTGGAAGCTATTCCATTCTGTCACTACATGTTCTATTTGAATATCTTCTGAGTGTGTCTTTTCTTTACCATTAATTTTAAGCCCTTTTCTAGAGGTAACATAAACACAGTTGGGAGTAGGAAAGAAAACATTAACTATTCTCCATTTCCTCTCCACTAAAGAGAACATGCTTCTCTAAGACTTATGGAATAGAAGAAATGGACCACTAATGAATTCAAAGAAATTGCACAGCCATTACAGTAATTTTTGAGATTTAGTGGAGAATCTCCCAATCCTATGGATTGGAAACTCGTGTACATAGGATTTCCCTTTACACCAAGCATTCTTAACCTGGAGTCCATGATAGAATCTGAGGGGTTCAAAAACTTGAGTAGGAAAAAAAAAAATACATCCTTACTTCCACTAACCGTTTAATTAAATGTTCCCTTCAATTACAGATGTAGGTAATAACCAGACTGGTATCAGCACTTACTGTTTGTTACTGTTTCACCAATAAAAATGTTTATCACAGGGCTTCCCTGGTGGCGCAGTGGTTGGGAGTCTGCCTGCCAATGCAGGGGACGCGGGTTCGAGCCCTGGTCTGGGAGGATCCCGCATGCCGCGGAGCGGCTGGGCTCGTGAGCCGCAATTGCTGAGCCTGCGCGTCTGGAGCCTGTGCTCCGCAACAAGAGAGGCCGCGACAGTCAGAGGCCCGCGCACCGCGATGAAGAGTGGCCCCCGCTTGCCACAACTAGAGAAAGCCCTCGCACAGAAATGAAGACCTAACACAGCCATAAATAAATAAATTAATTTAAAAAAAAAATGTTTATCACAGTACGTTACAGGTGTCTCAAAATACTATTTATGCTCTTTACTATTTTGAAATTATGGGAGCTTTTTAGATTTGGCGCTAGCTCCGGTTATTTCATGCAAAGAAGCATACATATAACTATATGTATAATACTTGCTATATAATAAAGCTGGTTTTCATATTTTGATAACTATTTCAACATAATTTCCGGAGTAATTCTATATATTACATTTTATGAGTTTAAAATTGTTCTGAGGTGTCCATAAGCCCCGCCAGATTGCCAAAGGGGTCGCTGGCACACCCACACAAAACACTAAGATTACCCTGGCAAGAATACAGACAGAAAGATCATTAAGGGCCACTAGTGCAGCACGGAGCAATTGATAGCCGCCATTGTTAATCTGAAAAACTGCAAATTATGGCTCGATAACTGAGTGGAGAACCTTCAGAACCTTCAGGACCAACCAGGAACATCAATTTAAAGAGAGAGTGAAAAAAAAAGAATGTTTTTCAGAAATCCCGGAAGCCCAGGGTGAGCAATGAGGATAGGAGGGGCCCACTTCAGGCTGGTATTTGTTACTGGCTACGAGGCCGACTGAAAGGCCAACAACCCACTTCCTGTTGATTGCAGCTCTGGCCCATCCCCACCCTATACGCGCCCCCCGTCCCCCATCAAAGGGACACACTCGAGAAAGGGGAACACAATCCCTACACCACTGAATCAAAGAACTCCCTCTCAAAAATTTTTGTACCGGCATTTCGCCAAAATCCGACACTCCTAGGGGTTTAGCGAGAGTGAGTTGGCTCCCTTTCCTCGGGTCAACCGGGGATCCTGCAGCAGCTGACCGAAAAGTTTAGTCCACAACCACAAGTTCGGAAACCAAAGCTTGCCAGCGGGAGGTACCTGCTACAACAGACTGGCAGCCCATTTCCTTTCCCGTCCCCGGAGGAGTGTTTCGGCCCAGAACACGCGGACCCTTTGCCTGGGAGCCGGCCGTCCCCTAAAAATCCCAAACGCGAGTCTCTTTAAGACCCCAGGTTCGAAAACTGAAGCCTCCAGCAACGCCTCCGACTCCGCCTCCTTCTCTGCGGCCCGGGCAACACTCGGGCCCAGCTCCAGAGAGCGGCGCCGTTGGCTTACGTAGCAGCGCGTGATTGGCCGCCTCTCCCTGGCGGGCCGGGATTGGCCGGCGGCTGGCCCCGCCCCTCGCCCCCGCCCAGGCCCGCGGCCGCCCGGGTGTCCTCGCGCCGCTCGTCCGCGCGCAGGCTGGCAGTTTGCCTCTTCTTCGCCCTCCAGCTTGCGTCCATGGCCACCGCTGCGAACGAGGAGCCCTTCCCTTTCCACGGCCTCCTCCCGAAGAAGGAGACCGGGGCCGCGTCCTTCCTCTGCCGCTACCCGGAGTATGACGGTCGGGGGGTGCTCATCGCCGTCCTGGACACGGGGGTCGACCCCGGGGCTCCGGGCATGCAGGTGCGGCAGCCGCCGAGGGCCCGGGCGCGGGGGCGCGGGCGGCCGGCCATCGGGCCGGGGACGCAGAGGGGACGCGGCGTCGGAGCCTCGGAGGCCGAAGCCCGCTCTGCGGCCGAGCGGGAGCCGCCGGGAGGAGGCGGAGGGCCCGGCCGGGGGCGGGGTGCGAGGGGCCGGCGGCCGGGCGCCCCGGCTGGGCCCTGATCCCGGCCCAGACAAAAGCGGCTGGTCGGGGCGCCCGGGGCCGCCGGTCGCCCAGGAAGCCCTTTCCTACCCAGGCGCCTCCAGGCCCGGGCCCTCGGGCTCCTGCCCAGCACACCGCCTTCTTCCGCGGCTGCCTCGTGTCTTGGGCACCGACCGGCCGGTGCCTGTTATTTGCAAACGAGGATTTTACTGTTTTGTTATTCATGGGAGCCGGGGGTGGGAAGGAAACAGGGCAGGGGCAAATGACCTATCAGAACTTCATTTTTATTGGTGTCGTTCGGGAGGTTTGGTTTGGGGAGGAATAGTTTATCTTGAAACACGAAAGCCGGCTTTCAAGAAGATAACTCGGTCAACTTCCGGAATTGTTTCCTCTGGTAGTTTTATGTATTCTATTTTTAACCCTCTTCCGCAGTGTACTTGTTTAGGGTCAGTGAAACGCATGGCTTAGTCTTTGATATAAAGAAGAACCCAACTTTGTTTTTGGCGAACTCTTCAGACTGCATTAAATTATGCTTCCGTATTTTTTTTTCAGCCTCAAAATGTAAGACAACATACTTCATGATTTTTTAAAGTTATTTTGTTTTGCCTTAGCCACCTTTGAAATCGTTAGATCAAGGTACCATGCCGAAAGGTAATTTTTTAAAATGTGTCTCTCTGTTGAAAGCATTCTCATTAAAGTCTTCAAAGTTTGACGTTTGTAAATTTAGTAGCCTGAGCCTTACACTGAAACCCAGCAATAAACAGAATTGCAGTTGTTCAAGACTCGTCTCCCAAATGTCTAACCTGGCTAATCCTCCTGTATGCTGATCTCTTCCTTGTATCAGTCTTTCCCCTGTATTTCTTAAAACCCTGAAGTTTAATAATTCTCCTCCTCCCCCATGCCTCTCCCTCCTTTGCATCCCTTATTGTGCTCTCTTATAACTGAGGTAGTATTTTGGAAGTTAGGATGTAATGCTGAGGGAAAAGGGAACCAGTCTGGTTCCCGGTCTGGCCGACTCTGTAGAGACTCTCTCTAGGAATGTTGCTCTCTCCTGTTCATTCTTCAGCAGCACTCTGAAACGCAACACACCTCATGGTGGCCCTGCCAGGCAGCTCTGGTGCGTCAGAAGGGGAGCAGGTGATGCCTTCCCTCCTGATAGCTCTGGTGGTCCAGTTTTCTTAAGAACTCCGAAGGCTTACAGCAGTGACGGCTATCACCTCATTGAGGCTTCATTACAGGGCAGTAATGGTTTCCATTCTGGTGTGGTGTGTGTTTACTTTTTACAGGGATAAGTGGGAGGAGAACAGCTGGGTAAGTGGTTCACTGGCTCTTTTGTCAGGATAATAAGGGGATCGGAAGAGTTTGGAGGAGAAGTGTCTCAGTAAAAATGCTTTTGTAGAATTCCCCAGACCTGCTTATCAAATGATTCTGTTACTCTCTCTGTAAAGTAGCAGAAATTCTCATCCCACAGTGTTGCTCTGAAAATTGAGGCGATCAATTACATGTGACTTCTTAAAGTGCTCATGAAAAGTGTTAAACAAACACTGATTTTTTTAAGCAAGGCTATTTAGTAGAGGGAGTTTATGCTGGATCTTGAATCACCATCTCTCTGAAGGATAAATACGCATTAGATATTATGTGCATGTAATCATAAATGTTTGAGCAACAACATGTTTGAAGTAAAATGAAAACATAACTCTTATAGTCTAACAACTTGAACTCTGAGAGATTGACCTAAACATGGCCATCTGAAAGAAGTTCACTAAGGTGGCTTGCAAACATGAGTGAATTTTTAAGGTTTTTTCCCCCCTTTACCTTTAACAAATGTATTTTGTAGATGTGTGTGTACATCATTAAGATAAGAAGGTGGATAGAAATAAAATGGAAGGAAAGAGTGAAATAGGAAGAGGAGGTTGAACTGGACATTTGGAAAGGCAGATGGTGTCTGAGTAGGGGACTAGGGGTGCAAGGGAGAGTTTTCAGGAACACAGTGGGGAGTCCCATTCTAGTCCCATTCTTCAGTGATGGCCTTGGGCCCAGTTCTCTTTTGTGATGGCCTGTTGGCTTCGTTAAATGTAGAGGGTGGCCAGCATGAGAGGAGGAGTAATTAAATAAATGATTAAGTCTTTTCCTCAGCAAATATTCAGGCACCTGCCAGGTCCCTAACATTCTACGTTAAGAGATGATGTAGTCCTGCAGATAACTGTTAACAGAGGTTGATCAGGGGACCAGTGAGAGCTGCAGCAATCAGGCTTCACGGACAAGAGATGGGGCTTGGACTGGACCTGGAAATAAACCCACGGTGGCCAGCGGGTCTCCTGGCTGCCATTGGTCACCCTTCACATTGCCAAAGTTACTTTCCTTAAAACAAAAAAAACAACAACCCATCACACCTTTGCTTAATATAAAACAACTATTTGGGCATCCCAGTTGTCTTTGCATTAAAACCCCCGGATCTGAACTTTGCACGGCTCTTTGCCATTCAGCTCCAGCTCTTTGCGTAGCCTCGGTCCCACCGCTTCTTCTGTCCACATCCACTCCACCCCACCATTGAAGCACCCCGCCTGTGCTTCCACCAACAGCATTCCACAGCTTTCCTCTCACCCAGATGTTCCAGGTCTTTCCCCAACACATGCCTTTGCATGTGGGGTTTAATCTGCCTGCAGGCCTTCTACAATCACCTGTAAATGCCTACTTAATCCCTTAAGACCAGCTGGGCCTTCACCTGTTACCTTTGGGGATATCTAGTGATATTAATTCAGCCCCCCCCTGCGTATTTATGTGTATGTGCCAACTGCTGTGTTGGGACCTGGGGGTCCAAAGAGGAGTAAGGCCCAGTCCCTGGTGACAGTTACTTAGTTTGCTCTCTTAGCAATTTTCTTCATATCCTGTAGCACTTAAAATTATTATTTTTTTGGCCGCACTCAGGCCCTCAGCAGTGAAAGCGCAGAGTCCTAACCACTGTACCGCCAGGGAATTCTCTAAAATGTTTCATTTTAGTATATCGGCTTATATACCTTTTTCCTGGTTCAGTTAAAATTCCTTGAAAGCATATATCCAAATTCATTTTGTATGAAATGTGCTTGTAACAATTTGTGTTGAATGGAAAAAAAATGTATATATGTGATAATGTCCTCAATTTCCTCATGGGGAATAAATAGTTTGGGAAGGAGGAAGTAGTCCTGTAAAAGTCTTTCTAATTTTACATTCACTAGAATATAATGGAGTACAATAAGGAAGTTATCATAGGTATGTACTTGGTTACTTATAGTGGGTACTCTCCATTAATTTAAGTTTTATTACCTCCCTTTCAGTTAGCCTTTCCTGATTCCCCCAAGCTGGCTTTTGTGTCCTTACATGCTTTCCTAGACAGTGTCCTTATCATTATTATTTATTGTGCTATATTGCTGTCCTCTTTTCTTTTTTCTTTTTTTTTTTAAATTAATTAATTAATTAATTTGGCTGCGTTGGGTCTTTGTTGCTGCGTGCAGGCTTTCTCTAGTTGCGGCGAGTGGGGGCTACTCTTCCTTGTGGTGCGAGGGCTTATCATTGCGGTGGCTTCTCTTGTTGTGGAGCATGGGCTCTAGGTACATGGGCTTCAGTAGTTGCAGCACTTGGGCTCAGTAGTTGCGGTGCACGGGCTTAGTTGCTCCACGGCATGTGGGATCTTCCCGGACCAGGGCTCGAACCCGTGTCCCCTGCATTAGCAGGCGGATTCTTAACCACGCGCCTCCAGGGAAGCCCCTGATTTAAGTTTTATCATAATTTTATCAGGGTTTGGTATGATTTCTGCAGTGATTTTTGTTTAATTATGATTTTGAGCCTTCTCAGTATATTAGAATACTTGTTACTAGTATAGACAGCCCCCCAGAAATAAACATTCAGCTGATGAATTACCATACATAAAAATAACAGCTGTGCGGCCCCTGACAGAGCTGTCAGCCCCCAGTTGGTCGATGATTGGAGTGAGATCCGGGATCCACCAGCCACCACCTTGTTTTGCCTCGTCGGAAAAAAAACACGTGTGTTTGTTTCCTCCACATAGTGAATTCCCCCGCCTCCTTTCGGGTACACCTTAACTGCAGGGCTCTGAGGACACTGCGGTTGGTGTTGGGGAGGAGGGCGTGAGACCAGAAAGACGCCTAGTGATGGACTCTACACTTCATCTTAAAGAGGGGGAATTCTCCGAGTGGAAAAGGAATCTGAAGGCTGTACTCTTGTCACACCATAGGCATTTTTTTACATTCCTGTTTCTCTCTTGAGGGTGGGGGGGGGGTCTTCATTTTTCTGTATTTTTTGTGTCTCCATACCTGATTCCTGCTGGTAACTCAGCATGTATATCTTGAATGCTGCAAATTCCCTTTGCAAAGCTAGCCCAGGAAGAGCCCCAAAATGGTTTTTCCCACAAAGACAATGAGGATATTCAGTATTACTGTTAGCTGTAGCAGTCAGCATGGCCCAAATGAAAGTCTGGGGCTGGCCAAGAAACCACAGCTGAGGAACATCAATCTTAATGCTAAGTAATTTGTGTCAGGCCATCCAACAATCCCATAGGCCTTGAGTACCTAACAGGCACTGCTAGGTGTGGGGTAGTTTGGTGAATGAAATAGACATAGCCGTTGCCCTTATGGACCTTATCTTCTGACAGTGCAAACAGGTAAAGAGCCACAAACTGTAATTACGAATTGAGTTAAGTTCTGTGAAGGAAACAAGGTACAGTGAGAAAGAGTAATCAGGCTTAGGATGATGGGCACTTAAATGAGACCATCAGGGAGGCCTTTCTGAAGGGGGCGGCATTTTACTAGAAAATGGAAAGGTGAAGCTGGGATACCTGTGGAACAACTGAAGAAACAGAGAATTCCCAGCAGAAGGACCTGGCGCAGAAAGTCATGAGGCAGGAGGAAGGTGGCCACGTCCGAGGAGTTGAAAGGAGACCAGGTGGCCAGAGGCGGGAGTGACTGGCACCCTGGGCCGGGTCCGGTCCCGAGCTCTGTGAGCCCACTGAGGGTGTTCACTGGAGGACCGGCACGGCCCAGCTCGCTTTACTGTTGCTCGTGGAGGGCCTCCTGGGAGCCGGCATCGCCTTATGAGCAGGAAGTGACGGTGGCGGAGGGGTTCAGGACACCAGCAGTGAAAAATCAAGGGAAGGTGGGTCTGAACTGTACCTTAGAGGTAGAGGGAAGAGGATTTCCTGAGAGATTTGCTGTGAGGCATAAACTAAAGAATCTGAGGACTCTATAAGTTTCTGGCTTGAGCAACTGGGTGTGTGTTGGCTTCCTGAGATGGCAAGGCCTGGGGAGAGACAAGTTTGAGTGCTAAGTTTGAACTTGATTTAAGAAGTTTGAGTGTTAGTGTGGCCTCCAGTAATGAAATGTTATTAAACATTTTCCCCTTAAAGTTTTGTCCAGCCAAAAACTCACCTTCTTCAGACCTTTTCTCAAATGTTAACTTCTCCGTGATACCTTTCTTGACCAGCCTAATTAGTATTGAAAGCCCCATACCACCTGTCTCCTTTCCCTGCTTGATTTTCTTCGTAGTGGTGATTACCATCTGACATGTTATATATTTGTCTTGTTTATTGAGTCCATGTAACACAGAGCGTGTGAGGTCAGGAATTCTGTGTACTGATCATTGCGGTACTCCTGACACCTAACAGAGTGTGGCCTGTGGTAAGAGCTCAAGAAGCATCTACCTGAACACGTGAAACCACTTGAAGGATTCTGTGCTGTTTTCTGTGACTAAATCTTCTCGTTAGTATCTGTCAGGCTTTTGGCTTAAAACGATTCAGTTCTCTTTTTAAAGTGAATGCAGATTTTATAGGATATTTTAGGTATGGGTACATGTGCATGCACACACACATACGGGAGCTGGCATTGCTTTAAGGATAAAAACTAAAATCTGTAATTCATATGTTAATTGTCTCTTAATTTTCAGGTTACAACTGATGGAAGACCGAAAATCATTGATATCATTGACACAACAGGAAGTGGTGATGTGAACACTGCTACAGTGGTAGAGCCAAAAGATGGTGAAATTATTGGTCTTTCAGGAAGAGTGCTTAAGGTTGGAGCTTTTATCTTTTTATTGACTTTTCTTCTTTCTTTTTGTACTATCACCTCAAAGCATTTTACGTTTTTACCTTACATTTCATGGTATGGTATTAGTTACCTGTTGCCGTATAACAGATCACCTCAAAACTTCATGCTTTAAAGCAACAAACATTTGTTATTTTACAGTTTCTGTGAGTCAGAAATCTGGGTGTGACTTAGCTGGGTGCCTCTGTTCAAGATCTCTCCTGAGCTTGCTAAGTGTTGGCCAGGGCTATGATTTCATCTGAAGGCTCGATGTGGCTGGGGAAGGGGAATTTGTGGTTACTGGCAGGCTTGGTTCCTTAGCACATGGGCCTCTCCATGCGGCCGCTTCACGGCGTTCAGCTGCCTTCCCCCTGGTGAGCAGTCAGAGAGCGCCCAGGTGGAGGCTCTGGTCCCCTTATAAAATGATGTTGGAAGTGATGCCCATGACCTCTGCCATGTTCTTTTCATTCGAAGTGAGTCAGTAGATCCAGCACACGCTTACAGCGAGGGGTTTTACAAGGGCATGGGTACCAGGTGGTATAGACCCTTAGGGTCCATCTTGGTGGAAGTTACTGTTTTTGTTGTTTGATAGTGGGCTTGGAATTGGGATTTTTTTTTCCCAGTATGGCTGCTGAATTCTAAAAATTTTAAGATTTAAGTGGAAAGGTGGGAAAAGTGATGAGAATGTAGTTTTGCCTTCTGCTTTTCCCTTCTGGGAACTTGAACTTGAAATATGTAAGCTTTAATATTTGTGGACTTAAATATCTGACCTTGTCTTATTCCATGTACTTGGTAGAAAGGCTGGGGTAAGCTAACATGAAAGATGATTAGGAAACAAACATAAAGCAGTTCATGAGATATTAGCTAATGGGTTTGTTAGATGGCAAGAATTTGATTGTGTTTCAGTACTCTTTTCAAACAATAAGCAGAATTAGTTTGGAAGGTAAATTTGTGGTTATTTAGATATCTAAAGAGCTATATTTAACTTCCCATCTTTTACCATCTATCTGAATCATGTTTAGACCTTGTCTCTCGGGTAAGATCGTCACGGCAGTGTATTAGTTTTCTGTGCTGCACAACAAATAAACACAAACGGCAGCTTACCACATATGTTCCTAAATTTACTATCTCACAGTTTCTGTGGGTCAGGAGTCTGGGCGCGACTTTTTGTGGTTCTCTGCTCAGGATCCCACAAGACCTCAGTCAGGTGTTGGTTGGGACTGTGGTCTCAGCTGAGGCTCAGAATCATCTTCCAGGTTCACCTTGTTGTTGGGAGAATTCATTCATGACAGCGTGTTTCTTCAAGGCCAGCAGGAGAATCTCTGCGACCTCGGGGGTGGCCCCAGTCTCTCTTTTAAAGAACTTGCCTGATTAGGTCAGGCCCACCAGGGCACTCTCCTTTTGGTGAACTCAGTCACCTGATTAGGGACCTTAATTGCATCTGAAAAAGCCCTTCACCGTTGCCGTATTACTTCCCATAACATAACCACAGGAGTAATATCTCCTTGTGGTCACAGTTCCGCCTTCTCTAAGGTGGAATCTGCCTGTCACAGGCAGACGGCAGGCATTCATGTCCCAGTTTTGCTTCTTTTTCCGCATGTTGTGGACTGCATGTGTGACCCCTGAATCCGTATGTTGAAGCCCTAACACCCAATGTGATGGTAGTAGGAGGTGGGACCTTTGGGAGGTGATTAGCGTTAGTTAGATGAGGTCATGAGGGAGGGGCCCTCGTGATGGGATTAGCGCCTTGATAAGTGCCCTTCCAAGGGAGAGCTTGCTTGCTGTCTGCTCTGTGAGGACACCATGAGACAGCCATGCCTGCAGGCCAGGAAGGGCGTCTCACCAGAATCCGACCAGGCTAGCACCCTGATCTCATGCCCCTTCAGAACTGTGAGCAAACAAATGTCTGTTCCTAAACCACCCAGTCTGTGGTATTTTCTTACGGCCGCCCAAGCTGACAGAGGCACCACGTGCTTTAAAAAGAAACACTGCAGGGAAATGACTTTCTGCACATCCGAATTGCTCTAGTTTTGCCTGTCTTTCCCAAGTCAACCTTGTTATTTAGAGTATGTTTCAAAGAGAAACATGGGATTCCTATGAGTTACAGTACTCTGGGAAACTAGAGAGCATTCTTAGTAAGTCAGGCAGATTTAGAATCATATAAAGTATCAATAATATCTCAAAAATCTATTTTTGAATAGTTGTAGCCCATGCTCTAGATAAACCATCCACACTTGTAATGTTACTAGTGTTTAAAGGTAGAATTAGTGTGTCGTATAACACGGCTGTGAAGTAAGATCAGAGAATTGATAGATTGGTATTTACATCCTTTCTCAACTTGGTGATGTATTTCTTTAGCTGTGCTATTAACTGTTCTCAGCCCATCAGTATAGTGAGTTTTTTTACTTTAATTTTTAATTGTATCCAATATGTCTACATTGTTTAAAGAACCTTCTACAAGGCTTCTAAAGAAAAGTTCAGTCCCCTTTCCATAGTTCACCACCAATTCCTGCTCAACCAGGGTTAAGGCTTTGATATATTATCTTTGGAGTTTTAAATGACAAGCTAAAATACTTTTTATTCTTAATTTTTCCCCCCTAGTTTTAGACTTTATCTGTAGAATTAAAAGTGGAAGAAGAGGGTTTAACTCTCCGGTCCTTCATTTCTGAGAAATTTTCTTGCATTGTCTCTTGGGTTACTTCCTCCCACTTTTTTGCTGTTCTTTTATCTGGGACTCCTGTTAAGTGGACACTGACCTCTTTAGTTGATCCTCCAATTTTCTTATGTTTTTTACCTTTTCTTCATTGCTTTTGTTTGATTTTTTTCCTTCCTGAGAGAGTTCCAAGATTTTCTCAACATTTTCTTCTAACTCATGTATTGAATATTGCCAGTTTTTAATTGCAGAAGTCTGTCATGTTCCCTCAGAGCACATTTTTTTATCATGTGTACAGCATTTTATCTGTGAGAATATCATTGTCTTGAAAAGTTTTGGCTCGTTATTTCTTCTGTTCCTTTTCGTTTTACTCACCTTCTGCTTCCTCCCATTCTCACTCTTCCTCCTGATCTTGCTCTCCTTTTTTCTTCACCTCCTCCTGACCCTCCTCCTCCTTCCCCTGCCTGTTCTTCCTTGTGCTTTGCTTTTGACGTGAGCGCTTTTCCTTGGGTGTCCCCTCACCCCAGCTGTCTCTGATTTAGTGGCACATGAAAGGTGATTGGAAGTTCTCTGCTTGTGGAGAGTCTGTGGTGTGGGTCTCACTGTAGGGTCACGATACTATCATGGGAGGCCCCAGGATCTCCGTATATGGTATATTTTTTCCATTGAGATGCCCAGTTACCTCAAAGAGGACCTTCGCCTGTTTGGCCTGGAGTTTGGGGGCGGAGGAGTGAGAGAGAAGCCTGGCCGTCAGCATCCGGGGACCTGAGCCTTGAAAGGCACCCGGGGAGATTTCTTGCAGACTCTTCACTGTGTCTCATCTCTCCCCTCTGCTCCACAGGCCTCTCTAGAGAGTTCCCATCCCAGCCGTCTCTCGCCAGCTTCGTGCAGGATGTGGGGTAGGCAGCGGGGGACTAAGTGGTCCTCATACCAGCTTTCCAGCCGTCGTCTTGGTTACACTTCCCTTCTCCAGCCATACACAGACCATGGCTACACACACGTTCAGTTAATTGTTTTTCAAGCATGCGCAGGTGTTCACATATTTTGCAGTAGTCATTAAAAAGAATAATGTTGTTAGTCACTGGGATTCTAGCTAGTGGGATCTCTCAGAACTCTTTAGTACACAGTTTTCAGAAAGCAGCACAGTAAAGTCTTCAAGTTTCTTTGATTTAACCTTGCTTTAAAGTGAGTTAAATAGCTGTATTCTACTTCTGCTTCTTCCAAATAGCCCATAAACTGCTGACGGTTAATGTCTGATTCTTCTGCCAGTTTAAGATCAATGGCAGTTAGGTGCGTTGAAGATTCCTGCCGTCGCATTCTCTAAGGATGCTGCTGTTCCTCAGCTGTCTTGAGAAACTGGCAGTCCGTTACTTATGGCCAGCGGTACTCGTAGGAGCAGGTAGAAGCAAAAGAGGGAATAGAAGGATAACACCTTTCGTGGTAAACTGTACAGGCAAGAAGAAAAGTGCACAAAGCACACATGTACCGTTTAGTGAGTAATTTAAACGGACGCCATTTTATCCACCCCAGGTAAGACTGAGAGCGTTGCCAGGCCTCAGAAGCTTTCTGTGCTCTCCAGATCCCAGTGCATTTTGACTTTTGTGATAATCTCTTCTTTGCTTTCCTTTACAGTGTTACCACCTCTATGTGGATACATGGAATATATTTGTTAGTTTTGCCTACTGTGACCTTTATATTGAATGGCCTCGTTTGTGTGTCATTTCATGTCTTCTTTTCCTGGGTGTTTGCAGGATTCATGAGATTCAGCCATGATTTGCCTGGAGCGATGATGTGTTGACTTTCATTGCTGTGCCTGTGACATAGTTTGTATGTACCACATTCTGTCCATTCTGCTGGGGAACAGTTGAGTTGTTTCCAGTTTGGAGCTGTCACTAACAATTCTTTAGAGAACATTCTTGCAGACAGATCCTGTGCACACATGTACAGATAGCTCTAGGATGTGTACTTGGGAGTGGAATTGCTGAGTCATAGAGATACACCTTTACTAGGTGATGCCGAACAGTTTTTCCAAGTGTTTATGTACTAAAATACATTTCCACCAGCTGTATATAGGAGTTTTAATAGTTGCACTGCTAACACTTGGTGTTTTTAGGCACTTAAAATTTTGCTTATAGGCTGGGAATCTAGCTGTATCACGTTGTGGTTTTAATTTGCATTCCTCTAATTACTAATAAGATTGAGCACCTTTTCATATGTTGCTTAGACATTTGGATTTCCTCTTTTGTGAAGTGACTCTTCGAGTTCATTTGCCCTTTGTTTTTAATACTGAGTTGTCTGTTGTTTTCTTACTGTACGATTTGTGGGATTACCTGTCCTTGGGTTACATGTGTTTCGGGTGTCTTCTCCCACTCTGTACTCGTATTTTCACTTTCCAGATGATGTTTTTTGATGAGTAGGAGTTCTTAAATTTGATGTAGTTGGATATCAATCTTTTGCCTTTTTGTCTGGGGCTTTTTGTGTCTTAAGAAGTCCTTCCTCCAGCTGACAACCAGTGAGAATCAGTGGCCCTCAGTCTCACAGACAGAGGGAAGCGAACTCCGCCAAACCCATCACCAGTCAAGTGCCAGATGAGAGTAGGGCCCTGGCCAGCACCTCGGTTGAAGCCAAGTCGAGGATCCAGCTAAGCTGTGCCAGCTTCTGATTGACGGAATGTGTAAGATTGTAAATAGTGTGTTCTCTTAAGTCACAAAGTTTGTCGTATTTATAGCACAGCAATAACTAATACACTCAGCAAAGATATAGAAACTGTAAAAACACTGTCATGGATATTTTAGAACTGAAATTTACAATGACTGAAATTTTAAGAAAGCATCGCTGGGTGGATGTAGTAGCAGAATGGAGATGACGGAGGAGTCTGAGTCAGTGGACTTTAAGATCAACCAATGGCGAATATCCGTTCTGAATAATGAAGAGAAAAATAACTAACTTAGCTTTGGGAACCTGTAGCTCAATAACAAATGGGCAGATATTTGCATCATCAGACCCCAAGAAAGAGGAAAAGGAGTGTGCTGCTGAAAAAAAAAATACTTGAAAAAATAGTGGCAGAGAATCTCCCAAGTGTGGCAAAGATATAAACCTACCAATTCTAGAAGCTGAGTGAACCCCAGGTAAGATAAACCAAAAGAAATTCATGCCCAGAAACATTCTAATCAGATTGCCAAAAATGAAAGACAAGGAAAAAAATCTTGAAAATTGCCAGAGAGAAGGGACCCATTGTATAGATGGCAAAGATACTCAAATGACTTTAGCTTTCTCCTCAGAAACCCTGGGGGCCAGAAGGATGTGGTACAACATTTTTCCAGTGCAGAAAGAAAAGATCTGTCGATTGCAAATTCTATATCCAGTGAAAATATGTTCGGGGAAAAGGTGAAATAAAGACATTCCCAGATAAGGTAAATCTAAGAGTATTTATAGCCAGCAGATACACGTTTAAGAAATAGTAAAAAGAGGCTTTTCAGACAGGAAGAAAACATGGAGCAGCAGAAATGAAGCACTAGCAAAAGAAGCAAAATGTCTGAGTAAATATGATGGACTGCTTTGAGTTTTTTAAAATCGTATTTGATAGCAAAAAAAAAAATCCTTCCTGACCCCAAATCATGAAGATATTCTCCCATATTTATTTTCTGAAAACTTTCATTGTTCTTCTTTTCATATTTGTTCTTAGAAGTCACCTGGAATTGATTTAATGCTTAGTTTGAAATAGGAGTCCTGTATCCTTTTTGCCATCTGAAGACCCACTTGTCCCAACACCATGTATTAAAATTCCGTAGTTGCCCCACTAATTTTCAGGGCCTTCTTTTTACTTTGCAACTTTCAAAATGTGGTGACTTTTGGCTTCTAAAGCCTCATGGCCCATTCTTTGTCCTTTGGGTTTTTGGTTTTTTCCTTTTCCTTATTCTAATTTTAGTAGCATTTGGAAGGGAGCACAGTGCTTTCTAAAATTTTACCACATTTAACTTGAAGTCATTTTTTAAAATCATCGATATTTAGCCTCACATGGTAAAAAAGCGGTTAGCCCAGAGACCGTGAATGCCTTGGCCAGGTTTAGCATTGTAGTTAGATGCAGTGATAGCTGAAGGAAGGAGGGTCCATGTGTCCTGGCAGGACCATGAGGCTGACGAGGCTGAAGTACAGCTCTGAGGCAGAAACTCAGATTTTCCTGCCTGGAACGTTAACCAACTCATGATGACACTTGTCTCGTGAAGAAAACCTTCAATTCGTTAAGCATCCTCTCTCTAAAAAAGAGTCAGGGAAATGAGGTGTAATTAGAAATTAAAGACATTCTGTTTCTCGTTTGAAAATCGGTCTTAACCACATTGTAGTTACCACGTAATTAAAACTCTTTTAGAGAGAGCAGCTTAAAATGGTCAAAATAAGCACTTTGATTCTTAAAAGAGACCAAAAGTAACTTCATATTATGAAATACTCAAGTATGTGAAATGACATACTCGATAATTGCCTCAGAGTAAAGTTAGCTTCACTCTAACTTGGTTAAGGTTAGCTGGCAGAACCATCATTATACATAATTTCTATTTTCTGATTTTTTTTTTTAGCTCAATTTTTGTAAGTAACTAGTCTGCCTTTACTTTGAGGAAATACAAATACATAGTAGTGATTTGAGAAGTATCTGGTTCATGGACCCTGCAGAATTTGGTCTCATTTTAATTAAATATAAATTATATCTATTGGATTATTTTTATTGTATTATATACGTATTTTAAGTAATTGTGATTGTCTTAACACCTGATTATTTTGCAGTGATTTTAATTAGTTACTCCATTTAATCCTTTGGCATTTCACAGCTTTTGTAATCTCTTTGCCCAAAGACATTGTCGCTAGCGTAGGGTTACAAAGCCACCTGTGTCGTGAGACACCTGTGATGAAATAGTCTTTGGATTTGCCAGCTAGTGACTACTTACCTTTTCGTTGTTGCAGTGCTTTATTTATTGTTGTTGTTATGTCACGGGCTGTTACAGGAATGTTAGAGTTAAGAATCTCTGTTCTCTAAAGAAGGCTGATAAGTTTTGAATGAAAAGCACTAGTTTGTGTGCCAACATATTTGAAATTTCACAAACTCCAGACATCCAGTTGATTCAGAAAAGATTACTGATATGCATGCTTTTTAAAGTCAGTACATCTTTGAAGTTCTGTGAATGATTGTCTTCTTCTATTTAGTTGTGAGAAAATTTCCTCCAAAGGCTTCCTACCTGGGGAATAATTTGACGAACAGGGGCTTGGGGATGAGTCGGTTAAAGATCCTGCGCGAGTAAGAATCACTGGTCAGTCCACCAGCTCTGAGTGGTTGATAGCTCAGCTTCATAATCTGTACGCATTTAAAAGCTGTTTTTAGTGATCATGGGTCCTGTGATGACAAAGAGTATGAAGGGTCCCCATTGTCTTGACTGACATTTCCAGTTGGTTGATGTTCATGCGTCTTACTATTCATGCAAATCGGGGGGTAAAGATTATTTTCTTCCCTTTGCATATGAGGGAGCAGAAGCCTGTAGGTCCCACCTGGTTAGTGGCAGAGTTTGGGCGCACTGCCAGGTGTATCTGACTTTAAATTCCATATCCCTTCCACCACGTTTTTGTCTCTGTGATAGAACTAGATTCCAGTTTTCTTCTCAACCTTTCTGTTGTTTGGGCCAGCAATTTAATTTCTTTTTGCTTCTTTGCTTTCTCCGTTTGTAAACTGGGCATACTCTTTACATCATTCTGTTAATTAAAAGCTGGAACTGTTACTTTTAAATACTTTGAGATAGTGGAAAAGACTATTGTAAGATGTTATATGTAATTAACATGATTTTATAGAACTTTTTTCTTAAGAACTCAAGGAGCTCTTTTTTTTAGTATCTGGGCATATCCCTGTAGTATCATAGAGGACAGAGTGAAGTTCTTTTTCTTAATGGGAAATCTCAGGGTGGAGAGGTTCTGTAAGTTGCTTCCCTCCCCCTGGTTGATGGGCAGTGGAGTGGCGAAGGGGGAGGTGAGGTGTCCTTGATGCTTGGGAATTGAAGATCTTAGTGGTTTAATGTGATGTTGAAAGCACTTTATAAAGCATTGTGTAAATGAAAGATATTCTCCTTAAACCATCTCACTGATGGAAAAAAAAGAGCCAGAGAGATACTAAGTGGCAACTTAGAATATTAGAAACGTTGCTCTAACACGTGAGCCTGCCGATCCAAGTGGAGCCGTTCGAATACCTGTTTCCCCGGTGCTACGTTACTGGAATTGGGAAGCATTTAGTGAGTGAGAAAGTTACTTTTTATCTTTTATAGATTCCTGCAAGCTGGACAAATCCCTCAGGCAGATACCACATTGGCATAAAAAACGGCTACGATTTCTATCCAAAGGCTCTCAAGGAAAGAATACAGGTAACGTGCGATCAAGTATCAGTGACTTCTTTTCTTCCTCAAATTTTATTCATACTGAAGAAAAACATTTCCTAAAATCTCACTAACTTAATTGTTTGGGGGGTCTGGGAGGCTTTCAAATGGTGACTGCTTAAAGCAAGATTCTGTTCAGTGGAATGTCACGCATTCGTGGTTCTTAATCTTGGATATATGGATACGTTTAGGGAATCTGTGAGTACCTTGAAATTATATTCAAATTCTGTGTATTTGTGTTTTTCTGGGAGATGGGATATGCTTTCATTGGATTTTTGAAGGACTTTTTTTTAACTTCAGAAAAGTTAAAGACAGTCGATTTAAAGTGGATTGCCTTATTTATTCCCGTTGCTATTGTTTCTATGGTAATTTGTCCCATTTTCTTAGTCTTTACCTAGCTTTCTTGATCCCAGTCATCATTCAGTATTAGGGAAAGAATTACTCAGACCTAAAGCAGCTGAAGGATAGGAAACACAGTCTGTCATTAGAGAGATAAGAACTGTGAATTGAAAGAGAAGGAGCCTGCTTTAAGACAACGCAATAGACCTTTCAGTGAGATGGAAAGGTTTGAAATGTTCATTATCCGTCCATCATGGTGGCCATGAGCCTCAAGTAGCTATTGAGAACTTGAAATGTGGCTAGTATGATTAAGGAAATGAAATTTTAATTTTATGTAATATTTTAAAATTTAAGTTTTAATAGCAACATGTGGCTAGTGGCTGCCGTGTTTGACAGTGCTGCGTTAGAGGACCGCTGACACTAGTAGCCCATACACATTTCAACTATAAAACAAGATGTGATCCTTGCAGAGGGGCCTCACGGGTAAGACCTGTGGGCCCTTTTATCTAATCTAGTATTGTGATTTGCTTCTCCAGGGGTCAGTGAACCATAGGAAGTTACTCAGTACTTTACATATATAACCTTTACTTATTTGTCAGATTCCAATCATTCTGAAAAAAAAAAAATACAAAAAATAAATGCACATAACTCAACTTTTATTGGATACTATTTTATTTTAAAATTTCAGGCTGAAATGCATAGTATTTTTATGCACTATATTAAATTTAATCAACCGTGTTAAGGTACAAATTAACATACAAATAGAGTGGTTAAATTAAAGCGGATCCCCCTCCTTAGCTCAGTGGAGTTGATTATTTTACTGGAAAGGATTTCTTTAACTAGCAGACTTCCATTGGGAGGCACTAGAGATGAAAGTAAGACCAATTTCAGTAACAAAGAACCCTATCAAGTCAACGAGGGTGGGGGAAAAAAACAAGCTAGAGAGGAAGGAGATTGAGGAAGCCGGCAGGTCCATCAAAATGCAACTGCAGGCACTCTTATCCTGTCTTCTGCTTGCTCTTGGCCGAAGGCATTTCCCAGTTCTGTAAGGGTTCAGAATAAACTCTTCCTTCAGTGACTGGGATTTCAGTCAGTTACCTGACATGGTATTAGTTATTCTTGGAGAAGGGAAGGATTTAAATTGGGACATAATGATGTGTAAAAATACATTTGTTTGTGCCTTGGTAAACTTGTTCTCTTAAAACCTAGATGTGGTGAGTTAACTAATCAATTTTTTATAGCTGATCCATTGCTTTATCAGCTTGATTATAAATGATTTTTTTAACCTTTATAGGAGAATTGTATAGCATCACAGCTCATAACAACTATAAATGACTGTCTAGGTTTACCTGAATATTTGTCAACCTCATCGGAAGGTCATTTTTCGGTCTTTGCAGAAAGAACGGAAGGAAAAAATCTGGGACCCTGTTCACAGAGTCGCCCTTGCAGAAGCCTGTCGAAAGCAGGAAGAATTCGACGTTGCCAACAATTGCCCTTCCCAAGTTGGTGCTAGTCGCTTTTATTTAAACGTTACCATGTCGTCAGGGAATTAAGAGTTCTTAGAGAATTAATAGACTCTTTTTCACAAGTTTTAAGTTGTTTGCTTTTACTAATTTTTCTTTGCTTATTTTTCCTGAAGTCAGTTTATATATGATCTATCAATTGTTTGAAAGTTCTTAACAAACATAGAATACACACACGTAAAAGTGCATGACTCCTAAGTGTATTGTCACGAATTGTCACAAAGTGAGCACCCCCTATATGCAGCACCCCGGCCCCTCTCTTGCCTCTTCCTACTCGCTGCTGCTTCCTCCCCAAAGCAGCCACCATCCTGATGTCCGACACTTATCGGATGACTTTAACCTGTTTTGAACTTTGTAAAATGGACTCATACAGTGTGTGTTCTTCTATGCGTAGCTGCTTTCGTTCGTTGTTTTTTTGTGAGGTTCCTCCATGTGTGGGGTGTTGCAGTAGTTTACTTTCCTTGCTATATAATTGATGGGCCACGATTTATGTATCCATTCTGCAGATTGATACTTGCTTTGTGTTCAGGTTTTGGCTATTATGAAAAATCCTATTTTGAAAATTCTCGTGCCTGTCTTTTGATGGGTTATAAAGTGATCGTACCAATTCCACAGGAAGCGTACGAGAGCTCCCATTGTTCAACATCCTTGCCGTTATATTTTTGTGAATCAGTTTATAAAATGAAAATAATTCTTGGTTTATTATGAAAATCATGAGTGGTGGCTGCAGAAACTTTGGGGCAACACAGATATGTAAAGTTTAGCAAGTGAAAGCCTCTGAAATGCCACCGCCCAGGGATGGTAACAACAACTTGACATTCGTCCTTCTGAATTTTTCTTTTAATGCATGCATTTCTTTTCTTTAATGAATTTTTTTATTGAAGTATAGTTGATTTACAATGTTTTAGGTGTACAGCAAAGTGATTCAGTTACACATACATATATATATATATTCTTTTTCAGATTCTTTCCCATTATAGATTATTACAAGATATTGAATATAGTTCCCTGTGCTATACAGTAGGTCCTTGTTTATCTATTTAATGTGTAATAGTGTGTATCTGTTAATCCCAAATTCCTAATTTATCCCTCCCGCCTTCTGCCTTCGGTAACCATAAGTTTGTTTTCTGTGTCTGTGAGTCTTTTCTGTTATGTCACTAAGTTCATTTGTATCATTTTTTTAGATTCCATATGTAAGTGATATCATATGGTATTTGTCTTTCTCTTTCTGATTTGCTTCACTTAGTATGTTAATCTCTAGGTTCATCCATGTTGCTGCAAATGACATTATTTCGTTCCTTTTTATGGCTGAGTAATATTCCATTGTATATATGTACCACATTTTCTTTATCCATTCATCTGTTGATGGACATTTAGGTTGCTTCCTTGTCTTGGCTATTGTAAATAGTGCTGCTATGACCTCTGGGGTGCATGTATCTTTTCGAATTGGAGTTTTCGTCTTTTCCAGGTATATGCCCTGGAGTGGGATTGCTGGATCATATGGTAGCTCTATTTTTAGTTTTTTAAGGAATCTCCATACTGTTTGCCATAGTGGCTGCACCAGTTTACATTCCCACCAACAGTGTAAGAGGATTCCCTTTTCTCCACATCCTCTCCAGCATTTATTATTTGTAGACTTTTTGATGATGGCCATTCTGACTGGTGTGAGGTGATACCTCACTGTAGTTTTGATTTGCATTTCTCTAATAATTAGTGATACTAAGCATCTTTTCCCATGCCTGTTGGCCATCCGTGTGTCTTCTTTGGCGAAATGTCTATTTAGGCTTCTAATGCATGCATTTCTTAATAAGAAATGGAATTGTATTAGTGGTTCTCAGCCCTAGGTGCATATTAGAGTCACATCAGGAACTTTAAAAACTGTCAGTGCTTGTGCCCTAGAGAGGAATTAAATCAAAACCTTGCAGAGGAGGCAAGCATTTTTAAAACTCTTCAGGAGTTTTAATTAACATGCAGCTTGGGTCAAGGACCACTGGCCTGTATAGATCTATGTACACATTTAACTTTTATTAATCTGTGTACATCATCCTTTTTTAACAGCTGTATAATCTTCTATTAGACCAAGATTTGTTCTTCAGCCTCCTATTGGAGATATGAAATGTAGTATTTCAGGTGCTACATATAGACAACTAACTTTATAGAAGAGGGATCTGAATTTAATTATCCTTTTTATATTGTATGCCAGAATTGTTTATATAATTGTCTTTTTCCTTAAGGAGGAGTAAATGTTGAATATATTGGATAAATAAAAATGAAGCACAACTTCAGATTTTGGGAACATGTGAAACTTAAATTTTTATTCATTAGGACTATTCAGGTGAATGTAAGGCAGTCTAATATAGTATGTAGTTTAAAAAAGTGCCTAGGTTGAAGCATATGAATTTCCCGTTTTTATAGATCAAAATGGTTGAATAGCAGCTTGTATGTACTTGGTCATGAACATAGTATGTACTTAACTTAGCAAATTCTAAAAGAGGTAAGACTGTTCATGGTTCCTGTTATTTATTTGGGTTCTTAAGAAACAAATTTGAAATGGAAATGTTCCTGATATAAAAATCTAAAAGTCGATAGAGAAACTATTTTATAACAATTTTAGCATTACTTTTGGAAATGAATTACACAATTATAGGTATGTGACCAACACCCTTGGCCAAATGATAGCACCACCATGTAGCACCGTGTCTTTCCCAAAACAGCTGTAGGGAGTGACTGAATATGATAGTGAGTAAAAGAAGTATTTTTTACTGTTTAATATTTTAATTGTTACTGCCACTAAACTAACTGGACTACAAGTTGCACAGATATAAAAAGAAAATTTTCTTACATTTTTCCAGGGTAAAATGACTTTACTATTGGGTCACACTGTGCCTTTGGTGTCTTTGGTTGTATGTTAATATCACTTTTCAAGAGCACAAAATGTGCTAATGTTAACATCTGTTCTAATTGTTTAGGCAAATAAACTAATCAAGGAGGAGCTTCAAAGTCAAGTGGAATTGCTTAACTCTTTTGAGAAAAAATACAGTGATCCTGGCCCTGTATATGACTGCTTGGTGTGGCATGATGGTGAGACCTGGGGGTAAGCCGTGTGTTTCCAGTTCTTCATTTAAAAGTCATTTTATCTGCTCTGAAGAACATTAAACCCTCAGAACTGCCCAGAGATTTGGTTTATGTGACATTAATATCTCCAAGCAAAGCTACTTGAGGGCCAAATTGGCTTTTGGGTAGTTTTAGTAGATAAGCCTTTTGAACCTCTTAGTATTTTAGACACGAAAGCTGACCCTTATCTGTTTTAAAGAATCTTATTTCATTAACCAGATAGTAGTCATTAAACAGATAATATCAGCAGGTTGATGATTGGCGTATGTAGAAATGTTCCTGATTGAAGCTGGGCAGTTTGGAAAGTAAGTGCACGAGGATGTTGCAGAGCATCTACTATAAATGTTTTAGGAGCAGAGGAGGAAAGTTGGGTAAAGATTTACCAACAGAGACCTAGTAGCTAAGTTGAAGCGAGGCAGCGAGATGCGGGCAGCAGTGTAGAGCTCAGATCTGAGGCGGGATCCTAGCATGTGAGCTTGAATGCTTTATCTGCACCTCTCTAGGCCTATTTCCTCATCTGTTAATTGGGATGATAATCGTACCTCCTTAGAGGGTTTTGTAAATTTGATGTTTCTAGACGTAGTAGGTACTGGATAAGTGTAAGCTGTATCTGCTGCTTCTGCTACTACTAATAATGATGATTTATACCAAGTTACCTATCACGTACATTTTCCACTTTCTTTCTTAGCGAATCACACACTGCAGTTGTGTTTCTTTATGTCAGCTAGTATGTCTTCTTGAATTACTATCTGTGTAGAAGCAGGAATATGTTCTTAATACAGGTATTTAGGCATATATATGTTTCAGGGTCGCTGCAATAAACCAGGGACCCTTCCAGAAATTGTTTTGTAGTTTGAGTCCCTGCTCATATGCAAAGAATTGTTTCCCGAGATGTGGCAAACACAGAACAAGATACGGTGATTTGATTGCCATCTCCAGTTATTTAGTTTATAATGCACTGACTTAAAAGGGGGCTTTCCTCTCACAGATGTGGGTACTAACTCATCTTTGATAACGGGTATATAAAATTGTCAGTTGAATCGGAAATTTGGGCCTGAAAGTGGTAATAAAATATTTGCATATAACAATATTTCAATCTAGATGATAGTTAGCATTCATGCAACTTTTCCGTGTATCGTAGTATGTTTTGGTGTGTGTATATGTGCAGGTGTGCACACATTGTGAACAGTTTTTTTCCAAAAGCTTTGCAGAAGCTTTGATCAAGTGTTTGTAATATTAAAAAGTTGTTCAAACATATGGTTTAGTAAATTTTGGGACATCTACCCCGTGGCATAACACGATACAGTCAATCCCAGTCATAAACGTTCAGTGATTTTTGTCATGGGAGAGGAAGCAAGGTTAAGTGTGAGGAAAATACTAGATACAAAATCCGGTGTACGCGGAAAATTTACTACAAAACACGCAGGAGGACTTAAGGAAATACTTTAATGTTAGCGGGGATCGGGTAGTGGAGCAATAGGTGGTTTCAATTAAAGTGTTTCTACAGATGCTGAAAGCACTGCAGACTACGTTGTCCTAAGGGGAAGGGCTTGGGGTTAGGATGTTCAGGGGGCCGGTGTATGTTTCCAGAAGGTTTTCTTGGTCTTTAAGACAATTGACAAAGAAAGTGATAAGTGTAATCGTTTGTCAACAGTATGCTAAGACATCTTGAGGAATTTTTGTGTTGGAAATGAAATTTAATCAAATATTAAGTGAAGTGAAATCTGTGATAACTAGAAAACATTTTAGATAATGTTAGTATAATCAGTGAAAAATACAGCAGAATCATGCTTTCAGGCGCTACTAGAAATAATCTAACTTTTTTTGCACAATACTATATATTGTATGGGGCTTTGATTCCCCCACCCCATCTCAGAGTGAGATCCAGAATTTTTTGAAGCGAATCTTAAAGATCTCAAATCACCTAAGGCAAACCTCGGCACTGTCTGCAGGTGTTCTCACGTCTCATGTCAGAAATGCCAACCATTTCTGAGGGGAGGTAAAGTGACCTTAAGAGTCTGTTTTGTTTCAAGAATGTCAGGTCTGCCCTCCCCCTGGCACAATTCTGCTAATTGTTAAATCCCTGTCTCTGCACTTAACCAGGTAACCTAGTGTGACTGCACTCAGGTATTTGCCAGGATGCATAGCGTCAAGTACTGTCCCTCAATAGGGAGCAAAACCTGGTTGGAGAAACACTATTTATAGAGGACTACGTAAAGGAGAAACACTATTTATAGAGGACTACGTAAAGGAGAAACACTATTTATAGAGGACTACGTAAAGGAAAGACTATTAATTGGTTTCTTTTCAGTGGTTTTTGACCTCGTTTCAGTTTTTCTTTGAGAGTTTGATGAAAAGTGTGGATTCTTTTCACACACACGTACTCTAATCCTGTCCACAGGCCTTCTCTGTCTTCTAACGACTGTCCCTTGAGTTAAGCCAACCAGACCTTCAGAAACGTATACCCTTGCACCATGTTCACATTTGCCCTCTGTGGAGTTATTTAGTGAAGTCACTAAGTTTTGTATTTATATTTTGATACGGTGCTTGAATTGTTGAGTCCCTCCATGTAGATGGTGGTTATAAGAAGTGCTCTGTGAAATGTGTCACAGTATTTGCTGTGAGAATGTTGTTAAAAGATGTTGATGCCTTCTTTCATCATTTGGCAAATAGCTTCTTTGTACCAAGCAGACTCTCTAGAAGCTGCTCCATGGACTCTAGACTCTGGAAGCAAGTACTCCCTGGGAACATCTGAACCTGACTAGGAAGCATCAAGAGAGATGTCATTGAAGGGTCAGCACAAGTTAGCTGAGCGGAGGGTAGGAAAGGGGGTTGAGGGTAGAGGGGAAAGATGCAGAGAATGATGGAGGAACTGTTAGCAGTTCAGTGTGTGACGGGCCGCGTGAGGGAAAGGGAGGACTTGAGAGTGATTTCCAGCATGGAGGCTGGCCAGGTACTTACATTTTGGCATCAACGGTGCTGCTTTCTAGCAAACGTGGAAGCTTTGTTGGCATACGTTTTATCCGCTAACCTCAGCTCTGATTCCATTTGATATGCTGCTTGTTTTCTCTTTGCCTCACTCTCCCCGTAAGTGTTCATTCTCCTGTGTCTTGCTATATTGTACATATTTTTCTGAAATGCCGTAAATCATTTTAGGCACACATTGGAGTATGCATAAAAACAAACCGATGATATCAGAGATTCTTCTTTCCAAATTGTTGTAGCGTGTTAATGAAATGTATGCCTTAGTATTTATAATAACGCCCTCTCTACACTATACTAGTGGGCTTCCATTCATTCATTATAGCGATTGTGATTGATGTACTTAGCTTGTTAAAACACAGTTCTTCTTATTTAGAAAATGAGCAGAAAGGTCTAATAGCTAAACACATAATGTTGATCCTTAAATGACGTACATTTCGTTTATGACTGTTTTAGATTTATTTAGTTTTAATCAGACTATCTTCTAAAGTGTTTGGAATATATATTTTAAAAATTAAAAAGTGAATAAAATGAGGAAAGAGCAGACAGGAGGAGAACCATGAAACTGTAGAAAATGCTTCTTGTGAAAAATAAATGTTTGCCTAAGGCTGTTATAAATATGAGTCCGAGGCTCCGTGTAGTTCATCTGGTTTCGAGGGCCTACGTACGCTGTTGGATTCATGAAATCACTTCTAAAAGAAGCAGAAGGAAGCAGGGCCTAAACTGTGTTGTGAGAATCACCCTAAACTATTCTGAAGGTCGAGGCTAAGCTTTGGGCTGATTCCTTAAGCAGATAGATGGTCTTGTGCCTGGAGTTTCGTGAAGGACAGTTCCTAAAGCTCTCTGTACATGACTTCATTTAAGGGCTGGTTCCTGTAAGTTATTTTACCTAATCTTTACTGTTGACTCTGTGAAACAGGCAGTTGCCATGTTTGTTATGGTAAAAGCAGATAGAGTGGTGAGAAGACATCCGAGAAACAGTATTGCGTGATTTTTTAAAAAGTAAGAAAATAAGATAAATTTCATTACCTACTCTTTATTCTCATCTTACAGAGCCTGCATTGCTTCGAATGAAGATGGGGATTTGAGTAAATCTACAGTTTTGAGAAATTACAGAGAGGCCCAGGAATATGGCTCCTTTGGCACAGCTGAGATGTTGAATTACTCCGTTAATATATATGAAGATGGAAACCTGCTCTCCATAGTGACGAGTGGAGGTATTCTGCTTCAGATTTGCTAACTAGAGATAAACTTACAAAGTGGTAAGATGACAAATTCTTCTAGCCAGAAGCAGCCTTATAGAGAATTTAATCGAATGATCCCTACTAAGGAACTAGGTCTGGAATAATGGATGTGACTTGATTCCCTGGAAATTCCCTGGCTTTTTTTTAAAGCCATAACCATGTAGGCTCCATTCGAGGAGTATAAGCATGGTCCAACCACAAAAAATACATCAGCATAAGTCATCTTATGAACAGTAATTTCACCTCCAAATATTAACCCTTGAAAATTCACCCATGAGTGCAAAGAGTCAGGTAAAAGGATCCTCACTACAGCATTCTATGTAATTTTGAAAAAGTTGTAAACTTTTTAAATACCCATCAACAAAAAACAGGTTTTTTAAAAAACTTGTGTTATTCATCCTGTGGAATACATTATATAGGAATGAAAATGAATAAATCTACATATACCTGTATGCATAAATCTCAGATACATAAACTTTACTGAAAAAAATGTACTCATGGTAAAACATTTGTGTAAAATTTTTAAACATGCCAAACAATATTATGTTTATGTGTGTGTGTGGTAAAAATATAAAAACATAGGTGGGAAGAATGTGCGTACCAGCTTCAGGGTAAGGGTAGTGGGTACTTCTGGGGCGGGAGAAGGAGAGTGAAGTAGGACAGCCAGCTCTTTCCCTCCCCCTCCGCAAGCTCTGTTGAGGTACAGCTGAAGTACAGGAAACAGCACGTATGCATACACGTGGTTTGGTGAGTTTTGATATGTGCATACACCCAGGACACCATCACCACAATCAAAATTACAAACGTATTCATCACCCCCAGAAGTTGGCACGTCTTCCTTTATAACCCAGCCCTGTCTCCACGCACATCCTCAGGAAGCCGCTGAACTGCTTTCTGTCCTCTCTAGCTTACTTTACCTTTTCTAGAGTTTTATATAAATGGAATGAAAGAAAAATTTTTTTTTTGCCTGCCTATTTCAGAATCCATATTGTGATTGTAACTAGCTTGTTCCTTATTGCTGAGCAGTATTTCGTCATGTGCATCCACCATGGTTTGTTTATCCATTCACCTGTTGATGCACATTTGGATTGTTTCAGCAGTTGTGTACAGGTCTTTGTGGAAATACGTTTTTGCTTAATTTGGACCAGCATCTGGGAGAACTGGTTGGGTGTGGTGGTTACCTATTTAAGACTCTCGGAGCTCCTCTTCACAGCGGCTGCTCCCTTTACGCCCCGCAGCAGGGGGTGCGTGCACGTCCCCACCCACAGTTGCCACTGCCAGGCTCAGAGCCGTAGAAGAGGCACCTCAGTGTGGCTTTCGTTTGTATTTTCCGGGTGACTAACGACGTTACACATCTTTTCATACATATATTTGCCATTTGGTTATTCTCTTTTGGGAAATGCTTTTTCAAATGTTTTACCCATTTTCCTTTTGAATTCGAAAGATTATGTTCTGGATATTAGCTCTTTGTCAGTTACATATGTTGCAGATATTTTCTCGCCTCTGTGACTTACATTTTCACTCTCAGTGAACGGGGTGTAGAATCCAGTGTGACAGAATAGTGTGTGTAATTCATTTTTTGTGACTTATCGTTACGAGACTTAAGATAATAATACACTATTAGATGTTAAGATAAGACTATATTTTTATTCTATTACTTTTATTGTGGTTAATAATGTGCAAATTGAATCTAATGGTTAAAACTTGGAGTCTCTGAGGATGTTTCATCATCTTCTCCCCTTTTTGCCTCTAGGAGCTCACGGAACACACGTCGCTAGTATAGCTGCTGGGCATTTTCCAGAAGAACCTGAACGGAATGGCGTGGCTCCTGGTGCTCAGATTCTTTCCATCAAGATTGGTGATACAAGGCTAAGCACCATGGAAACAGGCACAGGCCTTATCAGAGCTGTGAGTATTTGTGAGCTGTTGACTTCAAAGACTAATGATTAATGATCATGGAATTTTCAGGTTTATAAAGTGCTCTGGCTTTACAAAAAATATGTGGAACTGTATTTGGTGTATAGGACTTTGTTTTTAAAAGCAAAAATGCTTATTAATTCATTTAAAAATATTTTTATTGAAAATTATTAGGATAAAGTTTTTTGGAAACTATGAAAATATTATTTACATTATACTCTCACTTCTAGTAAATCCCTTAGCAAGCTATTTTGAGCTACTTTAAAAAGCAAAAAGACCTCTTAGCCAGCTTGCTCCGTCAGTGAGAAGAATTTATTATTCTGCATTTCATTTTAACATATGAATTACATTTTACTTTAGCGAATTTAGACTTTAATAAGAACCATTCCATCCCCCTTCCTCTCCCCAACTCCACTCTGCAAATGCTAGTTTGTTTTTTATTGACTACTTCCTGTACTCTGTGACTCCCTCCTACATTTTTTTAAGTTTATCAACCATATGCCTGAGGATAACTTATAAATTTAGATTTGAATTGGAATACGATTGGTTAAGAAACTATGGGATTCCATGCCTTTATTGTACTGGCTCATCTGTTTCTATAAATGGCTGCCTAAACTGGACTCTTAATCTTTTCAATAGATGATAGAGGTTATAAATCATAAGTGTGATCTTGTCAACTACAGCTATGGAGAAGCAACTCATTGGCCAAATTCTGGGTGAGTGTTCTTTGGCACTTGTCAGCCATAGAAGCTTAGCTGATGAAAAGTATTAAATGCTTTTTAGAACTGGATTGGATATTACAACTGAAAAAGAGCAGACTCGGTGGGTAGATGATAAGTGTCTGTCTCTGAGAACCCCGCCCCATTCCCACAGTCACATCTTTGATGTAGTTTTCCCCTCCTAGCCAGCCAGGTGGACCCGACGGCCCATCCGTCACTAGAATTCCTCATCCACACGCAGCCTGACCTCTTCCAGGTGTACTTTTCCTGACAAAATCTAGACTTGTGGAAGCCCGGCAGATCCTTCAGTGATCACACAACTCATCTGCCCGGGTCTGTGGAGGTCACACTGATGTCATACTTCGTTTATGACCGCGAATCGGAGATGTTCGTCAGCATCGTCTTTGGTCACACTGCACGTGCCCTTCCACTCCTGGATGGCCATTGTACACCTTCTTTTCTCCTCGGAGACTTTCAGCGACCTCCCCTTTCATTCCTCCGCTGATGTCCTCACGTCTTTCTTTCCCAGAGAAAATAGAAGCGCTCAGAGGGAACTTCCTTGCCCTTCCTGTGACCTGTCTGACCCAACCTTCTGCCTTCCCTTCCTCTGTAATGAAAGAAGTGCCGGGATCCAAAGCCACTCAAGCACTTACGATCTGGCTCTCATCTCCTCTTTCCTCAAAGACTGCTCCAGCATCATCCCTCTCCTTTCCTGGGTTGTCGTTATTACTACACAGACATGCTCTAGTACCTGCTAGCTTTAAAACTAACTAACTAAAAAACCTCTTCATTTCACACGGCCTTCACTTACTTTCCAGCAAAACTTAGTTATGTACGTTCACTGTTTTCAATGGACGTGTCTCACTGCCCCACCCCCTCCCTGTGCCGTCAGGATCTTCCTGCCGCCAAGTCCACTGGCTTAGCGTAGACCTCATGTTGCCTCACCTCTTTTTCCTTCATAGTAATAACTTTGAAATTACCTTATTTAGAGTGTTTACTTATTGATCACCTCTCCCTCACTCCCCACCACACCATACATATACACCCACCATCCACATACACCCACCATCCCTTTACACCCACCGTCCACATACACCTACCATCCCTATACACCCACCGTCCACACACACCCACCATCCACATACACCCACCATCCACATACACCCACCATCCACATACACCCACCATCCACATGCACCCACCATCCACATACACCCACCATCACTATACACCCACCATCCACATACACCCACCATCCACATACACCCACCATCCACATACACCCACCATCCCTATACACCCACCATCCACATGCACCCACCATCCACATACACCCAATCTTGTATATCTCAAGATTGTATTTATGTGACATGCTGAAAAAGACACAATGACTGGAATCAAGAATGATCAGTGGTTGCCAGGGCTTAGAAGGGAACATGTAACTACAAATGGACAGATAACACCCAGGAGATTTTTTAATGAGGTGCTAAAATTATTACTGTGTTTATGGTGGTGGTTGCACAGTCTATACCTGTGTTAAATCTCATAGAACTGTACACCAAAGAGAAAGTCAATTTTACTGTATGTTAATTTAAAAAATAAAAAGTTTAAAAAGTTAAAGAAAAAAAAAAACACCTTAATTTTCTTAGATCACTGGTACTAAGTCCCTTGTGGGGCAGGAAAGGAATGTCTCACAGGTACCCTCTGTCTCTCAGTCGTGTCATCCATGAACGTAATCTCGCCTCTTCTCTTGCTTCAGTAGCTTGATTACCTCAGTGTATTTCTTTCTCTCCTTTAACATTCTTTCTTTTAAAGTCTTCTTTCCCTAGTGTTCTTCCCTTCACATTTATCACTTTGGAGTGTCCTTGGCCCTTTACATTTTTTATATTGACCCCATTTTCTTCCTTGTGGTCTAACTTCGTCTCCTTTAATTAATACCAGTACATTTTTCTTATTTGCTGTCAAGCTCTAACCAGATTTCTCATATTTTAAATCCTACACTTAAGGTCTTCTTAGTGCCTTATTTCCACCTTTGCCACTCGTCACGACTGTGTGTGGGGATCCCCGAGGAGTCATTTCTGAATACCTTAAGTGGTAGATGGAGGTGGACCCCCTGTTGTCCCACCACCCAGTCACTGCTAATGGTTCAGTCTTTGCTCTTGGTCCTTTTGTAGTTTATTTTCCCCACATATATTCAGTTTTGTATCTAGCATTTTCGCCTTGTTTAACCTGGGGCCTCCTAACTCCTTCCCTCCGCTAAAATCCAACTAGGGTGTATCTCTTGGGATGGCTGTATCGTGTTCCACCAGTGGTGGATGTGCCGAAATTTACTTAACCGTGCGTTTGAGCGTATTTTGGTATTATAAACACTCTGGCAATAGGAGCTAAGCACTTGTAGTTTGAGAATGTCCCTGAGTGATTCTAAAGCACCCCCCCTGACCCGTGACCACCATCTTGCTTCTGCTACTTAGAGCCCTTGTTTGGTTTGTTTTTTCATGTAAACCATGTTTGAAAATATTTTCATATTGTAATATATTTCTTGAAAAGTGGGACAGTTTTGTATGTTCAGCGGAATTGTCTCTCTCTTTCAGGAGAATATGTGAAGTAATTAGTGAAGCCGTGTGGAAGCATAACATAATTTATGTTTCAAGTGCTGGGAATAACGGCCCCTGCCTTTCTACAGTCGGGTGCCCAGGAGGAACCACATCAAGTGTGATAGGTTAGTTTCCTGTTTTACAAATAGACTTAAAAACAAGCAGGCAAAGAAACCTCAGTTCATCCAGTGTTAACTGTGTCTCTACTCTATGCAAGACACTGTGAGCCTTAAGTAGATCCTTAGGAAAGTGAAATCTAGTAGGGACTTGCTGATCGAGGATTTTCCCCTACAGCAGCCTGGAGTTAAGGGGTTTGCTGGAAGTACAGATCCAGGGCTGTGGGATTACAGATGTGCAGTTACCTCTGCTTTGAGAATTTGGGCGAGGCTTTCTGAAAGCAGTGTGGGAATGAGGATTTTAATAGGTAGAAACGAGCAAGGGAAGGGCTTTCCAGGCTAAGTAAACAGCATAAATAAAGACGCTTGCTTCACTTCTTATTTATAGTGTAGGGCAACTTATTTATAGTCGCGCTTCCTCCTTTAATTTCTCTTGGAACATGCAGAAAGATTTAGATGTAGAGGAAGGGAGCTTCATTATTGTGAAAAGCAGTCGAATCACATTTCTTCTATGAATATGGCTTTTTCCCACTCTTTGGTCTTCAGGATCTGATGCAGTGTTGTTTCACTGTAATCTAACGGGATAAAATGCCTGTCAACCGGAGTTGTAGGAGAGCAAAATTAGTTGCAGTCATAATATGAAAATAATCAAATTAACTTCCATTATAGTACAGTAGCTGCCACCTTGTGCAAACCCCCCCCCACAAAACATGAAACCCACCCCTGATTTTTTTTAATATGAGCATGAATGAGGAGGATGAATTGAGAGATCCCTTATGTAGTAAATGAGGCCTAAAGTTTTTTGGTTTATTTTTAAATCTGGGATCAAAATAAAGCTTACACCTCTTAACATTTGTGATTGGATGCATGACTATAAAAACTGGTCCCAAACGGTTTTTCTGGTCTATCCATCAATAACTGCACAGATATGTACATATTATACATATCATAGGTGTTATTATAGTTGTAAAGATATTATTGATGTTGTAGATACAACACAACAAAATTTGGGCATCAAAGCTTAGAACAAACTGGTCCTTTTGAAAATGTTTTTGTTTTGAAATATCAGTGACCTTATGTTTATAGGACGTGCTTTTATTTATAGCTTGTAAATTTTAAGCAAGGTGTAGCTTGCTTTATGTAATTTGGTTTTTTTGGTTTGTTTGTTTTTTTTTTTTTGGCTGCGTCGGGTCTTTGTTGCGGCACCTGGCATCTTCGTTGAGGCATGCACGATCTTTTTCGTGGTGGTGCGTGGGCTTCTCTCTAGTTGTGGCATGCGGGTTCCAGAGTGCATGGGCGCTGTAGTTTGAGGCGCACGGGCTCAGTAGTTGTAGCACACAGGCTTAGTTGCCCTGCGGCATGTGGGATCTTAGTTCCCAGGGATCGAACCCACGTCCCCTGTGTTGCAAGGTGGATTCTTTACCACTGGACCCCTTTATGTAGTTTGAAACTTTTTGATTCAGTAATTCTCTTAAATCATGTGTTAACAGTGCCTGCCAGTGATACATCCCTTGTGTATTCCGGATCTCTAGATATTTTTAAGTACACAAAATGAAACAGAAAATAGATCTCAAAGGTATCTAATGATCAAAATACACTACGCTGCTACAATGCTCAGTGTTTTGTCATTTTTTGTATCCCCAGTTTCACTGAAAATTTTAAACTAAATTTTACAAAACGATTACAGTTTTATGCGGCAGCATCATGAACCTGAGTCCTCGTAACTCACTCATTTTATCCAGCCTTCTGCCCTGAAAATGTGTGTTGTGAAGAAGAATGAGGAGCTGCTAGACTTCAATTCTAAGTCTTGTCTCTGCCGGTCATTTTCTTCAGTAAATTTTTTTAATCTCTCTAGGCTCTGCTTCCAAATTTCTAGAATGAAGGAACTGAGTTTGATCTCTGTGTTCTGCGATTTCAGAGTCTAACTAGTTTGCATCTGCACATTTATCTAAAAGACTGTAGCTGTGACAAAGTGAGGTAGTGGCATGGACACATATACACGACCAAACGTAAAATAGATAGCTAGTGGGAAGCAGCCGCATAGCACAGGGAGATCAGCTCCGTGCTTTGTGACCACCTGGAGGGGTGGGATAGGGAGGGTGGGAGGGAGGGAGACGCAAGAGGGAGGAGATATGGGAACATATGTATATGTATAACTGATTCACTTTGTTATAAAGCAGAAACTAACACACCATTGTAAAGCAATTATACTCCAATAAAGATGTTAAAAATAAATAAATAAATAAAAGGGACTTTTAAAAATATAAAAAAAAAACAGACTGTAGCATGTTATATGTTTGTTATTTGCTTATTTACTACAGCCATTTTTGTGGGGAGGGCTGCTGGCAGCTGGAAGAATTTTAGATACAGTGGTCATTTAAAAATGAAGACCAATCAACTGATTCCATATCTTTCTAAAGTTATATTTTTAAAATTTGAAACACATTTCTCTTTCTCTTTTACACATAGATACACTTTTAGATACATTATTATATTTAATCCACATAATCATCCTGGTAGATATTTTTATATACAAAAGCATAGCACCTAGTGTAACATCTGGCATGTAGTAAACTTGCCTTGGTTATTAAATTTTCTTATCTTTCCATTTTGTGAGAGAGAGCTGTGGTATCGGGAGAGTAGGTGATTTACCAGGGTCACACAGCCGAGGGGGCAGTGGGTTTAGAATCGGGATCCCTGTCTTGTGTCCTGTTGTTAATGACCGGATCCACTCCACAGGTGTTGGTGCCTACGTTTCTCCTGACATGATGGTTGCCGAGTATTCTCTGAGAGAGAAATTACCTGCAAATCAGTACACATGGTCTTCTAGAGGCCCCAGGTAGGTTGAGAATAGTACAGGGGACTGTTACAAATATTTTGTTAAACTGTATGGTGGGGAGGGGCAGAGTTTTGGTCATTTTACCGATTCTTTCTATTGGTTTTTGCATTTTCATTTTGATTAACAATCTCGTTTTAGGGAAACAGGTACTTAAAGAAATAAATTACAGTTACTTCATTGTTAGATGTATGACATAACTATTCTGTTATAAATTTTACGCCCATGTCTACAATCCTTCACTAAGAATATGTAAGGTTTATATAAGGAAAATTTTATTTTTTTATTTCAATGAAAGTTCTATTTACGTTTTATGGAACCTATTTTTAGAACACTTTCCAACACCAGAAATGCTTTATGATCAGCCACTTTAACAGACTAGTGGAAAATTAATAGAGAGTAAGGAAGTAGTCAGAATTCATGAGTCTTCCCAGTTATTTGTTCCAGTTACAAGATATCAAGGTTCAGTGCAAACATTGGTAGACAGCATAGAGAGTGCAAAGAGAAAAGTGGGAATCACCCTAAACCTCATCATCTGTCGTGTGTATGGGTCAGATTTCGAAGAGCATCTTTTTGTCACTGCTGTGTGCGTAAGTGGAAACACACGCTACTCAGGCACTTTTATAACCTACTTTTGTCACTGGGTAATACAGTGAGAACATCTTTACAGGTCAACAGATATTTACCCAATAATATTTGTTTTAGGATAGTCACCAGAAGGGCTGCTACCAACCCATTACAGGAGTTGTTTGCATTGCTTTCAGTTCTCTGTTAAAATGTGAAACCAAATAGCCTCAACGTTCCTAGCCAGGAACAGCAGTAGCTGTTGAGCTGGTGCTTGGTGACGACGCGATGGTGAACTAACTCTGCGGGCTCTAACTCAGCAGACGCTGCTGGCTTGATCCAGCACGGCAGCCACTGGTCACACGAGAGTCTGAACTGAGCTGTGCTGCAAGTATGAAATGAACACCAGATTTGCAAACTTGGTACAAAAAAGAATGTAAATTAACTCATTTTTTCCTATCAATTTCATGTTGAAATTATAGTATTTTAGATATGTTGGATTAAATAAAATATGTTACTAAAATTAAGTAAACCATCTTTTTGTTAGCTTTTTTTAAATATGGCTTTTAGAAAACTTTAAATGCCATGTGTGTCCCACATGCTTCTCCTGGACAGGGCTATTTTAGACTTTGTAGACTAGAGGGTGCTTCTGCTTATTACAGACGAGTAAAGTACATTCATCAGGCGTCTGAGCAGTGACACTCATTTACTGTCCTTATATAAAACATACTTGATGCTATGGCCTGCCACGTGTAAGCCCAGATACGCACACACGCACACACGCACACACACACACACACACACAGACGTTTTGTCTACTTATGAGGGAAAAAACTGCTGCGTAATAGCGAAATAGCCGTGACTGCGGATGGTTCGTGTGTTGTACTGTGATTTATTTGGCCGGTGGCCTTTTTGCAAAGGCCCTGTGTATCCAGCGTCCACCGTCGTAAGCCGACTCTAACTGCTTTCGTTCAGTGCTGACGGGGCCCTTGGAGTGAGCATCAGCGCCCCAGGGGGCGCCATAGCCTCTGTTCCCAACTGGACGCTGCGCGGAACTCAGCTCATGAACGGGACGTCCATGTCTTCTCCCAACGCGTGCGGAGGCATCGCCCTGATTCTGTCAGGTAACCACGTGGCTCACCTTACAGCCGTTGCTCAGCTTCCCAGTGAAGCGACAGTGAGTTGTCGGCTGTTCCGCGTGTACTTCAGCCACAGTTACGTTACTTTTCTTAATAAGATAGAAGTACCATGATAGAATGGATTTTAAAAGAATCATTTATATTTCATCTTGGTCCTGGTTCTAAAGTGCATGATTTATTTATAAGCTTAGTTAAGTAGGTGTGAAGTATCTAGACAATTTCATGTTCATAGCATAAAATAAAGTCAGATTGTGGCCGTGAAAAGTAATTGAATAAATTTCTCTTATTTCAGGCAGATATATATATATTTTTTAATTAATTTATTTATTTTATTTATTTATGGCTGTGTTGGGTCTTTGCTGCTGTGCATGGGCTTTCTCTAGTTGCGGCGAGCGGGGGCCACTCTTCATCGCAATGCGCAGGCCTCTCACTATCGCGGCCTCTCTTGTTGCGGAGCACAGGTTCCAGACGCGCAGGCTCAGTAGTTGTGGCGAGCAGGCCTAGTTGCTCCGCGGCATGTGGGATCTTCCCGGACCAGGGCTCGAACCCGTGCCCCTGCATTGGCAGGCAGATTCTCAACCACTGCGCCACCAGGGAAGCCCAGGCAGATATTTTTAATTTCTGAATTTCTCAGGGTGAGAAAATGTGGTACAACTGGCAATGTCCTGGCCCAAAGTAAAGTTTAAGGTGGATACTAGTTTATGTGATGATAATGATTTGAATGTGTATTCACTCATTCAGCAAGCGTATTTATTGGCTATTAATGACTCTTAAGCATTATTTTAGCTCTGGGGCTAAATTAGTGAACAGAACACCAAAAATACCTGCCTGTGTGGAGTTGATGTTAAAGTTGGAGGAGAAACAGACTGTGAACAAAATAAAAAATGATTTCTGTTACACGTGAGAAGACAGTGAATATTGGCACGGAGCCAGCGAAGCGGGCGGGGCGGTAGGCTGGCGTGCGAGAGGCTGCCGTGGTGTTGGACGGGAGGGCGTCGGCCCTGACGAGGGCTCAGCGTCCGGGCAGCCCGGTGGGCATGAAGATCCCTCCCCAGCAGCGTCCCTCTGGTCAAGTCCCGGGCTCTCCACCCACACTCCTGGTCCTGTCAACCTCACCGAGTATCTCAGGGTCGCTCGCGCCTCTTGTCTGTGGCACGCTGCTCTCTTTGCCTGGAGCTCCTTTCTGCCGTGTCTCGGCCTGTGTGTTCCCTGTGTCTCCTCTGATAGACACTACTAAGGATACCGACTCACGTATCTGTTCTCGTGGAGCGTCACCCTTTCGTGGATTCTCACTGACACAATGGTCACCTTCTTGACTGGCTCTCAGCGCCGTAGCGTTTCCATGTTTGTTTTGCTCAGGGCTCACTCTCCTGAGTGTCTGCGTGTTCCGTTCTGGAGAGGACAGGGGTGCGCTCTTACTCATCTTGCACCTCTAACAGCAGTCGTTATCAGAAGGTGAACAGCTTGGCGCCGCCGCATCCTTCCCAGAGGACAGTCAGCCCCAGCCTCGCTGCCCCCTGGCATTGCCAGAGAAGCTTCTAATCGGTGCCCATGCCTGGGATCCGGTCTCAAAGGTGCTGATCTAATTGCAGCAGGACCTCAGCATCTTTCTGGCTCCTTTCAGTACCCTTGCCGTTTATAATGGGCACCCGGGTTGAGACCTTCTGCCAGTGACCATGTTGTTTGACCAGCAGTATTTTAAGGAAGGTGTCACTCGATGCCTTTTGGTACTTGCTCAGACGTTTACATTCCCAGTGCAGAGCCCGCGTTCATGCCGCTGCCTAGTGGGCGCACAGGAATTTTCGTTGAATGAAGTCTTTGCGTTAACCCAAGCAGCTTGAGTCAGACTGTTTGTCAGTTTTTTGGTGTTTTGGTTTTTTTAATAAAAAAAGATTTAAAAGTGCTTGTTGAAACACAAGACGTTAAAACCAGAGGATGTACGCGCTATCCGTACTAGTGAGCGGAGAGCGTTTCAAGTAACCAGCTCACCTGATGGACACTACTTTCTTGTTTTCTGTTTTTGGCTTTTAGGTCTGAAAGCTAATAATGTTGACTACACGGTTCATTCAGTCAGAAGAGCTCTCGAAAACACTGCAGTGAAGGCTGACAATATAGAAGTATTTGCCCAAGGACATGGTATTATTCAGGTATTGTCGTTTGTACGAAAAACGGGTTGTAAATCAGCAGGATGATATTTTAGTGATTACTGGATAATATTCCTATTATAATGACGATTGAGTTTTTCTGATTGATTATATGCCAGAGTAGTCTCTGAACTGTAAGCAAAGAGGGTATGAAAACAAACTTTGTACTTAAGACAGATTTGTGGGGCTAAGATGGAGAAACGTAGTAGACGTAGGGCACGTAGAGGGTGGAGTTCACGGCAGAGCAGCAGAGGGCAGAAGCCGGCCAGTCGTCACGGCCTGTGGAGGTTTCCTAGCTTCGTCACTTGGGAGTAAAGAGGGTGGAGTGGAAGGCGAGTCCAGTGGCTAGACCAGTGTTTTGGCCAGTGAGGTAGAATTGCCCTCCTAAATGGGGTTTCCGTGTAGGTCAGAGAGGCGGATGGAGAAACTGACTTTTTGCTTGTACTTTGCTACAACGGAAAAGGAATTGGTGATCTGCGATAAAGTACTTTCTTGACCCAGCCGTGTATATCTTACTGTTTGTATTCTCTTAATTAGGTTGATAAAGCCTATGACTACCTCGTTCAGAATACATCATTTGCTAATAAATTAGGTTTCACTGTTACTGTTGGAAATAACCGTGGCATCTACCTCCGAGATCCTGTTCAGGTGGCTGCACCTTCAGATCACGGTGTTGGCATTGAACCTGTATTTCCAGAAAATACTGGTGAGTAATAACCGGACAGTAAGCTGATGTGCTCACATTTATGCTTTGAATGAATTGTACCACAATGGAGAAATGCTGTTTAGGCTAATGTTCTAAAGAGAAGACAGGAATTGACAATGTTATTATTTTGTATTTCATAGAGGTGTAGGGGACACTGATGGCCATTAGGGATCCTGATACAGTGGCAATTCGGTTAGCAGTGTGACTACCAGAAAAACAGTAGAATGGGCCTTCAGGGACCTGGAGCTTTTATTAAATTGTGGATAGTAAAGCATCAAATTCCTTTTCTTTCCCACTTTTACTACTTGGGTGTAAGACAGAGTTTTTGGTTGGAGAGTGGGAAGCAGAAGTGGCCAGGAGAACCCCAGCTCAACGAGTGTAAACAAAATGGTCATCACCATAAACTTAGGGGTCTTTTCTCTTAGTCAGATTCTGCTAACTGTATGCAGTAATGAAAAATACTCACTGAAATGGTTTGTGTTGAGGTTGTAGCCGTGTTGGGGGAACACATGAATGGATTCCGAGCATCCTAAAATAAGTGTGAGGGAGGTTCTGTGGCTGTTTTATGTAAGCTGTGTTTCGGGAGCCCATGCCTACCGCATTTTACAGCCAACCACATTTATCTGCGGAGTTTTCTTGACAGACGACAGAATGTTTTAAAATGGAAGAAAAGGAAAAAATAACTAATCTTTACTTTTTGGTCTTTTTAACTCCAGAAAACTCTGAGAAAATATCCCTTCAGCTTCATTTAGCTTTAACTTCGAATTCATCGTGGGTTCAGTGTCCCAGCCATTTGGAACTCATGAATCAATGCAGACACATAAACATACGTGTGGATCCCAGGGGCTTAAGAGAAGGATTGCATTATACAGAGGTATTTATCGGGGTGTCTTCATTTTTACTTTCTGTAGTCTTTAGGATGTGTAGAAGTCTTTGTGTAGCAGCCCGTTTCCCCACTAGTCTGAGTAAGTCAGGGGTGGTCACGCGTGTATTTATCCAGGCTGTTTGCCGTTAATTATGTGGCCTGACATCAGAAAATGGATGCCAGCTTGTACTTAGGACCTTTACATTTTAATATTAGATTAATTTATTCTCTGAGTAGATTCACCCTTTTTTTTTTTTTATTTTCTCTTTTTAAAAAAGTCTGTTTATGGATACTGACACTTATTCCTTTTTCAAGGTGTGTGGCTATGATATAGCATCGCCTAACGCAGGTCCTCTGTTCAGAGTCCCAATCACTGCAGCTATTGCAGCAAAGTAAGTGCCCAGCTACCGACAGCTTGCTGTTACGTGTAATTATGTAATGGCTGTTTATGGAAGTGGGGTGAACTTTTAAAGGATCCATAGGCCAGAACCAGGTGACTGGGTTTTGGTTCTGTTCCTTGCTTAATTGCTTAACGTTCAGGGTGGTTCGTAGTCAGTCACGGTGTTCCTTGTTCACGGTGAGGGTAACTGACAGCATCTGTCACCCGCCCTCCACCAGGATGACATCTGTCACCCGCCCTCCACCAGGATGGCATCTGTCACCCGCCCTCCACCAGGATGACATCTGTCACCCGCCCTCCTGACACCTGATTCAGAGGCTGTTTCAGCCTTCATCCGGCCTGATGCCTCTGCAGTGTTTGACATGACAATGACTTTGTCCCCTCCCACCCCCGACCCACATTCCCCCCTTATCTCTGGGATTACCGTTATCTCCTCGTTTCCAGACTCTTCCCTTTCCATCTTGTCTTCTACCCGGGAGATCTGATCCCACTGCTTCCTGTATAAAGTACCTCAGCGGCGTGCCCAAGGATCGTGCTCCTTGAAATAGCAAACGGTGGCGCTTCACAGCCAGTGTTTGCCGCGGCTCCATCACCAAATTAACACTTTTCCACGAGCTCACCAGTGCTGACCCCCTGGTTTCCTCAGGACGGGTGCATTTGCACAGCTGGCTTCTTTGCTTCAGTTTCCTGTCCCTTAACTTAATGACCAGGCGTGTTCTTGGTCATCTCCGGGCGGAGGGAGTCCCTCCCTGCTGCTTCACGGCGCTTTTCACATGCCTGTGGTACAGACTTTAGCTAGTGTGTTGTCATTTTTAATTCACCCCATTTGACTGTGAGCCCACGGAAGACGCGGGGACTGCATCTTACGTGACCCCATATGGAGCTCGTGTACAGAATGTACGAAACAAATTATTCAGTTCATGAACGGCAAGATGGAGATGAGAGTACTGGACACAATAGAGAACTCTGAGTTAACAGCTTCCATTGAGTTAGTTGCACAGTAATAGTTAATATGCAGTAGGTCTCAGCCCATATGAAACATAGGATGAAACTGAGGAGGTAACAGGTGACACACACGTGAAAAAATTGCAGAACAGTTAAATTCTCAGCCGCATATTCCCTATAAGTCCTGTAGGAACTTCGACAAGGTAATGTACAAGATTCAGGAGTCGGCTGAGACCTCATCTCCTTCAGGAAGCTTTCCCTGACCGCTCCTCGTGAACCAGGAACCTTGCATCTTCTCCACTAACGCTTCCTGTCTCCCCAGAGCATATTACGTTCAACGTCCCTGTTGGGTTTTCCGTCCCCGCTAGATTGGCTGGGGAAAAGGAAAACGTTATATTCATTGTTGTAATTGTAGCACCTAATAGCAGTGCCTCAGGTATAGTAGGCACTCATTAAGTGTTTGTCATACTGACTAGAGTTTGTCCTTAGTATGTACTTCAGGTTTCTGGGTTGGGTAATTATACATTTGACCTTTATGTTTCACTGATCCCTCACAAAAACGCTATGGAAGTACTTTCTCTTCTTTACTGTGTCATTTATGGCATGGGTGCATTTTGAAGCTACGAAAGAGATTAAATTTAAATATCAGTCTCAACTATAAGGCAGTATCAGTGGCACAAAACATTACTTTTGATTTTAATATTTTGGACTCACAATAGTCCCGATTCTGGTAACCGGAAAATCCTGTGAATGTTGTAGAATTCCTTTAACCAAAAAAGAGGGAGCTATGTGTCTGACTTCAGACAAATTACAAAGCAAACAAGTAAAAAGCAGAAAAAGCATCTCCACAGTGTATCTCTGCTAACATGTTGCAAAACTGAGATGACATTGTGTGTACTGTTTTGTTACCAGCTTTTAACTCCCTGTGTTCATTTCTCATGAACTGTTGAAATCTAGAGTACCAATGGGCTTAAAATCTAAAGCTTTTTAATGAGAGTGTCATGTTTAATCATTTATTTTTATTAATTTTCAGAGTAAATGAATCAACCCATTATGATCTAGCCTTGACAGATGTACATTTTAAACCTGGTCAAATTCGAAGGCATTTTATTGAGGTTCCTGAGGGTGCAACATGGGCTGGTAAGTAAAATTAATGTCTTGTCTTGCCCATTTACCTTTATGTGCATTCTATCTCTGCTCTGATTATGACCATATAAAGTTCATATATCTGCAGTAGACTTTTCTCACAACAGTAATAGGTGCCTGGCACCCTAGATTTGCTATTAGGTTCAAACCTTTTTAAAGATCTAGTCCTGTTTTGCCTTGGCTCATACGTCAGTCATCTATCTAGGCCAGGGGTCTCCAACCGCTGGGCTGCGGACCCGTACCGGTCCGGGGCCTGTTAGGAACCCGGCCGCAGAGCAGGCGGTGAGCAGCGGGCGAGCCAGCAGAGCTTCATCTGCCGCTCCCTCCCCACCGCTCGCACCCCCGCCTGCACCATCCATCCCCCACCAACCCCCCCCCCCCCCCCCCACCGCCCCACCAAGTCCATGGAGAAATTGCCTTCCACGGAACTGGTCCCTGGTGCCAGAAAGGTTGGGGACCGCTGATCTAGGCTATCTTAAGATGTCTTAATAGTCAGGATTTTAATTTGGTTCAGAATAATGCCTTCTCTGTTCACAATCAGAGTCAGAGTTGCATCATGGTACAACTCAGGGCTTCCACTCACATAGGCCCAATGCTTGTGTAACATCTAACTCTAATAAAACGGGCGCTAATCATACCAAAGAATAAAGATCTATAGTTAATTCATATTGAACATGATGTCTGGTAAATGTCAGTGATTATAATGCCCTAATTATGATTTGTTTAGGTTGGGTATTGAAAATAATTAGTTCTTTGGTTTTTTTGTTTGTTTGTTTTTTGTTTTTAATAAGAATTGATCAGATCATCCAGAATAGAAGTAGCTCAGAGCATTTAGCAGTCTTTGATTAGATATATACTGTGGGAGGTGGAGAGGTGGGAGAGATGTTGGTCAAGGGTACAGACTTTGTTATAAAATGAAAAAGTTTGAGGGATCTAATGTCCAGCATGGTGACTGTACTTAATAATACTGGATTGTATACTTGAAATTTGCTAAGACGGTAGGTCTTAGATGTTCTCTCCACCCAAAAAAATTGGTACCTGTATGAAGTGATGGATGTGTTAGCCAACCTTATTGTGATGATTGTTTCATAACATATACATATTCGCCAAATCATCACGTTGTACACCCTGAACTTGAAAATATTATATGTAAGTTGTTTCTCAATAAAACTGGGGAGAAAAAGAGTTAAAGCAGGGAAAAAAAAGAAATGTACTACAGATGATTCCTATTTCAAATACTTAGACATATTGTCATAACACTAGATTCTGTGTTCTTAGCAAGTGATTAGGTTCCCAGAGCCCTGTGACCACTTGATCTTGTGAAGCAGAGAATTAAGCGTTGCTTCAGTTCCTTGTCTCAGGGCCAGGTATTCGTTAGATAAGCTGCTGACCTGGCTTCATGGTGATCCTGGCTCATCTCCAGCTCAGCCGCAGAGCACAGCTAAGCATATGTAGTTCTGATAGTCATACTTTCCAGAAGCAAACAGTGGAGATAAACCAAGAGCGAGAGACTAGGAAAAGTTATCAGTGAAGTTGGATAAATGGATACTAATGGAACTTAGGCATGCTAACAAATAGAGGTTTCTAAAATTAATACCCTCTTTACCAAGAATTGATTGGTTTTTAGCTAAACCAAGAGGAAAGGTTGAACTTAGTAACAGAGGAGGGAGGGATTTAAAAAATTACCTGACTAGGATAATTGTGTGTCCATCTGTGGACAGCTTGCTGTTTCCTGCTGTTTGCAGCATAGCGGTTGCTTATTTTAGTCCTGATTTATTTATTTTCCATAGCTAAATTTTCTACCCTCTCATCTTTATTAATACTCTGTCAGTTCATTGTTTTTAAGGAAATATGCAGATTTCATTTGAATATATCGTTTCATTCTCTTGATACAGTATTTCCCCCAAAGTAGGCATTATGAAAGCCATTTTGTGTCCATTTTAAATCTTGTCAGTTAAAATGTTGCTTCTTCCCTTCTCGTCGTAGAAGTTACGGTGTGCTCCTGTTCTTCTGAGGTGTCTGCCAAGTTTGTTCTTCATGCGGTGCAGCTTGTGAAGCAGAGAGCCTATCGAAGTCATGAGTTCTATAAGTTTTGTTCCCTTCCAGAGAAAGGAACGCTGACTGAAGCTTTTCCTGTCTTAGTAAGTTTTAATTAACAGTCTGGAATCCTGAAACAGTTTCCTTTCTTTCTGGGTGTGGGCTAAGACTGAGTATTTGAATTTGATTTTATAGTTTGTATTCAGAGCACATTGGGACTGTATATTTTATTAATGCTGAATAACGTGGGAAGATAGGTCGTCTTACTAGGATACCTGCGACCAAGTCGAGGTAAAATGTTTATCTCTTAGGAAAGTGCTGGTCTGCTAGATGCTGACGCCTCACAAAGCGGACCCTGGTTGAGATTGTCTCCTCATCGTACAGTAGATTATATCCATGTTTAAGACTTTTCTCCGTGTTTTCTACTTATTTTAGTTATTTTATTAATGCCCTGTTGTTAAGAATCCATGAGGTTAATTTGCTGTGTAGGTGAAACTGCTACTCCTTCCTACAAATTACTTCAAGTGTGGCAGCTCTCCAGGCTTGTCTGTAGTGTTAGAGATGGTGCCCAGTCCTTCCTTCTAGAAGGTGAATGCACTGATGGTCTTTCTTGAACTTGCTACTTAGTGTTTTCAGATGGCTGCCTCGTCTTTCCTGTATCTCTTATGTTTCTGATAACTTTGACTTGTGTCCTTGTATGTGTTATAGAGTAATATGGTTCACTTTAAACTTTCTAATGCACTGATTACTAGAAAACTTAATTTAAAACTCAGCGTTCAAAGAACAGCTTTTGTTTTTAATTTTTTTAATAGGAAGAAAGATATGAGTGACCATAATTTCATTTGGCTTTGGTTGCCAGGCAGCTCTTGAGCCCAAAACTCAGCTGTGGCTATTAAATATGCCTCACAAAGCTGTCATACCCCTTCTCTTGTCATTGTTCTTAATTATTTTTCCTTTGGTCCCAATTTTTTATTCCAGTTTGTTTTCACTGTTATTTTATTACATGTACTTCAGAAGCTACCTCAGACCTCTTACGACAAGCAGTTTAGGATTATGAGTAAATAACTGTGTATTTAAATACCTGCACTCTGTCTCAGCAACTGTGATTTGTGTAACTTCAAGCATAGCTAATGATAAGGTTCTGTGAATTTTCCTGCTGTACAAATAGGAAAAGTTTGAAAGCATAGAACTGCTTTGAAACACCTATTTATGTTTTGTGATTTACGCATTGGTAATTTAATTTCATTTTTCTTTGCAGGGTGGGAAAGCAATTGAGTTTTGCATTGCTCGTTGGTGGGCAAGTCTTAGCGATGTCAATATTGATTATACCGTTTCTTTTCATGGGATAGTATGTACTGCTCCTCAGTTAAACATTGTAAGTTCCACATTTCCATCATTTTTAATGTCAGTTATTTGTGTTATTGTGAAATAATTTCAATGGTTGGGTTTACATTTTAATGGGGAGATTACCTGTGGTTCTGGAAATAACAATAGTCTTTGTTCATGGGTGCTTATAAACTTTGTGTTTGACACATTTAGGTCCAAGTATTGTTTAAAAATGCAGTTTGTTTTCAGTAAAGTTTGAGAAACTAATTTGATAAATATCCTTTGTAGCACGCATCAGAAGGAATCAACCGTTTTGATGTTCAGTCCTCCTTGAAATATGAAGATCTGGCTCCCTGCATAACTTTGAAGAGCTGGGTCCAAACACTGCGGTATCTTCAATGTTTTAGGGCTGCAAATGTTGGGTATCAGTGTGACGGGGGTGGGGGGATGGGCGTCTCTTCACTCTTTGGAAAGGGTCTCTTTCATTTTTAATCATGTGAGCGCTGGACGTGAAAATTCAGTTCATGACTTTCCAGCCCAGGGAACCCGGCGGGTCTCTGAGAGGCAGCTGCAGCAGCAGCTTCTGGCTTTAAGTAACACGTGCCTAGAGCCCTTGCTGTGGCACCTGGCAGGACCCATCCCGTGACGAGGGCAGGGCTGTCTGCGGTCAAACCCTGTCCTTCAGCACTGTGAGGGATTGTCACCTAGTCCTGGGATCTGATTCTGTTGAGACCGTCAGTTGATGGTTGAAAATGTTTTTATCATGAGAAGATTACCTTTGTAATACTGCAAAATTTAACTGTGTATTGCTGTGGTTCAGTCAATAAAGAATTATATAAGTTAATGATTAAAATATTACAAAATACACGGAAAAGGACAGCGTCTAGGAATGCTCATTTGTCATTTATTGTGATATATGATATAGATTTTGCTGATTATAGTTTTCTCTCATTTAAATGAACTCTTATGCAATTGTCTGATTACAGCCCACTGAGTGCAAAAACAAAACCTTTAGGATCAAGGGACGTTTTGCCAAATAATCGTCAACTTTATGAGATGATCCTGACTTACAACTTTCATCAAGTAAGTGTTTGTGTAACCAAGTATACCCTTACAAAGAACTCTTGTGTTCTATGAATCATAAAATCAAAAATGGAAGGACAGTGTATTCAGTGTGTGTGTGTGTGTGTGTGTGTGTGTGTGTGTGTGTGTGTGACATACATATATATGAAATAGAAACAAGTAATTAACCCTGGTTAATTTAGAATTATTCTTTGGGAAATTATGATATAGAACGATCTAAGTACCATTCAGATCTGAAGTCACAGATTCTAATTTAGTGGTGACCTGGCCTTTGAGCCTTAGTTTTTGTAATCACTGACACCTGCCTGTTCTGTGATAGCTGTCCACTGGCTTGATGTCTTGTCAAAGGCAGGTGCCTTCTGATGATGGAACCAGGCCTGATTGCTCTCTGTGAAGCAGGTGTTGGCACAGTGAGACATCAGAATAGCTCCCAGGTTGAATGGGTGGTAAAGGTAGCTGAGATGGGCATAAAAATCAGATCGAAGTTTATGGAGGATCAGTAAGATTTTAGTAAAACTCTTATTGAAGCATAGTATGAATTACTGTTGGGGAGATGATTGATTTCAGTGGATTGTCTCGTTTCAACTTCATGAAGAAATTTTTAGTTTTATTAAAAAACCAGTTAATTAGGGGTCCTGAAGAATAGGTATTGCTTTAGTAATGAATACAATTAGCTAGGTTTGTGTTTTTTAAACCTTGTAAAAGAGAAGTACCTTTTATTAGTCGCGAAATCCTGGATGTGTTCTGCATTTTTGAAATTGGTTACTGCAAGAAAATATTTTTAATACTTTTAATGTAAAAGTCTGATCAATAGCAATATTACAGATCTACATTAGAAATCATATAAACCACATCAAATAATCATTCTTTCCACCCCCCCCCCCACAGCCCAAGAGTGGGGAAGTGACTCCAAGCTGCCCCCTGCTTTGTGAATTGTTGTACGAATCAGAATTTGACAGCCAGCTGTGGATTATATTTGACCAGAACAAAAGACAGATGGGTTCCGGCGATGCTTACCCTCATCAGGTATGATTTTTAGAATTAACAGGAGCTGTTTCTTGAGCTGATGAAGCCCGGATTCTCGCTCTGGTAACGTGCCTGCTTTTTAAACACCAGTGTGGTTGTGCGTTTAGTACTTGGACACACGGCTAGCAGCTCAGCTGTCTGTTGCAGGACAGACCGTGACAGCTTTTCAGCTCCACGGTTGGGCTGATTCCGGCTTCGGGGTAAAGGAGGGCCAGGGGGATGCTCGCAGACGCTGGCCAGCAGAGCTTTTTATTTTTAGTATTTCTCCTTCCTACCCAGTGCTTGCCCCTATCTGAACGGTGAAAGCACATCATCCGGGATATGTGAGCGCCTTGAAGTGATCCCAGGTCTGAACTGGATCCAGAGCACAACGGCAGTGCCAAGTGTCTTCAGTTTATTAGAACTTTGAAATATGTTTCTTCTTGGTCAGCTGTGTAGTGAGCACTTACTATATGCCAAGCACTGTGCCTGGCACCTGTCATTTGGAAGGGAAAAAAATCTTTTAATCGTATAATTTATAGAAATCTTATCCCTGATTGAAAGACTGTGACAGAGAAATGAGCTATTTCCTGTAACCTTTATAATTTTATGCTAAATAATAAAAATAATTTACACAGGGTTTTCAGTTAGTCATTCAAGGAATGGTTTCCTTTTTCTCCTCAAAGCCAGGCCCTGGCACGTCTCCTCAGTACAGACTGGGTTATTGCAGCCATTCCTTTGGTTGCTTTTAAAATCTCAGAAGAAACTGCAGCTGCAGAATGCAGCGTTCCGTCCTCCTGAGCAGGCTGCCTGGGTGGAGCGTGGTAGATCTGTACTCCTGCGTCTCCACTGGCTCCCTGTCGTTCCCGTCTGCAGTAAACGGGCATGGCATGGTGGTTATGATCTAAAGGTTACCAGTCATGTGTATCCAGACCCGTGTGTGTGTCTGTCTGAGATATTACACAGCACCTCAGTTTTGCTCATTCTTGGTGTCGTTTTATCCGTGCCTGTGAAGACCCAGGAACTAGAAAGTCGTTGCCTTTTCCAGTCTTGAGCGGATGCTGATTCAGCTGGGCGCCTAGGAGTGGCCTGTTGTTGTGGGAGGGCTGAGGGCTGAGGGCTTGGCTGCCTTCAGCTCCCTTATCCTCTGCTCTGGACGTGACCTTGGCCAGCTCACTTGACGTCCAGTCGGGACGTTGTGTGCGTGTCATGTGTGTGTCGTAACTTGCACTGTACCTCACATACTGTAAGCACTCTGTAAGTGGTAATTCTTACTGTTTATCCTCTTACTGTAATTTTCGTTCATGTGGCTAAACCTTACTTTTCCCAAATGTTGTTTTTCTTTTATAGTATTCTTTGAAACTGGAGAAAGGAGATTATACAATTCGACTACAGATTCGTCATGAGCAAATCAGTGATTTGGAACGTCTTAAAGATCTTCCATTTATTGTTTCTCATAGGTTGTCTAATACCTTGAGCTTAGATATTCATGAAAATCATAGTCTTGCACTTCTAGGAAAGAAGAAATCAAGTAACTTGACATTACCACCCAAATATAACCAGCCATTCTTTGTTACTTCCTTACCTGATGACAAGTAAGTGATAACATTGCTTAACACTCACTCTCCATCTTATACTCTGTAGTCCTTAAATGCTGGTTTATAATATTAGGCTACACTTACGCTGTGTTGTCATTTGCCATTTTAGACTTAAGGTTATTTCTCCCTTTGGTTTTTGAAATCTTAGCTACGGAAATTATTTCAGAATGCAATTGTTTTGATGTTTTTCCCCCTAATTCTCATTGTCAAACTTTCTTTTTTGTTCCTTTTCCCCTCTTTTGAATCTTCTTATTAGAATACCTAAAGGGGCAGGACCTGGATGCTACCTTGCAGGATCCTTAACGTTGTCAAAGACCGAACTCGGAAAGAAAGCTGTAAGTATTAGGTTTTTTTTTTTTTTTACACTGAAAAGTGCCTGTTCCAAAATTTCCATTTCCTTAAAAATGGAAATTAATTCTACATTTCAGAATGAGTAAAAGAGAAGATCTCTCTGGAAAAAGAAATTTAATAGTTTTTTTTCCCCAAGTTGCTAGTAAAGGTCAATTAATATTTGGTTGTATTTTTATATATTTAGTATTCTTTTTCCCAAGCCTAAGTACTTGGGCCTTGAACCTGTTCTGCCTTGCACAGCTAATATACTTGAACTTCCTGTGAAATATGTAGATCCAGATCAAACTTGGCTTAAGTGAATGGGATGTTTTTAAAATTAGAGAATTTATAGAGTTTTAACTAACATAATATTGTGGATATAGGAATAAATCAGATCTTCTTGGGTGACTTCTAAAAACCAGTCAGGACAATTACTACTAATAAACAGTATTTTTCCCTTGTACAGATCTTTCTCTTATTGGAATTTTGTGTAGTTATGTAGTTAACTACAAGGTAGTTATTTCTTTTGGCGTTAAGGTTTATTTTATAGTTTCAAAATTGTGCTTTTTGTTAAAAACATGTTTCTGGTTGTTATATTTTAGAGATAATTGTTATGGTTTGATAGTACCTGTTTTAGTTTTTCCATCTGTTTTCATTACAAATTTATTGTGAGAATAGTGTTTATATAAATCTATCACCCTCTGTCATAATGTCATTTTAGCTCAATGCCAGTAAAAGTTGTCATTCTTATAGTTCTGCATTTCTCTTTAGCATTAGTTTTTACAAAGTAAGTCTGCCACCTAATTCTGGAATTTATAAGTGCTGTTATCAAAATGAATAGAGCTCAAACCTCTTCACAAGGATTCTCATGTCTTACCGCTGTTGAACCAAAGACGGTTTATTCGCTGTCATAGGAGCATCATCACGTAGGACTTTGTGCTTAGAACAAGTCGTTTGCCCTGACATTTCTTGAGTCTCATTTCAGTCCGTACTATTTACTTATATGTACTTTAGTATAAATTATAAGTACTTCAGTATAATATAGCCTTAGTAGAATGTGAAGTGAATCAGTAGTTACTGGAATTCATAGGTGCACTGATTTAAGAAGTCCTGGTCTAGGTCGTTTTAAGTAGGTTTCATTTTCCGCTATGGGAAATATTGCTGCCTCTGCTGTGGGGCTTCGACAGTGAGGCTTCTCATCCAGATAGCTTCTGAAGTGTCCACTGCCTGTGATGAGTAACAGAGCAGAAGAGCACTGTTATTAGAAGTATGCTTTCAGCAATTCAGAGATAGTTACTGCTTCCTGGCTGCATTCTTTAAGAGGCCGTTGTGAAATTAAATTATAAACAGGTGGGATTGACTATAGTTATTACTTACCAGGGTAGATTTTCTTGAGAAAACCTAAAGCTGTAGAGTTAATTATAATTCCCAGCACATTGTTTATTTCACCGGATCTCAGTCGTGGCGCATTCCTTGCGGTTCTGGCAGCTGGGAAGGTAACTGTCCCTCTTGCTCCTCTCTGACATTCCCAGTTACCTCGAACGATGCTGTTTCTAGCGCATGGGCGTGTGTGATTGTTGTCACAGCCTTGAACGTCTGACTCTGCGGACCGTCACCTAAATTTAATGTTTTCAAAACTGTTTGGGTAACTAATGAATTTTGCTCTACAAACTTTTGAAATAAAAAGCTGAAAAACATTGACCCTTAGGAAGAACACATTTGAGTGCATTTTTATTAAAAAAAAAAAAAAAATGAAAGTGGCAGTATTGCTTTCTTTAAAAGCCTGCCATTTTGATGACAGACCTGACCCTTCTAAGTACTGTGACGCATACAGGTGGGACGGAAACTGGCAGAAAAATAGACAGAGGTGGTATCTCCATCCTGTGTAGATTACGCATGTTTTCTTACAGAATGTCGTTCTAACTCCCAGGGGCAGTCTGCAGCAAAACGACAAGGAAAATTTAAAAAGGTACTGATTGTCAGTTCTTTAAAAAGATGTCTTAAAGCCTTATTTGCATATTAGTTAAACTTCTTTTTCTGTCACTATTATCTTTTTTTCAAAAAAATCTCTCCCTTAGTTTCCTTTCTTTAAGTTCTGCAGTATAGCGCGGTGTTGACAAACTGCTTTCTTAAAGTTTTTTTTCCTACCATAAATTGCTTGAAGACCCCTGGTTTATATGTGTATAGAGAACATGTTAATGCTATTCATTTCTTACTGCAGGTATGACCAAGTAATAATATTTGAACTTTGGCATATCTAAAATCCTATAGAAAGGTGAATGATTTTTTTTAGCTATATATGACAGAACAATTATTTTTGAAGTCTAAAGTCATTCTTAAATTGGATGATTTGATTAATAAAATGTTATTAAAATGTTTAAAGTGAAGTTTTTTTTCCTGCTCTTGCATCTTCTGCGTCCTGGAAAGACAGAGACGGAAAGGGCAGTGGGCGGAGCAGAAACAGAAATGAGGACTGCTGGCCCCACATTAAAACTTACACTGAGGGCTTCCCTGGTGGCGCAGTGGTTGAGAATCTGCCTGCCAATGCAGGGCACACGGGTTTGATCCCTGGTCTGGGAAGATCCCACATTCCACGGAGCAACTGGGCCCGTGAGCCACAATTACTGAGCCTGCGCGTCTGGAGGCTGTGCTCCGCAACAAGAGAGGCCGCGATAGTGAGAGGCCCGCGCACCGCGATGAAGAGTGGCCCCCGCTTGCCATAACTAGAGAAAGCCCTCGCACAGAAACGAAGACCCAACACAGCCATAAATAAATAAATAAATAAATAAATAATTAAAAAGAATTAAATCTTTAAAAAAAAAAAAAAAAAAAAAAAACTTACACTGAGAGCAGGAGCAGCTTGTAAGACCGTAACTAGTAGGTGATCCGAGCAGCTTCTCTGCAGCTTACCTGACAATCTCTGATTGACTGCTGGAGCCAAATTTAATTTGAAAAATGGTACTTCAGGTCTAGTTTAGAGAAAGGGATACATATTTGATGAGCTCTCTGGCAGAGGTGCTTTTTTAACAAAAAGCACAATTTTGAAACTATAAAATAAACCTGCCTGTTGACCTGCTGACATCATTCGTCATCGTAGGGACTTCTCTCCTGCGTGCAGGGAGCACTGCAGGGCAAGAATTAGTGTTTTAAGAAGAAACAAAAGATAATTCAGTGTTTCTTAATTCATAGTGATGTGAAACTGGGGACCACCATTTTATAATAGATAAAATGTCTTTATTAAAATGACCTCTAAAATTCTATATGATTATGTAGTGGTAAAGACTTTGTGCAAACAAAATACACCACTGGGGGTTGTCGTCCCAGGTAAAGGAATATCGGCTTCTCTGTAGACCGTATTTCTCAACTGAGCGTCTTTACCCATTTGAAGGCCATGTAAATTCATTTAATGGAACTTAACCAGCATTAAAACAAAAACAGAATAAAAACAGAAAATGTCCGTTCATCAGACTCATAAAACTGTAATTTCATTTTATGCACAAATTATCTTTGATTCATTTTGAAAATAGCCTGAAAGCCACTGCTTCAGAGAATGAGGAGCAGGCATTCTCAGAGCCTACTAAAAAGAAGGTGCACGTCCCGAAGGCAGAGCTGGGGTTTTTCTTTCTATTGTGTTGTTTGGTGGATCTTGTGGAGTTTTGGTGCCTTTGGTTTGTATTAGATTATTTGAGATGGGAAACTATCAAATGAACAGGAACGTTATTGTTAATTGACGGTTAGTGAAGCTTCTAGAGCTGGGCAGCTGGAGTCACTTCCTCCCGTTTCTCCCCATCTTCAGTGCGAGTGCACGTGAAGCTCTTGTTTTAAAAATAATCGTTATTTTATATAGTTTTATAGTCACATTACAAAATATATAATTTATTGCCTGAACAAAATACCAACTTTGTACACATAATCCTCAATGGATTTGTCCTCTGGGTTTCAGTGACTTTTGAGTTGAAAATGTATGTTACCCTTTTTTAAGTTCATTGTAATATGAAAGAATATAGTTATTTTTAACATAAATAGCACTCAGATATGACATTAATTTTTTAAATAGCTATTTTAGTTTGTGTAGAGATATTAAAATTTTGAATTTATAGTTTTTAATCATATAAGAGCTAAGGGTATTATGTTTTGAACCGAAATTTAAATGGTGGTATGTTAAATAGTTATTGGTTTGGCAGATAGATTTGATTTTCTAAATATCATTCAGTTCAAACACTGTTGAAATACTTTGTAATAATGGAGTAATTTTTTTTCTTAAAAAATATGCTTACTGTTAAGTGTCTGCTATAGAGAGCTTATATTGTAGTATTTCTGCTCTGAAGAGTCTTCTTTGACTGTCTTTTTAAATCATAATCAAGATTTCTTATGATTTAATGGTACACAATCATTTCTGTTAAATGGACCCTATGCTAAGCTCTTGAGAAGTTGAGTTGTAAAAGTACTTACTGACAAAAAGAACAGATGACCATGATAAAATAAATGAAAAATAACTTCATGTCTCTTTTGGTTGGGGACTAAAACTACCGTGTCCATAATATTTAGTAACAAGAAGCAGCTCTTGTCCTGAAATATTTTATAGGATAACACCAGCCTTTATGATTACTAATTTGGTACAGATTTACTATGTAAAATGCCGATTACAAAATCTTGGTCCCCCCACCCCCACCCCAAGGCCATTCATCATTAACTCTCCCAGTATCTTTTGCATTTTTAGGGATAGTTTATGGTTGCTGTTGTATCTGGTTTCTCTCTATTTGCAGATCTTTGTTAGAGTTCATTGTTGACCATCGATTAAGTTTAATGGATTGTTCACTTTCAATTCAATTCTGTTTTCTCTCTTTACTAAAACATCTCAGCAAATGCCTTAACCTCTGAGCCTCAGAGGAAGAATTGCCTCACAATAGAGAGACCTGGCCTCCTGAAGTGTGTCCCTCTCCCTGCTCAGGCGAGGAGGAGGGGACAGCAGGGGGGTGCACGCAGTGAACGCAGGTGCAGGCACGTTCCAGCACACTGGGCGGCACAGGAGCCTGACTGCAAAGGAAGTGGGGCCCTGTTAACAGAGTAAATGTTGGAGGCCACTTACACCTTTAATGCTTAGGTGCGTTGTCTCTGCTAAACAGAGGACGCTGAAGTGGGCTGTTACCCTGAGAACTTGGTGGTCAGTTACCCACTCAGTGTTGCAGACCCTTTTAACTCGGCTTAAGCTCAGGGCAGTGTCCCCCCAGCAGAGTAAACCTCGAGAAGGAGCGCAGGATGGGTGGCAGGGACCGCAAGGAGGCTGCCCACGGGAGGGCTGATTCCCCTTCCCAGGCTCACACTTCACTGAAGACCTGCGCTTGCAGACTCGCTGCCTGACCTCGGGAGAGTGGTGCTCAGACGGCTAAGAAAGGCTTTCTGCGGTTCTCCTCCACCAGTGGTTTTCTGCGCTTTAAATGGGTTGTACTGAAATGGTGGTTACTGTTTTATTAGAGCTACGACAACAGTAGCTCCTTATATTTACTGTTATATCCCCAAATAAAGTTTAATTGTGAAAATTGTTAAAATGGACATATTTATGTAGTATTTACACCTCAGGGAAGATGGGGCCAGTACTAGTTTGTGACTCAACCTGTGCAGAGTTTTTTTCTGAAATTATGTGATGGAGGGCCTTAACAATTTTGATAGTGTAATTTGTTCCAATTTTAGAAACTTTGTTAATTAAAACAAATACAAGATTTTAAGTTTAGCAGCGTTTTTAATATAAACCTAAAGATAGAGTTTTAGAAATTGTCTTAATAAATAATGATTTAATTAGGGACACCTAGTTACTGTGCCAGAAACGGATCTAGCAACTATAACAGGTGATTTCATTTCCCAGATCCTGCATTACTTTTCACAAGACTCACTTGCTAATAAAATAGACACAAATAGGTGTAGTTACACTTGCTCTCTTTAAAGCAAAACTTCTCAAAAGGACCACGCATACCTGTTTACTTCTCATCTCCCTCTCACTCGGCCTTTACTCTCCGCCCCCTGCCCCCCGCCAGCCTCCCCTGCCGCCCTTGCTCTGTCAGTGATCAGTGGCCGCTGTGCTGTCAGGTTTGACGGTTACTTCTCCCACCTGACGCCGCCTTTCAGCAAGCTGTCACTAGCCGGCCACGCTCGATCTTCATGCTGGCTTTTCCCCGGGGCTGCCGTGACCTCAGGCTCTCCCTCCGCAGTGGAAAGCTTTGGTACACTCCTGGGCTTGCTCTTTTCCCCCTTCCCCACCCCTGCTGGTCTCATTCAGCCCCTCGTCTTAAATACCACCAGCAACCACCATCGGTCCTGCCTTCCCGGGACATCTCATGTCCATTTATTGCTTCCTTTTCTATAGCCTGTCCTTTAGTTCCAGGCAGTGTCGGGACACCTGGGTCTGCGTCCCAACTTGTTTTCTCTTTTTCCACTTTGGCCTCTGTCATCCATTCTCCACGTAGTATCAAGAGTTATTAAAAAACAAAAACAAAAAAAACCCCAAAGTGTTTAATCCATACAGGATCCAGAGTTATTAAACAAAAAGCAAAGATCCTTAATCGTGTCACTGCCTTGCATACAGCTCTTCCTGTGGCACCTAGAATAAAACCTGTGTTTTTTTGCCCGTACTCTGTCCTCCCTGCTTGCTTACTGTGGCCGCTGCCCTTTCTCAGAACCCCACCTTGCACTTGCTGCGCCCCCCTCAGGTTTCTGCAGGTGCTCGTCTTCTCCCCGCACGCCTCCTCCTCTCCGCATTTTGGTTATTCAGGTTCACTGCGGTTTATTCCTTCAGGTCACTGAGGCTCCGTTAGGTCGGACATCGGCTCCGCAGAGTGTCTCAATGACCACTTTGTCTGCGCGGGTCCCCCCTTACCCACCCGTCACGCTCTGTCCCCTTACTCTGTTCTGTCGTCTTCGTATCACGTGTCGTTCCTGAAGTTGTTTATTTACCTACACGTTTGTTGACTGTCTTCCCAGAGGGTGAAAGGCCCTTGTCTGCTTTGTCCCTCACCTCTTCGGAGCTATTACCCTTGCACACCGCGGGAGCTCAGTAAGTCCTGTGGATTGAATGAAGAAAGAAATTTCTCTTTAAATTTAATTAGAAAAGCGGATCTTTTCTTTCTTTCTTTAAAATTTAATTATTTTCTCTTCTCAGATGTAAAATGTGAAAGCTCAGTACGTTTTTGTAGTCAGTCTGTCAAGTAAAACTAAGAATACCAAATAACACTTAAATGGAGAAAAGTTTGTTCTTATTTCCTTGTTTTAAAGGAGTTATTAGAAGCATGAGCTTTAAAGTTTGGGAGAAAATTACTTTGATCTCAGATTGGAACTTTAGATGTATTTTTGGCCCTTAGAATCTGAAATACAGTGTAGTACCGCTCAAGTGCAGCCGATGTTACGTGCTGTTCGGCTATTGAAGATTTTTAAATAAGGAAAATTAAGCATGTTAATCTAAGACTCTCTCCACGTTCATTTTTCACAGGATGTAATCCCTGTTCATTACTACTTAATATCTCCACCAACAAAGACTAAGAATGGCAGCAAAGACAAAGAAAAAGATTCAGAAAAAGAGAAAGATTTAAAAGAAGAGTTTACTGAAGCATTACGAGATCTTAAAATTCAGTGGATGACAAAGTAAGTTTTAAATGAATTTTAATCCTCTAAGCGTTTACTTCTATTTTCCCAGTTACTACAATATGGTGTGTGTATGCAAAGGCTATATATTCAGAAATGTTAACAGTGGATACGCCTGCAAGTGCTCTTCAATTTTCTTGTAATTATATTTAGTCTTTAATTCCCTTTTGTGATAAGAATTTTTAAAATTTTAATCCTTACTCTGACCTGCTCTTGGAAGAGAATTTTATTGGAAGGTACAAAAGAGAAAATAAATCACTTTTTGCCCCCTTTCCAAAGATAATCATTGTCCTGTTATTATTAGCTGTCTCTGTATTTATACATGTAGCAGGTGAGTGATACTGTGTCCTGGTTTTCCAGTTACTATTTGATTACGAGCAAATTTAAAACAACCTTTTTAAACCTCTGGAATTGATCCTAAGGACAGACAGCAAACGGAGAAACACCTATTTAAGAATATCTACAAAAGTTCAGTAAGAAAAGTGAGACTCTGGTATGTGAGCCAAGGTCACTCTCCTCCCGCTCCCAGCTCAGTGACACGGAGCCTCCTGCAGACTGGCTGCAGCCAGGACCGCAGGCTTCCTGTCCCCTTGGCTTGGAGGACTCTCCTGCCGGGAGGAGCAGGGGGTCGGCACGTGTCGGCCGGCACCCCAGCCCCGCGGCCTGCTGCTGAGGCCAAGTCCTGGGTGAATTGCGTTGGGAGGCGGGGGCTCTCTCCTGCTCAGCCCCTGCTCGTGGCGCAGAGGGTCTGCCAGGTGGGCCCTGCTGAGAACGCAGGCCCGGTGGCCCCGCCCCTACTGGGAGCCGTGGTGTCCCGCCAGGTGGGGCGAACCACGGCCTCTGCCGCAGCCGCTGCCCCTCCCGCCGTGTAGTCAGTAAGAACAGACGTAGTTTATTCAGCTTCCCCAGCTGGGAACGTGGAACTTCTGTCTCTTTGTTCATTCAGGACTTCAGATTCTTCCAAAACAGTGGAAATTTTCCTTCTTTGTAGACCTTAGGCATTTCTAGATCTTTTAATCTTTCTTAACTGTTTTTGAATGTTTTTTTCCCTCCTGTTGATAAATCTACTTATAGCTGGTACGATGGAAAGCTGTTGATGCTTACTTTCATCTGACCATCTTATTAAACTCATAAATGAAATAATTTCCGGTTTGTTTGTTTTTTTTTTTTTTTTTTTTTTTTTTTGGTTTTCTCGGTAAGCATATTTATACTGCCTGCAAATAAATACAATCTTTGTCAGTAATTATATTTCAGATTGATACCTTAGGTTATTGACTGGAACTTCAAAACAATGTTAAGTAATATGAAAGGCAAATTATTTTCTTTCTAAAAGAACTGAAATAATGACTGTTTCTCTTTCTTGCATATGTAGGCTGGATTCTAGTGACATTTATAATGAATTGAAGGAAACATACCCTAATTATCTCCCTCTGTACGTTGCACGACTCCATCAGTTGGATGCTGAAAAGGTTGGGCGTGTTCAACTTTACTATGATTCTCTTATTTTGTTTGCAGTATTAGATAAGGTTTGCCTTTGGAATAAGGGGGCAGTCTTTGTCTTCTCTTCTTGCTGACTGAAAACGTGTCGCCTCAGATTGAATGTTCTGTTGAGCTATTTTCATTAAGCTGACTCAGGACTCACGTTTGGTCAGTGGGAGGAGGAGTAGCTAGGAAACCCTGAGGATGGCTTTTCTGACCTTGACCTGAAGAGCCGGGAGCACAAGGCAGTGGTCGTGGGCCTGCTGGAAGTCTAAGGCACCCGCCGCAAAAGCGGAGCTCCTCTGCACTCACTTGGCTAACTTTGTTTCTAAGTTCTAAGAATTGGCCGTGTAGCTCCCAGCTGCCTTCAGTGGACCAGCTCTCACTGGGAGTCCTGGCTGTAGAAAGTGCTTGTAGCCATAATCAGTTAAGAGTCCTCAAGGGTTGAGTGTGAGCCCGAAGGCCCTGTGAGGAGCCAGATTGCTGAGGACACCAGGACACCCCGGTGCCCATAGTGAGACTCTGTTGGTTCTATTCCTGTTTACTCTCATTTCTGAGATTTCAGTAATAAATTAGAATTTGTCTCATCAACTAGTGCTTTTTTTACTTCTGTTTTCATGTGCTGTGGGACTGGGGTAACATAGCTGATCACGTTTCTGAACTTTTAAGTTACCCAAGGAAAGAGCTGCCTCTGTAGAAAACAGTTTAGATTTCTGTGAACTTCGTATCTTGCGTATTACTCTGTTCAGCGCCAGTGGGGAGCGTAGGGTAGGTATTTTCCCGTCTGAGCTCAGGTTTTCTAGAGATGCTGACCGTCGTAAAGGTCACACCAGGAGCTAGTGCGGAGCCTCTGGGCTGCACAGCCTACCTGGTCCCGCACCACGGGAGTCCTAACTCTCACGGGCGTGACCCACAGAAGTGAAGTGCGTCAGGAGACTCATGGGTACATCCAGTTTTTTCTTATTTCTTCTTTTTTTTCCTCCCCAGGAACGAATGAAAAGACTTAATGAAATTGTCGAAGCTGCAAATGCTGTTATCTCTCACATAGATCAGACGGCCCTAGCAGTTTACATTGCGATGAAGACTGACCCCAGGCCCGATGCAGCTATTATAAAAAAGTACCTAACCAGTAAATACTCTTTCTTGCATCTCATTTCTTAGTTACTTTTTTTAATTATTGAAAATATCCTTCTTTTCTGGTATTTTTTATATCCTTATCATTGGAGTTACCGATTTGGGGGTACTCCGTCCTTAAATATCTTACAGTAATTTTCTCTAGTCGTTTAAGATTAAGCAAAAGAAAAGTCGTTTGCTTCCTCCACCATCAGGTGCTGTCGTGGTGGAGAGGTTTGAGTGACAGTGGTCAAGCAGTCCAGCCATTTGGGGGATATGTGTGAACTGGACACATGGAGAAGGAAACACAGAGCGCCCTGTAAAATTAATTTTTCAAGTGTTTATTGACCAATAGCGTGACAGACTCCAAATTTAGTTTATAATGCTTATTAGTAAAGTGGTGAGAAATAAAATTGGGTTAAAACCATTATCTGGCAACTTCAGTTTTATGAAACTGGGTTTACAGTACTACTTGAGGAGAACAGGGGTGGGGGAATTATAGTTTAGCCTTAATAAACTCTAACGTGATGTGTACAGCAGACACGTAGCTGGGTTTAGGCGTTTGTAAGGCTCCATCCCTGTGAGAGTGTGGTTTCCACTTGCTGGTGTGACGGTCCGGCGGCTTTCCCGTTCACCCTTCCACGAGCTCTTACCATCATCTCCTGATAACACCCCCAGTACCAGTTTCCCCTCTGTCGCTTTGGCTTATTTCCAGCCCTGGGGGTCCTTAACTTACAAGGGTGGAAGTTTCCTCCTCTTAGCTTTGTTGTAACTAATAAACTGAAACCGTGCAGGCTGCCTGAAAATATGGTAGTTTCCCTTAAAGATTCCATCTGCTTCAGTCAGAATTTTTTTTATATACATACAAAACGCTTGATTTTAAACTGCTAGAACTCTTGGCCTTACATCGTTTATACTGATATTATAGGTCTCAACGAATCTTACAAGCAGCAGTGTTCAAGCGGAATAAAATTTGTTCAAAATAGGTTCTTGGCCATTGTCAGCACCCTTTCACACTTTCCAAAGGAACCTTCTCGAAACATTGCTATTTTATTGTTGTTAATAATAATAGTGGCTAGTGCAGCCACCATTTATGAAATGCCAGTTACATACAAATGCCAGTTATGTGCATTACGAACTGCCAGTTACATACAAATGCCAGTTATGTGCATTACGAACTGCCAGTTACATACAAATGCCAGTTATGTGCATTACGAACTGCCAGTTACATACAAATGCCAGTTATGTGCATTATGAAATGCCAGTTACATACAAATGCCAGTTATGTGCATTACGAACTGCCAGTTACATACAAATGCCAGTTATGTGCATTACGAACTGCCAGTTACATACAAATGCCAGTTATGTGCATTACGAACTGCCAGTTACATACAAATGCCAGTTATGTGCATTATGAAATGCCAGTTACATACAAATGCCAGTTATGTGCATTATGAACTGCCAGTTACATACAAATGCCAGTTATGTGCATTACGAACTGCCAGTTACATACAAATGCCAGTTATGTGCATTACGAACTGCCAGTTACATACAAATGCCAGTTATGTGCATTACGAAATGCCAGTTACATACAAATGCCAGTTATGTGCATTACGAACTGCCAGTTACATACAAATGCCAGTTATGTGCATTACGAACTGCCAGTTACATACAAATGCCAGTTATGTGCATTACGAACTGCCAGTTACATACAAATGCCAGTTATGTGCATTACGAACTGCCAGTTACATACAAATGCCAGTTATGTGCATTACGAACTGCCAGTTACATACAAATGCCAGTTATGTGCATTACGAACTGCCAGTTACATACAAATGCCAGTTATGTGCATTACGAACTGCCAGTTACATACAAATGCCAGTTATGTGCATTACGAACTGCCAGTTACATACAAATGCCAGTTATGTGCATTATGAACTGCCAGTTACATACAAATGCCAGTTATGTGCATTACGAAATGCCAGTTCCATACAAATGCCAGTTATGTGCATTATGAAATGCCAGTTACAGCCAAAGGATTATTTGGGGCATGCATTTCTCATTTCCAGCTGCTTTCGCTTAAGTCACTCGTGTCAAAAATTGCAAGATGGCCATTTTGTAATCTTAAAAATATTAACTTTTTGTAGGGGATCTAAGTTTTAATTAAACTGCAGTTTACTTAGGCCACTAAAGTATCTAATTGAAGTTGCTTCCTAAAATGTAGCTATTACCACCTTGATCAGTCCCTAACTAACTTTGATTCAGAGACCAAACACTGTATGTAGCACCACTGAGAGGGATGTAAAAAAAATGAACAAGACACTCTCTACTCTTAGAAAACATACAGCCTAATACAGAAGATGATAATTGCTAGATGGAATGTGATTAACGGTCATAATAAGTATTTTAAACTGTGAAAGCCCATGCGAAGGAGAGCAGGGAAACCGTCATGGATTAATAGGTATTTAATCTGAGCAGGTCAGTTCAAAATTAGAAGAGGGTAGGAAGAGAACATTCCAGATATGTGGAATTTAGGTTATTGGATCAGAGAATGCGGAAATAGAAAGGGGTCTTAAAGGTGATTTAATCCAGGTCTGGTGAGTCCAGCACGCCTGTCACCCCAGCTCGCCCTCCAAGCTCTGCATCCTGCAGCCCTCCTCTGGGCGACCAGGACAGTCAATCAGGATGCCGTATGTGAGTGGATATCCAGACCTGCCCTGCCTGCCCAGTTCTGTTCCACGGCCCCCGTTCTCCCTCACAACGTGGGGAAAGCACTTGACTGCTGACCGCTGAGGCTGCTGTAAAGCATGAGTGAAGTACTGCCGAGACATGTCAGGCGCCGCCTGGCATCGAAGAGGTGGGGTGAGGAGGGAGTCAGTAAATGAAAGCCCGACCATCCTTCCGTTCCTGAGTCCACAGTGACCAAGCACTTCAAGTCCCCAGAAACGCTTCCCAGGAAAGAGAGTGAAAGTTGGCTCTTTTAAACTTTGAAACTCTTTGCTCATAAACTCTTGGGCATCTTTTAGGCGTAATTTCATCCGCATTGCAAATGTATTAAGGTGAGTAACTTAGGTTGTAGCAGGTTATTGGCGTTGTTTTGGGTTTTTTTTTTAATTCTTCTTCTTCTCATTTTAATTGTCTTTTGTACAAATTGTTGATTTTATAGTCCCAGCAGATTTCATCGGTGGCACGTTTCACTCTGGGTCCTTCAGAATCATGCTTACCGTTAGACAGTTTGTTCGTCCCATATCTGAGTGCCTCCTGGTCATCTTCTCAGCACTTTTAATCCTCGTCTTTAGACGTATCTGACAGGAGTTGGACAGGATGCGTCAAATAAGCATTCTAGGGGCCAGTACTGTCCCAGGAGTGTAGGCTGTTGCTGTATTTCATTCAGCAGCAATTTATTGGGTGTCTGTTCCGCGCCAGGCATTGTTCTGGGCATTTGGAACACATCAGAAACAAAGCTGCCTGCCTGGAGCAAGGCAGGTGGCCCCGGCGATTAAGAGCAGGGGTTCCAGGACCGGCCGCAGAGCTCGGAGTTCTGGATCTGCCGCTGCCTAACTGTGGGACCTTGAACAGATCGCCTGATCTCTGTGTGTCTCAATTTCCTCTTTTGCAAAATAGAGGCAACTGAGGGTCTTTTGCTCATAGAATTATTTTGAGTATAAATGAGTTAATGTGTTAAAATGCTAGAGTAAGCCTTGTATTCCTTTGCTCTGTGTATGCGTGACAGTTCACGACTACACAAGTATGTAACGACTGACATTTATAAGAAGTTGAAACACTTAAAAGATACTGTTCTAAGAGTTTCTTAGCTGGCAGAATTGAGAACCCAGCAGTCTTTCCCCTGTGTTGCGCAGGGCCTGCTGTTTCAGCCAGTTACAGCGACCCTAACTCATGTAGTCTGTGTGTGGAACACAGTGGCTCAGGTGTTGTGCAGTGCAGACGTCTCTCCGTGGCCGCACCGCATTCCTGCGTTGTACATCTTAGGCAGAGAAGGCCTGCGGCTAATTTCGGGTGAGGCTGCGCTCTTGAAGCCGCTCTCCTGACGTGTGGAATGTGTCGGTTTGGCGCACAGTGACATGGACAAGCTGAAGTCGACGCTCGTGGACGCCCTGTGTAGGAAGGGCTGCGCCCTGGCCGACCGCCTTCTCCAGGCCCAGGAGCAGGACGGCGCCGCCTCGAGCGACCTGGAAGGGCGAGAGGAGGAGGGAGAGAGCGCCCTGGATGCTCTGACGGAAACTTTCTGGGAAGCTACAAAATGGACTGATCTTTTCGACAGTAAGGTACCCTTTCTCCTTCTTGTTTCGCTGCAGTTCTTGGGGGTGCATCCCAGATCCCTTGTGCCCAGCGGGCCCGGCCGGAGAGGACGAGGGTAAATGGAACGAGGCTGAGCTGGGCTCCGAAGAAGACGAGGCGCTTAGCGAGGCCTCCCTGGTCTTCCCGGCTTAGAAAGCACTTGACCATTGTTTGGTCTGTCTGCACAGTGGCTGGTGGACCACGCTAGCTTGGGAGACAGTTGGAGAACGTGTGTGGCGGGCCTTTGGTTAAGCCATTTATGTACCAGCTAAAATTAAGGGCATCTGAAAGCTGTCTTCGTACCTTCCCGCACCTGTCCCTGTGCGCATTTGTCAGGGATGGAGATGGGGGTATTCTGGTTAGTTTAGATATTTGTTATTTCTCTCCAAACTCTTGTAACTTCTAAATAACTATCATCTTGATTTATACCTGATCAGTTTTTAAAGCCCAGTTTAGAAAAAGTAACATTGATGAACTTTTTGGGTTTAGATTATAAAAACATGTAAAATGCCTTCTAGCTCTCTACTATAATTCTTAACAGTAGAGATTATATAGCTACAGGTATTTGCCAGTCTTCCTTTCTTCTGAACATAAAGGAAGAAAAAAGGAAATGAAATCAATGGAATTCTTCTTCCAGCACAAACTATTGGGGTTTTTTAGTAGACAGGTGCTTGTTTTCAAGATTAACTATGGTGAACGGTAGTAAAGACTCCTGAAGTAGGAGAAAATTCTTCCTATCTGCTTCAGGTTTTTCCACCTCAGTACAGTAGTGCTTTTATAGAGGGAACTCAGTAATGTTCCAGAAACTGAAGGAAGCAGCACCAGAGGTTAAGAATTTGGATCTGAAATCAGGCCCTTGGAGCTTGGATTCTGCCCCTGCCACTTTGACCTGTGTGACCGTAGGCGGGTGACTGAATGCTCATGTGGGGCTGTGGGGCCGTGTACCGCGGGCTTTTATGAATGAGTATCACGTACCTGGAAGGGCGTCAGCAATACTTGCTGTTACTACTAACAAAGTTATCTCGTGTCTGCTGTGTGCCAGACGCTGCGCTCGCTGCTGGGAAAAAGGTGAATAAGAGCCTGGCCCAGCATCAGGTCGATAGACACTTGATGAGCATCACAGTAAAGCTGTCGTAAAGAATTCTGTTCTTGCCACAGCGCTCTTACGTTAGGGGCGTGCATTATGTCACCTGTCTGTTTACTGTGTCTGTAGCAACAGTTGTTGAGCCCTTTCCTTGTCTCTAGAACACAGGTAAGTGTGACAGGATTCCTTTCTTTGAGGACATGCTCCACATTCTAAAAGTGGAGACTAAAGATATAAACAAATGGTTATGAGTATTTTTGACAGATGCAGTAATTAAAGGTAGAAAACTTGTACAAAAGGAAGCAGTTGAAAGTAAGAACATGTTTATATAATCTGACACTTCGTTTGTTTACTTTTATCCTCTTTTGCAATTTTAGGAATTCATAGTGACTCTGTAGTTTTGTACTTCTGACTTGCAATTTTGTAATCACTTATGTTAGCTCTGCTTTCTTTTGCAGAGAGGTATTTTGGTATGGTTTCCAACAGCTAGTGACTTATCATACTAGCCTTCTTTCCCCAAATAAATTATCTGTTCTGTGGGATACCCAGCTCTTTTAAAGATGTTAATTGTTGTTTTAAAAAGTTGTTAAAATTTACTTGATGTAACATGTTCATTTGAAAAGCTACACCTCTGTTAAAGCCTCAATTCTTTCATTATTTTTCTTCTTTATTTTTTTTTCTTGGATTTTTATTTATTTATTTATTTATTTTTTGGCTGCACTGGGTCTTTGTTGCTGCGCGCAGGCTTTCTCTAGTTGCGGCGAGCGGGGGCCACTCTTCGTTGCGGTGCGCGGGCTTCTCATTGCGGTGGCTTCTCTCGTTGCGGAGCACAGGCTCTAGGCACGCGGGCTTCAGTAGTTGTGGCACGCAGGCTCAGTGGTTGTGGCACACGGGCTTAGTTGCTCCGCAGCATGTGGGATCTTCCCGGACCAGGGATCGAACCTGTGTCGCCTGCATCGGCAGGTGGATTCTTAACCACTGCGCCACCAGGGAAGTCCAGTTCTTTCATTATTAAAGCAATATGCCTTAAATTGTAAATATTTTGTAGATAAGCTGTATCTTGTTTTACGTTGTAGGTTTTGACATTTGCATACAAGCATGCCTTCGTAAATAAAATGTATGGGAGAGGCCTTAAATTTGCAACTAAACTTGTGGAAGAAAAACCAACAAAAGAAAACTGGAAAAATTGTATTCAAGTAAGTGATGTTTAAATTGCCACTGTTGGGTGTCATTTCAATATTGTAGAGTGACAAGATAGAAAGCCTTACGGTAGTGATAAAACAGTACCAACTTTATCATGACTAATGATTAGTCTAATTAACATAACGTGAACTATAAAATAAATGCATGAAAGGTAGTCAGTAAGCTGTTTAAATTTTTAAAACATTTTTCACTCCTGTCCAGAAAACCTATATTTTTGGCTTTTAGTGTTTTCAACATAGGCAAAATGCATTGCATATTTTGTGTAGTTAGAAGACAGGTTTCCTTTATGAAGGAAACAGATGATTTCTTTTAAATACATGTTGGCTCAGTTCTAAAATGGTTGAACTTCTAGAGTTTATGTTTGATCTTATTCTTCATTTGACATGATAGGCCATTTTTTATTTTACCATGTATTATATGCAGGGAAGTTCTGTGGTTGAGCTCTCTGCACAAATTAAATGTCAAGTGTAAGAACTTACTGAACTCTGCAGAAATTGTTTCAGCCTCGCCTTGTCTTTGTACACGTATAGTTGGTTTATGCTTAAAGGGTATATGGAGGTTGGGGTACGCTGGTCCTGCCAAAGGCGGCCGAGGGTCTGGTCTTCATATTGAAGGTATTCTTTGGATGTAAAACTCACCTGTAGGTTCCTGGGGCAATTTCTGGTAATTAGAGTAAACTATAGGTTATCTTTACTCTCAGACCTTTTCTGTCAGTTCAAATTGTAAGACATTTCAAATTCACTTCTTCAGATCTTTGAGGAGGTTGAGAGAGCTCTTTCTGGAACTTAATGTCTTCTCATCACGTAGGCTATGAACTGAGCTCTTACATTTGTGAAGCCCACGATCCACCCAGATGCTCACATCAGGGGATGTTTCGTAACTTGTCTCCCCTCCACTCTGCTCGCCTGCTGGCTCTTCTCCACACAGCAGCCGGAAAAGATGGCTTTAGACCCCTCCTGGTGAAGCTCCGTCACACTTAGAGTAAAATCCAAACTCCTCCCCGTGGCCTGTAAGGCCCGTGTGGTCCGGCCTCTGCCAGCGGCCTCTCCAGCTGCATCTCATATCGCACTCCTGCGTCCTCACTGCTTCCGCCGTCCCAGCCTCCTCTCTGCTTGGCTGACACCGCGCACCCTTCCCCTCTCGAGGACCCAGCTCTTCCAGCTGCGTGGAGAGCTCTTCCCCAGATTTTCACAGAGTAGGTTTCTTCTTGTCATTCAGATTTCAGCTTAAGTGTCACCTCCTCAGAGATCCCTTTCTTGACCATCTCACTTCCCAGTCTGTATTATAGCAAGTTTTATTTTTACTATATACCTGATACATTTCTTATTATTTACTCATTTGTTATCTGTTCATTAGCTTGCTGACTTTCTATTTGGCTTTCCTGAATAGAACTTAAGTTTCCTGAAAGTGGGAAGTGAGTTTGTTCAGTGCTTCTTCCTAATGCCTAGAACAGTGTTTGACTACCGTAGGCACTCAGAAAGAATGAGGGAAAGGAAACTAGGGTGGTTGGAAGGAAAGGAGCAAGTCACGTCAAGTCAATAGGAAGAAAGGAGGACAGAAGGGAGGGAGAGCAGGAGGGTTGGCAGGGATGATGGTAATCACCACAATAGGCTGGTTGGTAGGAAGGAAGGTTGGTGGGTGAGTTGATGGAAGGAAAGTTCTACCTGCTACGTCTTTATTATTACTAAATATTTAATACAGAATTTACCCTAAATGCTGAGTTTGAAACATCTGTTCTTTAATAATTGTGTGTGTTTTATTATAGCTGATGAAGCTGCTTGGATGGACCCATTGTGCGTCTTTTACTGAAAACTGGCTCCCCATCATGTATCCTCCTGATTACTCTGTATTCTAGAATAGGAACCAAGACTTTAAATTTTAAAAAAGAAAGTTTTATAGTGAATGGATATAAAAACAAATTTGTGGCATTTTTAGTCTAATGCATGTTTTCATCTGCTATCAAATGCTGATTATTAAAATGATGTGTATTTATCAGAGAATTTGCTGGTGTGTGGCTTAATACATGTAAATCTAGACCTCTGACATCATGGTGTGTTCTTAATGCCTCACATTGCTGGCAGTGGGCTGTGCCCTGGCTGCCAGCACCAAGGACTTTCAGTTGGGTTGCAGCTGTTACATGCATGAGAGGTTTTCAACAGTAACTTTTAACTGCAAACCTATAAAATTCTATTTTTTATTTTATAAATGAACAGGGTTTTAACATGCGCGACTTTAATTTTTTTCAATTGTATGAAGGCCTTAAAAAAGCTACATTAAGCGTAGCTAAAATTATTTATTAGACTAAAAAGTAACAGAACTTCATTTCCAGATTTTTTTTTTTTTTTTTTTTTTTTTTTTTTTTTTGGCAAACGTTTACATTCAATTAAGGGGAGAAAATAAAACCGGCACAAATAAATGCGTGGCGGACGCTGGAGCATAACTGCTTCAGTCAGTCTTCATCTTGGAGTTATTTCAGGCCGATCACTTTTAACACCTTGACGTGCAGAGCATCAGAATGAGCTAATAATACATGTATAAGTGCCAGACAGCTTAAATCTGTATCAGGTATTGTAAAGATACATTTATGGTATGTTTATATTAAAGTTGAAATAATGTAAACACGTGAATAAATGTGCAAACCCAAGATTGCAGTACACCATATGCACTCTCATACCGTAATTTTTTTATAAATAATAAAAGTGAATATTGAAGCTTCTTAAAGTTGGTCTTAATTTTTCATAAATAAAATTTGGGGTTAGAACAGAAATGAATAATATATTAAATCCATAGACAAAAAATTCAACATGAAATAATTTATAATGTTTCTTATAGGCTTGCAATTATTTGAATATATTTCCGAATCTTATTATGTGATTAACTTTTGTGTAGGTTTAATTTTTTATTTTTATCTCTCTGGCTACTATACTTCTTTCATCCTTCCTCCGTAAAATAAACACACGTAGACAATATTAAAAGGCCTCTACTGTCTTATAGCAAATGTGTTTGTGTGTGTATGGTTTTTAAATCTTCCCTTAGAATTTACTACTGTAAAAGGCCTACCAGAGATCTGGTCTTAGTCATTCGTAACTGTTTTTTGAGTAATTGACTCCTTTATCTGATGAAGACGTTAGACCCTTTATGAAAAAGTGCTGCAAATATGCGTGCAGACATTTTGCACAGTTTCTGAGCCATCTAGAGTCTAAAGTCCACCCGTGAGCAACCGCATGTATGTTCTCTGACAAACACATACTTTCACCTACACGTGTACAGGTTCGCACATACACAGGTTCAATCCAGTCAGGGCATTGAGATGCTCAGAAGGGGTAGGGTGACTCCCCAGGGTCGTGCTGCTGGCTGGATGTTAATTAGAGAACGTGTTTTACAACCGGGTTTGGTATCTCTGTAAGTACTACCTGCAGCACAGAGCCTCAGGGTCAGCCAGGGGTGAGCACTTGGGTCCTTCCTAGGTCTTCCCTGAGGATGCGTTCAGCCCCGCGATGTGCGTGGCTGGTACCCAGGAATATGACAGCTTTCTGAGCCCCTCTGGACGTTTCCCAGCATTTCCCTTTAAGCTTTTTAATTAGTCCCAACGGTTAGCCATCCTCTAAGGCAGCCACAAAATTGTACAGTTGCCTGGAATCATCTAGACAAACCCCTGGGAAAAGGCTTCTCGGCCTGCGAGAGATCTGAGTCCAGTCAAAGACGGCCTTGCCCGTGGTGTTTTCTGGGGAACAGTCTCCAGGGATTGCCAGGCTGCTGGTTTTCAAGGCTGCCGTGGAGCAGGAGATGGGATGGGGACAGGGCCATTGAAAACATCACAAAGCACGTTGCTCTCTTAAGTGAGGTTCAGCCGTTCTGAGTGAACATGCTTCCTATTGCTACATGCCTTTGGTTAAGATTGCTACGTGCTTCTGAGAATTTTTGTCAGTTTTCTCATGACTTTAACGGAGGAGAGAATTTTCGGAGGTGCTTTTTCACTGACAAAAAGTTCTACCAGTTTCACTGAAATCACACCTTTTTTTAGAACATGCCTTTAGTATCCAATTTTAGTGTAATTTTAAGGTTAGAAACTTCCTAGTAATAGATTGATTTTGAAGTACTACCTTCTGAGTTATGTCAAGATACAATAAATTCTGGTATCCTTCAAGTATGACTTATTTTTACATGAAAATCACCATTGTTGCAGAGTTCCCTAATTTCTCACTTTATTCTTCGGGTTTTGGTCTTTTAGCTATATTTTTTAATGTGGAAGGAGAAGTTAAGTTCATGGTGGGTTTTGGACGTACTCTCACAGTCCTGACTGGTAGTGAGAAGCAGTCGAGTGAGGTACACGTCTGCAGGGGGAGGTGGTGAATAACGGCGCTTTTTAATAGGACGTGCAGTACATCGTGAAAGTTCACAGGCAAATTTTTTTCTTTATTTTTTAAATCTATGCGCCACATCCGGCTCTCTGTTGCAACAAGGACTTTTCTATCCGTAATTACTACTTCTCTCTTTCAGTGGGGTGTAAGTCTTTCTCAGATAATGAAATTTTAGAATGAAGATTATTAAGTTTGCTGTGGAAATTAGAGAGACAGCCACAGACTGGCAAAGTCTGCTTTGAACAGTGATTCCTAGAAAGGTTGGTCCATCAGTGGTACCCGTGGTGGGTGATACCGGCATCTGGGGCGGTGACGCCAAGCTGCCTTGTCAGCCCTGCTTTCAGGCTAGATTATTCTGTGCCTCCATGCCGACACATAACGTTCCAGGAGAAGCCATCCCCGGCAAAACTATGACGTTTCTGTGTGATTGATAACAGGAGACAAAATGGTTCTTTATTTATTTATTTTTATTTATTTATTTTTTTTATTTTTATTTTTATTTTTTTATTTTTTTTTATATTATAAAGTGGATTCTTTTTTTTTCTTTAACTTTTTATTATATACTGGAGTAGAGTTGATTGCCAGTGTTGTGATAGTTTCAGGTGTACAGCAAAGTGATTCAGTTATACATGTATCTATTCTTTTTCAAATTCTTTTAAAAGTCGGGACAGTTTTCCTACTTCAGGTAATGGTGACCAATGTCTGCACCACACCACTGAAAACAACGGAAAGAGCTGGATACAAATAAATAACTTGTGAGAGAAGCACTAGGGATGGTGCAGAGTGTGTGCTCGGCACTAGTTGTGGGCCCCATGAGATGACATCCATTTTCTCATTCCAGCACTGTTTCCGTATTTTTCAGTTTTAATCAGTGTAAAGCCTAGAACTGTTTTCCATTACTCTTTACCCTCTCCCTTTGCTACAGTTAAAGTCTGTACAAAGTAGACTCTTCAGATTAAGATACACTGACCCTGTCAAGCTCATTTTCAAAAAGCAAGTGACAAAAGTATATTGACAGGTTTAAGACCATGCTTTCCAGCAGAAATAACGAGGGGAAATCCACTTGTTAATTTATTTGTGTAAAATTTATTAAACACTTAATTGAGACTCTCGGAAGCCAACAAAGCTACTTTCATGTTTTCATGTTATTTGTGTATATTTAGATGAAGCAGATAATCCTAAACTGGTTGCTTTGGAGAGTTGCTATAATATTATGTTTATTCTAGTTATACAAGTTGTTTCCGTGCACTGCCTTTGCAATCTTATAAAATTTCTAACACTGTTCAAAAGACACACTAATGTTTCGAAAGGCATCTTGTTGAATTTAGTCCCATTTTAGCACTCCTTTAAAAAGTTTGATTGATGACTCTTGAAATTCAGCCAAGAGTGTTGTGTCAAAAACCTGCTTGAATTTATCTAAAAATTCATAATCGGTGGTGAACCTGAACTTGTTAGCCCAAAGCAACACGGTTCCCGGCTGGCAAAGGTATGCCATGGTAGCGAGCAGCTTGTCCAGGAAGTAATGGTGGTAGACCACGTCAGAAGCCAGCAAGTAATCATAGTAACACGTGGACTTGGGGAAGTTCTGTTCCAGGCCCTCTCCCCACACCAGCTCTTTCACTTCAGGCAGATGTGCTGTATGGTTTAGTGTGTTCCTTGAAAGGTTGTATTGAAGGTTCCCTAGGACGTCAGGCAAATCCGTTGCTGTGACTTGAGCTCCTAAGAGAGAAAGAGGAAACTTGTACGCATTACCTGGAACACTTGGGCAGCCACAGGGTACACATGCTCTCAGGGGGGGAAATGGAACTGGGCTTCTCACCTTGGCCCTGTGGACATATGGGCTGGATAATTCTCCTGGGGGGGCCTGCCCTGTGCCCTGTAAGATGTTTAGCAGGGTCCCTGGTCTCCATCCCCGAGATGCAAGTAGCACCTCCCCACCCAAACCCCAAGTCGTGCCCATGAAAAATGTCCCCCGAGACTGCCAAATGTCCTTCATGGGGCAAAAATCACCTTTGGTTAAGAACCATTGAAATAGAATAACATTCCCGTCTTTTAAGAAACTAAGTTAAACGGCAGTGCAGTTTTGAGAGATTTCGAAATAATTAAACATACCAGGATTCTTAGCGTTTGATTACTGTCATCATTTATAATGGTTTTCCTTCCCAAACTGTCTTTATCTGAAGATTTTGGTTTTCTCTTAACGTGAGGTGTCAGCACCTAGTTTTCTTTCCTAAGGGATGATCTATTTTGAATGACTCTTCCCCCTACTAAATGCATTAAATTAATTTTTAGGCATTTTAATGCTAGCGATAAAGGTTCACAAAATCATAATTCCAGATTGGTTTTGATAGAAGAAGACCTGTAATAGTGTAGGCTGAAGTAGGCCAGACATATCCGCCTCTTGCCCAGCTCCCAGGACTCACAACTGGCATTTTGGGTATAAATCTGCCTTCACCTTGGATTGACTCACTTATTTTTTGTTTTTTTCCAAAACATTAGTTGATAATAGTTGCACTGAAAAGCAGGAGACAGCATAACATAGCTGTTTACAACAGGAATTCAAGAGTCACACCTTCAGAATTTCAACTTTCTCACGTGGTAACAATCAATGGATTGGACGAGTTAGCCTCTAAGGCACAGTTATCTTATCTCTGGGGATAACAGTAGTCCTTCTAGCCTGGACATCTGGGCAGATTCAGGGAGCGCCATCATGGCCAAGCACCTAAACCACAGCCCGTCCCACAGTTGTAAGTGGTTATTATCACTGTTGTCACCGCAACCATCTTTTGAAACAAGGCCGAGAATAGACAGACAAACCTAGAATACTGGCCACGATGGAAACGAGGCCTGGTCCAGCACCGATTTCGAGCGTCTTAGCACCTTGGAGACTGAGTTCCTCTGCGTGTTCCTCCAAATACTGGCACAAAGCCATGGCCTGAAAAACATTCACAGTTGTCACCTGGACACTGGAAACCGGGGACCCTGTTCCCCACCGCAAGTTAAATACTCAAAGACATGTTAACAGTTTCAGCTTACTGGAGGCTCACAAGAATCAAAATATACGTGCAACGGCGTGTTTTGACCTCTGGAATATGAAGGCTGTAACATCCTTCAGAGGAACGAGAGACACAGACTTGTGAAAGCGCCTGTACCAGAAGACTCTTGACCAGCCTCCAGGAACAGGAAGGTCAGCTCGGCTCTTCCAGAACCAGGAGACGAGGGGCTGCAGGGTAGCAAGCCCTCGCTCTGCTTAAGTCGTGTCAGGCCTCCACCTGCTGTAAGACTTGTGCTGTGAGCGGCGCCATCCCCTGCCTCCTGACTCCACCGACGTTCAGGTTGCTCTGGACTTTGCCTGCTGCACTGAGCAACTGCGTAGGAATTTTTCTTTTAAAGCAGTTCATCTAAGAAACACTCGACTGGCCGGGCAGTGCTTCCCAAACTCTAGCGCACAGGCAGGTCACCGGGGGCCTGGTGAAAGACGCCCGGCCACGTGTAGTGGGGCTGACGGGGCTCAAGGCTGCGTTTCTAACAAGCCACGGACCACACTTTGGGGGGTAGCAGCAAGGAGGTTACATCCTTTACACAGTAAAAAAAAAAAAAATGAATAAATTTAGATCGATTTCTATACAGAAGATCAAGGTCCCTTCCCGTGTGAGCCAATGGGCGTCGGTTGGTGATGTCGCGGACGGGGGAGACTGGGGAGAGGTACTGTAGGCGCGAGGGTGTTGCCGGAGCTGGGAGTGCGAATCCTGCGCTGAAAAGGCAACGTGAACGCTCTCGTTTGCACACACTTCTAGCCCTTGTCTTCCTGCAGACGCTCTGGGCTCCTTATGACTCACTTTCCGTCTGGGGCCCAGGCTGCTCTAGGGGGCAAGACATGCCGCGCTCACAGTGGCCTGCGCCAGGGTTGGTGGCAGCCCCAAGCCCCTGGGTCCCTCCCTTTCCTCCTAGGCTCCTCTCAAGGGAGTCGGGGGCCAGGGACGGGGGTGGGGGGAGGACGGAAACCAATTCCCAATGGCACGGTAGGGAGGTGAGGGGCGTCAAGGGGCCCTGGGCGCTGGAGGATGAGTGGTGGGGGGGGACAGGCGGGATGGCACAGGTGCGAGGTGGCACCAGCATCCAGCCGTGGCAAGGAGCTCTGCAGCTGGGGGCGGCAGTTTTGAGGAGAGGCCTTCTTTGGTTCTTGAGGAGAAAGGAGCATTATTCACTGTGTGGGGTTTCAATATTTGGAAGAGTGTCACCCAGAGCCACCAAGACGTGTGCTCTGAGGAGTTCCTGAAGGGGTGGCTGTAGGCGTCCTTCCCGAAGGGCCCTGCCCTGTGACAGGCTGGCCCGGTGGGTGCCATCTGGGGACGGATCTTCCCTCAGGAACAGCTACACCTTTCAGCAAACACTCCCCCACTTCTTAGTCCTATTAGCAAACTCCGAAAAGTCATCTCTCACAGCTGCTCTTGAAGTCACACAAGGAAAGGGTGCTTCCCCACACGATACAGATCCTTCTTCTGCAGCCTTCAGGAAACTGAGGTCCCAAGAAGGGCCAGGGTTTGGTGCACGGAAGGCTGAGGCCTTATTAAGAATAAAACAGTCCAGTGGACAAATCGTCTTTTTCCACTCCTGATTTCTGATCACCCAGCTCTGGGTGTCTGTTTGCCAACTATAGTACAAAGCTGTGGAGTCGCTTGGTGGTTTCAAACTTGTTAAGCCAAAGAAAAACATTTAGCTGAAGGAAATCATACTTATATTAAGCATAAGGGGAAAAAATCGAGCTTCCTTGGCTGGGGTCAGTGAGGGGGGAGCTCTAAGAGCCTGGAGCCCTTGGCTGTCCCTCCCCTGCTCCCCCCCTCCATCTCCCCCATCGCTGGTACCCAGACTGCAAAGGGCGCTCCAAGGAACCTCTGATCACAGCCACGCAGTGGACCAGCAGGTCTGCGTCGCCCGGGAGTGGGTCAGAAATGCAGCCCCGGTCCACCTCCCCCAGCCCGACCTCCTGGATCAGAGTCTGCATTTAACAAGAACCCAGAAGGATTCCCATCTAAGCTAACAGTGGAGCAGTTCTGACCTGCAGCCTCTCTAAGCACAGGCTGAGAACCTCTGCAGTGGAAAGAACGAAGGCGCTGGCCTCCGAGGTCCGTCGTCCCAGCCTGATTCTGCACCACGCCCCGCCAGGGGAAACAGTGCACTCAGCCAGAACAGAGCAGGTTTTCTGGCTCTGAATTCAGTGTTTGCCCCTGTTTCAGCTCCATCCTCTGGGGACTGTTGCAGGGAGAGCATGAGATGAAGCACCATTTCCTAAGCGTCTCCACTGGACTAGCCACAATGTAAAAGGCGAGTGGATACCCGATGGTCTGTGGGAGAGGCCCAAAGGTGGCCGCTACGAAATCTAAACTCTACAGACTTTTCTTCTGATTTTTTAACAATTCATATGGATTTTTCATCCTACTTCCCAATATACTCAAGTTTATGTTAATGTGAAAAAATAATGTTTCAAGAAACATGGCATAGAGGAAAATCGTTGTGTTTAGGAAAGATGCCGTGTTTCTGCAGCATCTAGGTACACCAGCAACAGCCCTGGGGGGGCATCCATGGACCCTCAGTTTGAGAAGCACAGGACGTTAGAGCACGTGGCAAGTCGTCCAAGGCACCACAGTTGTACAAAATCGCTGTTCTCATCCCCAGGATCCCCGACACCCCAGTGTGACAGCTCCCTCACCCCTGGCCACACCACTGCTCCGTAACTCTCGATCGATTCTTGAATGACAATCTTCTTGCCTGCAAACTGATAGTACTCCTGGGTGTAGCTGGCGTAATTCATAGGAACAAATTTCTGGAGGCTTTGAGGCGATGGTTCTATCTTGTTAGAATCTGTGGGACAGAAAATTAAATCGGTTTCATGATTTGTTGATCCAGTGCAAATCTACACTCGGTACAATTAGTCAGATGGGAAGAGACTGAGCAATCTTCCAGAAGCAGAGGGGCGAGTGCTATCAGTGACAACGGCTGCAAACTAGCACAAACTGAATGATATGGGGTGACAGGGACTTCACATTTCTATGAGACATTTTTATCATATGACAAAATGCCCAAGGATGCCCTGGGCCCTTCCCTCGATTTAGGAGAAGACAGTGCGGTGTCGATCCGTCCCTCCCTCTGTTTTGGTGAGAGGAGGAAGCTAGGCCACCGGACAGAATGGCACGAATGAGCCATCTGCATAAGGAGGACCGAGGCAAGCGTGGACCTGACTATTTTTGGGTCTTGAAGTGATGCGACATGCCCGCGTGTTGGCTGGAACGTGTTCCTTAAGTCCTTCTACAACTGCTCCTCAAAAGGTACAGGTCACCCCAAGACGAGCCAGCTCCGCAGTCCTGGGGGAGGTTGTCAGATGAGCTCCAGCTATTAAATTACTCTCCCTGAAATACTCCTTTACGCTCATGACCCACTCAGGCAGCTCTCAGATGTCATATAAAATGAGCGGAAAGGAGCACCTGATCGGGGCTGACATCATGGAAGCCCAGAATGTCAAAGGTTTCGCAGGGGGTTTCAGCGTAAGAAGAACAGCGAGTAATAAGGTCAGAATGAGGGTGCTGAGCACACGGAGGGGTCGTGCGCAGAAGACGGGGGGCTGCTGGGACCCTCGGTGAGAGGCACGGGCAGCGAGGAGTCGGGGGGGGAACTTGCATGAGACCAGCCTCGGCTGCCTGAGCTCTACCTGCGGACGTGTAACCAGGGATGAAATAGCGGGAAGGAGCACTCAGTGCACATCTGAAGGTCTCTAACCAGAAACATACACTCAAGGAGGTAGAGGAGGGTGAGGGCAGGGTGAGTGCAGGGTGAGGGGTAGGGGGCCTTTGAAGAAGCCTAATCAGGGGTCCACCCCTCAGAGTTCAGGTTTCACTGATTTCCACCCGCACTAGACGGTTCTGTGCCACGGCTCTGCAAACGCTTTGTAACAGGGTCACAGCCAGAAGAGTCCAGAAATGTGCAGTGAACACTTAGAAACATTTACAACAACTTGACCATATCTGTTGAATCTGATTACGAAAAACCAAAGCTTGTATTGTGTATGTCTTTGTACTTCTTTTCATGTTGTTCTTCCAGAGATTCATTTGTGTTGCATTTTACAAAAAAGTGTCCAAATGGTCTTTGACCACAGTGTGGGCCAAATGACCAGTTTGTAAATTAGCACAATGACGCCTGCAGCTCTCGGCCGTGGGTTCTGATCTCCTGGAAGGAGAATTCTCTGTCCTGACCACAAAGGCGAGCTTCCAGAAACCCAGGACTTCCCTGAGCTTGCAAGAACCTGCTGATGAATAGTGGCCAAGTCAGTCCTGAGATGTCATCCTTCCCTGTCATGTGCCCCAGGAGAGGCTGTGGGGAGAGGAGAGGACCTTTGGTCCTCACCCATGTCTTACAAGGGAAACTACCAACATCTAGAAACATGAACCTGAAATTTATCACTCAACAAAGAGGACCCAGCTTCTCCCATAGGCTGAGAGGCTGACTCTGAGTTCTGTTTCAGAGAAAATAAGAAGGCAGAGGAACAGACCATCTTGTGCCCAGAAACGTTTAACAAGCAGCCTGGGGGCGGTGAGGAAGCACTGACGTGTAGGGTTTGGCCGTCACCATGGTGACGACGCTCCCACAGTGGCCATCCCTGGGAAAGAGGTGAAGCAGCTCAGCATCACAGGCATTTCTACCACACGGATACGACCTCCCTCCACAGCCTCAAGGGCACAGGTCATCGTAAAATGTAGGAAAATAGTTCCTGATGAGACGTGAGTATTTATTACCCAAGTTTTTTCATATTCCTTTACCTTTTACATAATCCATTTCATTGTACGTTTATATGACTTAAATTTTAACAATGGCCATGTTTAACAGTCAGCTCGCAGAAGTCCTGAAATGCAGGCGCTGGTACAGGCCATCTGGTATGAGGAGTGGGTACCGGGTGCCCTCTTTACCTCTGAGCCTGTCATCACTGGAGCAGCCAGACCGTCAGGGACCCAGGGCACCTCCTGCCAGCTTCCGTCCCCTCGATGTCACCCAGACAGTTCCTTCCTCCCCTCCTCCCACAAATAACCGGCTGAAGGCTAACTTTTCTCTCAAGACTGTAGGAAAAGTCTATGTGCTGATTTTAAGTGGCTCATCCTTTCACAAGATGACAGATCATAAGCTAATGGTTGTACTTTCTGGATCAACATTGTAAAGAAACATGGGCATATAAATATTCTCCATAAGACCATTTTCCATGCTACAAAGATAAAAGAAATTTATGTTGATTGCGCATGATTTTCAATTATTGCATCTATGCTCGTCTGACAGTTTTAGAGACATCAGATTTTCAGGATAGGCAGAGTTGCATTTTTATGTAAACAGTTTAGTAAAAATGAATACCATCCTGGTTTTACAGAGTTGGGACATAATTTTTCACTGTTGACTGTAAATGTTTTGAATGTTATATCTTGGCTCTTATGACATTATTTGTTATGTCTGTTATTTATTTACTACTGATTCCCTGCCCAGAAAAGCAACACTAAAGGGTTCTGTTGTCATAATGGGAAAGTACACTTGACTTTACACTGATCCACCGAAGGACACAGCTGCCAGGAATACATTTTGGCGAAAAGCAGGAAGGAATGTAGATTCCATTTCTTTTTTAAAAGTTCTTGTTACAAAAATCTAACTCTCTCAGATTTGGATAAAACAAAGTTTTGGTCTTTGATAGGTAAATAATAAAAACATAGGGGTTACCTTTAGTGTCATGCTTCTGCTTGCATAAAGGCATTTTTCTACTAAGCATCATGATAAGAAAAACATCTAGGGTTAAAAGGAAATGGATATTCTTGTGCCTGAGGTTCACTGCAAAACGCCATCCCCAGGAAAAGAGGGGAGAAGATGTGGAGCTGAGGAAGGAGGTTACCTCCCGGGGGTCCGCTGCTGCCGTCTGTCTGTAGACCCTCCTCATCCGGGGGTCTCGGTGCCTCGTCCAGGGACTGGGGCTGCTGTCCTGAGCGCAGACACGCATCCATCCCGGAACCGCCAGGGAGGAGAGAGCTGGCCTGGACTGAGCGCTCCTCCGGGTCTGACTCGCCCAGAGCCTCTGCAAGGTGCAGCTTATCGCCTTAGCATCTGCTGGGCCGGAAAGAACACCGGCATTTCAGCTTAGTTCCCCGGGGCGGGGCGGGGTGGGGTGGGGAGAGCAGCCGCCCTGGGCGCTGCCATCCTGGTTTTGCAGAGCAAAGTGGAAGGAGACCATGAAACATCATCACCCCACCTTTTCATCGCCTGGAGAAACGCAAAAGCAGGGCCACTGTAGCCAGACAGGTGCTGCCTTGCTGCAGTCTAGGGTGTATTCCTAAGAGCTTTTGGAACTGAATCTTGACGAAGAAGGTCTGATCCAGCCGTACACGTCTTTAAGGGTACCTTGTGGATCCAGGGTTAATGGCATCGAGGATTTGCCCCAGATGCGGAGCTGCTCCCTCCTCATCGGAGGCTTTAGCGCAAGGTAGTAGAAAGCGCTGGGGGCTGAGAGCCAGGAGGCTGGTTGGCTCCCCACTCTTGCTCTTGGCAACTCACTTAATCCCCTCCACACCGTTTCCTCATCAGCAGAAAAGGGAAGGATGACATCTACCTGCCTCCTAGGGCTGTGGGCAAGAAACAGGGGAGCCAAAGTGATTAGTGCAGCTCAGGAAGACTCTCCTGATTAAGAAAAGAGGACCTGGCTGTTGGGATCATTGATCAGCATCCAAATAAGAACACATGACATCGCTGCGGGACTTGGCGTGTTTTTGCCAAGCACCGTTCTTGTGCTTTTAGTGAATTGATTCATCTAATCCTCACAACAAACCCTATGAAGTGGATGCTATTATTATGCCTCCTCTCAGATGAGAGAAATTCAGGCACAGAGAGATTCAAAAGCAGCCCAGGAGCACGCAGCCGGCCAGTGGCAGGGCCAGGAGTCAAATCCAGGAGGTCCAGCTGCAGGATCTATATTCTTGACCATGAGGTGGGACACGGCTTGAGTTGCCTTGCTTCAGCGGTGGGTTTTCTGGCTGAGTTTGCCCTGAAATTACTCATAATGCTTAGTTGTCACAGTGACGTTTTCTAGTCTTTTTTTTTTTTTTTTTTACAAAATGTAAATCGTTTTCCTAATTTGTTTTTATATACCAGAGTTGCCCCATCATATTGTTTTGGCCAGCTGGGGATGGCAACCAGCCACAGCATTACTAACTATTCCACACCTGGAGGGGTTGTGTGCCCCTCACATTAACGTGCAACAGGATTTCAAATCAGTGAGGTTCCTGTGAAGGTAATTTAGCATTTTCACCGGCTCTAGAACCAAACAATCAAATATTTACCCCAATTCTTCAACTCAGGAAGTTTTTTTTTCTCTTGCAGATACTTACTTGCTCCTTCTCATCAACTTGCCCCGGACTCCAGGAGGTTAATTGTTCCCCTAAAAGACAGCTGACTGGTTATTGGTGAGTACCCAGAGCATCTCCAGGGAAGAGTCTCAGCGCTGCGGTGAAGGGCCCTGCATTTGAATGCTGGCTCTGCCATGCGCTAATTTTGTTGAAATTGTGGATAATGGTGATTCTGACCTCACATGACGGTCGTAGGAATTAAGTGAGATAACCTGTGCAAAGCCTCTTGCGCAAACAGTATTAACTGTTATTCTCATCTCCAAAGCCAGAGAGTAGTCAGGCAAGACAGCACTCCTTACAGGACACCCACCCAGCACCGCGGGACTCTGTGCATTAAAGTTAGACATTTCTTCATTTTGCATGCAAGAAAAGGAGACCTGTTTTCCCTCCAATAACAGGTAGTATTTTTTCTTGTGAAATGAAATGACTCCCCTCCCCCATCGTTATAGTTGACGTGAGACATTAATTCTTTCCCCAAAAAGCAACCTAGAAAATAACTACAGTAATCTACCTAGTGTTCATTAGTAGCTCAACGCATCATATGATCTATATCATATGTTAGTATTTAATAAAGAATTGGGAAGTTCTGAAAAGGACCCCTTGTTAGTACCCTCAAAATAACTTCGAACGGTTAGTTTAAACATATCTTTACCTTATGCAGCAGAAGAGGTTTGAGATTTCTGTGCAGACTTTAATCCCCAATGTTTTATATAGGTCTGCACCTGAGAGGATTAGCATTTTATGAACAAAAGCCAGCCAGTGGAAGTCCAAGTTATTTAGGGTAGCATTACCCACCAGTACCCATACACATTACTTTGCTAGAATTACTCTCTCTCTTTCTCTCTATCCCTTTCTCAGTTCTCAGTTTTCTGTCTTACACACACACACACACACACACACACACTTCTTTCAACATGAAATGGAATCACTCTCAAAAGATCCAGAAAATCGTTCCAGCAGAATAGAGGCTGTACTCTGTGGTATCCAGTGGCTGTGATGCGGTTTGAAATGTAGACTTAACGTTTCATTTTAAAAAGGAATGGGCGAGTGCACAGGTGGAGTTTTGTACAAACCTGCAAGCTGGGTGCCCATCAGCCCAACTCCTGTGGCTGAAGGGAGGGGCACGACTGACGTGGGCTCTGTCCTGGACCCTGATTCCAGCAGCCAGAAAGAATGTTAAGACTCTACTGAGAGCAGGGCGAGAGAACATCTATCCACAAGAAGGGATGTGAGTCAAAGGCTTAAAGTTGCCTAAGGGGTAAAGTTAGTTGGGGCAACAGTGAACAGGAAATCAGAAAACTCTTCCCAGAAAAAAGCCAGCCGTTGTCAATAATTTCTTTGAATAAGGGGCAGTTAAAAAGGAAGGAGGAAAATCATGTGCTCATTTGGGAAGACTGGAAACCCTTAAAATAGAACATAGGGCATGTAAATTAAAGCCTTAGGCAAATGAGAATTGAATAATCCTTCACATTTATGAGGGACTGCGCTTACCCGGTGAGCGAGTGAGTGCTTTAGCTCGAGTCGACACGAGCCTATTTTTATTTAGGTTTTTACTCAACTTTGGAAGTCTGTTCTCTGCTGTCACTTTTTTTTTCTTTAGTCCCTTTCTTTTAACTCGGGATCTTCATCTGGACATGCTGTGGCCCCATGACTATCTTCTTTCTCACTCCCGTAAATGAAGGGAGGTGACCTGCAGTCTTTTCCAAGCCTGTCATTCGAACACTTTCTTATTCCCCAGATGGTCCAGACCTGTGACTGATCCTGCTCTTCTGTGACTTATTTCCACCAGGTGTCATCACCCCTATAAGAAACAGCAAAAAGATGGTCATCATTACAACTTAATAAATAACTCAAAAACTGATCGCAATTTATACGAATATATGTATATATATATATATATTTACACACATGCACGTTTATTCTACACGCCTTAAAATGAAGAAAAGAACAAAGAAGAAAAATGTTTTGAATCTCCTTTAATCCCTCTATCTGGGGAAGGAAACTGAACCAACATTTTTGGGTGTCAACTTCTGGGCTTTTTTGTATAAACCTTATCAAAACTATTTGACTGAAAATGAAACTGGAGATAGAAATATGTATCTCTCTGACCTAGTATGGACTAGTCCATTATTTTAAGAGTTTCTTTTCAATACTTTCTTCAAAAACCATCTTTTCGGTAGCTGCTTTAGGAAACAAATCAGAACTCTACTGCCCGGAGCTGGAATAAGTTAGTCTGAGGGTCCTAAACACTGTGCTGTGGTCAGGGTACCTCAGAGTTAACTGGAAGCTTTAAAGTACATAGACTCTGGGCTCCTGGAAGTTCTTGTTCAAGATCGGAGAAAGCGTCTAGGACTTTGCGCTCCCCGCCTGACAGCTGTTCCCGGCGTGTCTGTAGCACGGGCGCGCGGTAGTGTCCATCATAGGGCAGGGGACGTGGGGGTTGTCTTCCCATAGTTGAAGTGCCAGTTCATGAGGAGGGATTAGCCTCCCGCCTGGCCCCGCAGGACACGCTGATGAAGTAAGTCCCCAGGAGGAAGATTTGGGTGCAACAGGAAAGAACTTTGTAACAAGCCGAGCAATGGAGCAACTGGTCTCGGGGAGCCTAGCAGGAGGAAAAGGGGGCCAGATGTGGAGTCAGAGGATGCAAGATTGGATAAAGGTTTATGCAGGGTCAAGGAGAACGCTGCGTGCATGCCTCCACCCTGCACTTCCCCATCAGCGTGGACTCCGCGGGATCACCGGGCTTTCTTCCGGCTCTCTCGGCTGGTGGTCCTCAACGAGGGGGAATCCTGCCCTCCTCCCAGGGCCGTTTGGCTATTTGGAGACAATCTGGCAATTTTTGCTTGTCACCGCTGGGGGAGGGTGCTGGTACAGAGAGGCGGGGATGTTGCCAGACGTTCTACACAGGACAGCCGCCCTCCACTGCCCCCCGCAAAGAACCATCCAGCCCAAAGGTCAGCAGGGCCCAGGCTGAGAACCCCAGTCTAGGCGATGGGTAGGAGTTGAATGCAGGGTAAATTCTAATCGCCGTCCTGCAAATGCCATCTACCAGCAGGCTGATCCCTGCCGCCTCCGTCTCAGCGTCCTCATCCATGAAATGGGTGGGTTGGCGTTTACAGAGTGGCTCATACACACCAGACTCTGAGCCACACCCTCACAGAGATCCAACGCTGCAGCCCCTGGCTTTGTCCGGTTTCTCCTAGAACCAGACCCAGAGACAAGGATTTGAGAGAAAATAGTTTATTTGGGGAAGTGAGGAAGGGAGAATAATCCAGGGCAAGGGAGGCCACCAGCAATGGGTGTTTATGAAGCAATACCTACCGCAGGGGGTGATAAAAGAGTTAATCCCGTGGGGGAAGACTTGGAAATGAGGCAAAATACAGACCTCAGAACTATTCTACTCCAGGTCCAGAGGGTTTCTGGGCTGTCTTTACACCAACACATCGGCACAGATGCAGAGACAGCGGATGGAGCGCCCTGATGTGTCCGAGGGATGTGAGATGGTGTCATTCCTTTACCCATGGTAAGAAGTGAAGTTTTATACATCTGAAAGAGTCTGGCACAGCGTCTGGTGTCCTAGAAGGTCATCAGTAATATGTCTTGTATTAAATTGTATGCCATTCAAGTCGTGGGTCGGACAAGCAGGGTTCTTTGGAAGGGCTCTGGGCCATTTCTCTGAATCAAGTGGAAAGGCTGAGCACTGGGGCTTCAGAAATAACGGACCCAGGGTGGCTCTGGTCCCACATATCTCAGCAGCAGCAGGCGTTCATGGCCTTCTCTTTGAACAGTGCTCTGGGGGCCTCACTGCACTCACCTTCCGCCTTGTGTAACTGTAGAGTCAAGATCTGGGGGACATGACTCTGATTGGTCTTAACTTGGTCCTAAGCTCTGCCTCATAGTCAGGGCTGGTCGGGGTGAGAGAAGCATCCGACCACATCACAAGGAGTAGTGCAGGCAACTCCGGGAGGGATGCTGAGCCCATAACAAGCAAGAGTTGTGTGTGGCCCTCCTCCCCTCCCTGCCACCCTATGCATACACACTTTCTTATTTTCATAAATACAATTTCAAAATGGGGACCCATCCTCTCTATAATGGAAGATAATCTTAGTCTCATTGGCTATTGCATCTGGAGAGAATGGAGCCATTCTTCAAGTTGAAAACTCTAGACAATGGCATTTCTTCACTAGTTCCACGCTTGTCCCTCAATAGGCAGGCATTCCCAGGAGACCAGAGACACTAACTTAATTGTTTCATCACCATTTACCACAGGCCGCTAGTCCCATCCCAGAATGTGAACGAGAGGCTCATGCTTCTCACGTGACCTTCCCCAAAAATTCTACAACGGAAGGGTTGCTGATGAGACAGATATATGTCCACCATCCTTACTTATAAGGGAGGCTACGGTGGTAATTCACTTCCAGGGAGGTGAGGGTCTCAGCGGAAAACTAGAAGTTCCTGAAAAACCCTGGTAACCACTAGCATTCAAAAAGTGTGTGATTTTCAGTGTGTTATGCAGAAAATATTTAGTCACAGTGAAGTGCAATTCCAGAATTTCTGGTCCCTCAACTATTTGGTAACACAGTGGCTCAAAGTTCATGATCCGTTCTGTCAAATGATTTAGGGCTGCTGCAATGCCCCCTCCCCTCATTTGCCAGATTTCTCGGGGAGCCCCTGAGGGTGCCAGAGGAAAGGGTTCATTGACGCTGCTCTGGGAGATGTAAAGATTTAGACCAGCTAGCACTGTGGAGGCTCAGACATGGGAAGCCTGCAGAGCAGGACCTTAAAATGGGACTCTTCTTGTCTTGGTTTGACTGAGACATGAAGATGATGGATTACTTGTCTTGTTAAAGAGAGACCACTGTGAGACATTTTAAAGTAGGAGTTCAAAACACATTCAGACAACACTTACATTTTGTCAAGCTGTGGACATAGAAGAATTTGCTTCTATTTCATTTTAAATGCCCTTTATATAATGACAAACAGTACCAGTCAGGATGGAAGAAACAGTATGAGTGAAATCATCCAGTATGTTTGGAAACAGCAAGTGAAGTTATAGCCCTTTCATCTTAAAAATAGCACCTGCCGGGTCCTAAGCATTTGAGTCCACACTTAACCACACGGAAAGGCATGGCTCCCCATAAATTATCCGCCTTACAAAGTGGCTCTGACAGGAAACCATGAGTACCTTGACGGACTTACATGCATTTCAAAGAAGGGATGTACTTGGTTGTTTGTTTCTATTTTTAATTTTTTCTCAAGCCAGTTCTTAAAACAGATCTCCCCCCAAAGAAATGTCATTGCTGTTTTAGAAGAATCTTCGACTGCAACCGTGTGTAAATCACAGTTGGTAATTGCCAGGGTTCATGTCATCAAAAGAGACAAGAATGCTTTGGAGCTGAGCTATAAACCTGTGATATTAGTCACATGGAGGAACATAATGCTTGGGCAGTAGGTTTAGATAAGAAATTCTGACCGAAATGTCTACGAAATAAGGGTTAGTTCGCTAGTAACATTCCTCCTAAGTTAACATTTAATAAACAATAGCTTTCTGATGCTCACATTATTCCTAGGATAGATGGAACCAAATGAATCTATCAGTATGGAAAAAAAATCCCTTCACAATAATTCAACTTTGAGAATGAGGATGGGAGATGATCCTTCCCCCAGTTCCAGTTTTATTACCCAGGAAGCAGAAATGACTACAACAACCCTTCCAGCTCCCCGCCAGACGTGGATGCCTCCAATACCATCTGTTCTTTCCATATTGCCATCAGCTGCTTGGAAATGGCACTTTTTAGAGGGACTTTTTTTAGTGGTAACTAATCATGCTCCAATTTTAGCAACAGCAGTTGACCTGTGTTCAGAAAGATAATTTTTTCCCAACAGATTTCTACTAGGAAAGAATGTTTACCTGATGGGACTCTTCTGGGATGGGCCACAGTGGAGAATTCCTTTCATTCTTTCCCCTCATTCTAGGGCAGACTCCATTTGAGAAGCACGGGTTCTCATCTAGGGCTGTGCTGTCATGGGTTTGGGGAGATATGCTGAATGATTTCAGTACCGAGCCAGGTAAAAGGAGTGAGGGGGCGTGGAGGAGCAGAGAGGGGCGGGCAGTTCCATGGGAGCCTAGCCCTCCCAATTTCCAACTGTGGGATCCCAGAGAAGTCACGTCCCCGGGCTCCCTTTCCTTCATCTGTTAGGGGTGATAACACCTCTTACATACTTACTGCATAGATCCTTTTAGGGGCCAAATGAAACAAAGTAAATGAAAGAGCTTTGAAAATTACAAGGCCTGTTCAGCATTATCATTAGTTCTTTCAAGAGGAATTTGGATCCTATGTCATGTGTGCGTCAATAAAGTTACGAAAGAAAGCAAGTGTTCACTTCTGGCCACGTACTGATGAACATGGTGCAGGCGTTCCTTTCCATTCCCAACACATAAAATACCCAATAAGTATTTTCAAAGATGCTTTAGAAATGCATATCCAAGCTTGAAAGAAAGGGAAACCCCTAGATGCCATAAATGAAGAGGGAAATCAAAGCCACAATAATAAGTGAACTAATGCATGCCACCACAGCGTGGGGTGTGTTAGACTTGGGTGCAGGCCTGGCATCCAAAGGCTTTGGGGTTTTGATGCTTTTGGAGGACAGAAGCTACGTCCTTGGGCAGACGGGATGTGCGATCTGGGTAAATCCAGGTTTGGGGCAGGGCCTGATGTTTATACAACCTGGGGGGAGTGTCCTCTTTAAGGAAAAAAATTTTTAATTACAAATACAAAATTTGGTACAAAAGTAATATTTATTTAAAATGAGAAATCACCCAAATTAACAAATTTTAAAAGATGTAAAAGAGTATTTTTAAAATAATATGTCAATCATGATTACTGAATATATAATAAATAGAATTATTAGAACTATAGAATGCATTAGAGAATATAACTATAGAATAATTATATATATGGAATCTAAAAAATACAAGAAACTAGTGAATAAAACAAAAAAAGGAAGCAGACTCATAGATATAGAGAACAAACTAGTGGTTACCAGCAGGGAGAGGGAAATACAGGGCTAGGAGAAAAAAAAGGCTTATTATGGGATTATATAAAATCATGTGTGTGAAACTTTTGAAAATTGTAAAGCACTATAGAATTAAAGACCCTTTCATTCAATAAAAAAATTCTTTAAAGAGGAAAAATAGTGTACATAAAAATAATATATTAATCATGATTTACTGTATATAATTTATAATTATAACTATATAATACATTATATAATTATAACTATATAATATAATCATAATTATATAATAATATATTAAATACTCTATCAATATATAAACTTCCTACCACACTTTAAAAATATTTCCTAAATTTTTGCCTGCCTACTTTTTGATTACTTTATATGGTAACAATATAATATCATATTTCTTAGAGAAGATAAAACATTAATAAAGTTTTTTTCTTCTGGCATGATTAATTTAAATCTATTATAATTAATGATATTTTGATAAAGTTTCTTTTAGCTTTGTAACCCATTATTGGTAATGTCATGTGGATTTTTAGGTTGTTATCAAATTTGCTTCTTTCATACATGACTTGTAAGATTACAGGGCACTTAAATTATGAAGAGACTGGCTGTAAATATTCTTTGAATTGACAACACTCGTTGACCAGATTGTGATCTATGCCCTTGTTTTTGTAGTGAATTATAAGTTTTATTTTTATCTTCTTCAGTGTCAGCATTTAATATTAAACAGTAAGAAGTTTAATCTTTTTTCCCAATGTGTTCATATTACTCCTTCCTTTTTATTAACTGGTAGGAGAATTATGCTTAAGCACATGAACTCCAGGCATCTGTGGACTTGAACTTCAAGACGCAGACAGAGGAAAAATTAATGCACTTAAGGGGGCATACCTGACGAAGAGAGAAAGGACACATATCACACATGTGCACGCGCACACACACACACACACTCTCATATATAGATGGAGAGAGACAGACAGTCAGTAAAAATATTGGAAATGAAGATATTATTAAAGAAAAACCAAAATGGAAGCCCCAGTTTGAAAACTGCCCTACACCAAATACTCATAGTCACATAACCAAAGTTTAAACTGTCCTGATTTCCCCACTATGCTAACTCTGACCTTCAACAAAACTCCCATTTCAGTGGGTTAGAGGTAACATGAACTGTCATAAACCACCTCGTTAGGACTTTTGCCAATGATGACCTTTCTTCCTACAGTTGTTGGCTGGATCTTCAGCAAGAAAACTCAAGTTGAACACAAGATCTCCCCGTGTCGGGTAACCTTCCAGCATCCTGGCCGGTCAGCCTGGAACAAGCAGGCCTCTGCAGTGTGCTACCCTAGAAGAGATGTAAGTTCCTAGGGACCCATCACAACAGAAAGCAACAGGCTTCCTTTCTTCTTTGCTCTTTACTAGCAGAGCTGTAGCTGGTGAGAGCTCAGCTTTGACCACTTTTCCTCTCCAAGTCTCCCCGCTTGTAAAGAGTTGTTTTCTCGCTTAATAATAGGTTCCTATCAAGCAAAGCTCTCTGCACTTTCTCTTGATGATGTAAAGCGACCCCCTGGCCTGAAGAAGCCCAGGGTCAGGCAGCAGAGAGCAGGAAAGCATGATCTGAAGAGCCGCACAAGGCGTGTCTCATACACACTCATATACTGGTTGAATTTTCTCCAGTGACTGCCCATTATTGAGCTAATCAGAAAGATTCTACCTTCATTGTTGAAAAAAACATCTATTTGTGTAAGTCTTCCCTTTAACAGGTTAGAGGAGAAAAACCATATGATGTCCTTAAAAGATCCAAAAAAAAAAAAAAAGATTTGTTATAAGTCAACATCATTCACGATTTTTTTAAACAAACATAAGAGCCAGAAAACTTCATTAACATGATAAATGGTATCCTCTGAGAGCCCTCAGCATGAATTATATTAAATGGAGAAAAATGACAAAGACAGGAAAAAAAAAAAAAGGTATCTGCTATCACTCTTTGTAGTCAGTGTTGTGCTGCAGGTCTGGACACTACAATAAAAGCAAGGAAATAAGTCAGAGGTATAATGATTAGAAAGGAAGAAATAAATTTCATACCATAGGGTTTCCAATATGGAATATTCAATAGATTCTGTCAACAAACTGTTAGAACTGATGAAAGAGTTCGAGTTTGTACAAGATCATGTACAAAACTATATGATACACTAACCACAACATTTTAGAAAGGATAATTTTTAAAAGATGCCATTTGCAACATAACCAAAATTATAAGGAACCAAGGAATAAATCTATTGAAGATGCTCTAAGAAATTGTCTTTTTTCAAGATCTTTCCCTCTAGTTAGTGGAAAGACAGCTCCAAATATATACTCTCATTACAGTGGGATAGAGGTAACATGAGCTGTCATAAACCACTTCATTAGGACATTTGCCAATAATGACACTTTCTTTCTATAGTTGTTGACTAGAATTTCAGCAAGAAAACTCAGAAACTTTTGGAGCGTCACCTATTCTCTCTCTCTCTCTCTGGTTTCTTTTTCTTGTCTTCACTTATTCAGTTAAAGTGTACTGCACTTTTATTTAGTTATACCAAAATAAATGGAAAGAAAATCCTGAAGCAGGAGATGAATGTAAACTGGGAAAATCTTGCAAAATCAAAATAATTCTTGGTGCTTCCAGAGACAGAAGAAAGCACTGAAACAGACCCACTCTCTCTGGAGGAGAGTGAAAGTTGACAACCTCTGGAATTAAAGATGACATTTGCTGCCTCTTATTTCTTAGATTCCAAATGGTATCGTCGACTGTAATATGAACTTGATCTCTTTTTAACTGGTATCATGAATACAGTCCATTGGCCAAAGAAAAAATAAAAGTGTGTTTGCTATCAAGAGACTAGTAATGCTACCTGACATGGGAACACGTGCTTTTCAGTTTCCAAAACCTATTCATAAACATCGTCTAATTTGATGCTCACAGCAATTTTCTGGGATCCACAGAAACAGCATCAATGTGTAGGAGGAAAGTTTCAATTAATCATCTCTATGAGGGCAGCAGCAAGCTTAGAGGACAGCAATGTTTATCAGGGTTAAAAGTAAAATAATGGGTCAAATAAAAATAAACTTCATCCATGAAAGAAATAATTGATAAGGTGGACTTCATTCAAATTAAAAACTTCTGCTCTGCAAAGGACAAATATATGTCAAGAGAACAAGACAGGCCACAGATTGAGAAAAAATATTTGTAAAAGATATATCTGACAAAGGACTGTTATCCAAAATATATAAAGAACTCTTAAAATTCAACAGTAAGAAAATGAACAACCTGATTTAAAAATAGGCCACAGCCCTTAACAGACACCTCACCAAAGAAGATACACAGATGGCTAATAATCATATGAAAAGATGCTCCATATCATATATCATCAGGGAAATGCTAATTAGAACAACGGTGAGATACCACTATCCACCTGTTAGAATGACCAAATTCCAGAACACTGACAAGGCCAAATTCTGGTGAAGATATGGGGCAACGGAAACTCTCATTCACCACTGGTGGGAATGCAAAATGGTCCAGCCACTTTGGAAGACAGTTTGGTGGTTTCTTACAAAACTAAACATACTCTTACCATATGATCCAACAACTTTGCTCCTTGGTTTACCCAAAGCAGATGAAAAAGTACGCCCACACAAAAACCTGCATGTGGATGTTGATAGCAGCTTTACTCATAAACTCATAATGGCAAAACTTGGAAGCAAACAAGATTGTCTTCAGTAGATGAATGGATAAACAAATTGTGATCCATCTGGATAATGGAATATTATTCAGCGCTAAAAAAAGAAATGAGCTAAAAAAAGACATGGAGGAATCTTAAATACGTATTACTAAGTGGAAGAAGCCAATCTGAAAAGTCTATGTACTGTATGATTCCAACTATACAACATTCTGGAAAAGGCAAAACTATAGTAAAAAGATCAGTAGTTGTCAGAGGTTAAGGGAGAGTTAGGGATAAAAAGGGGAATTAAGCACATAGGATTTTTAGGGCAGTAAAACTACTGTGTATGATACTGTCATGCTGGGTCCACACCATCATACATTTGTCAAAAGTGATAGGATGTGGGCTTCCCTGGTGGCGCAGTGGTTGAGAATCTGCCTGCCAATGCAGGGGACACGGGTTCGAGCCCTGGTCCGGGAAGATCCCACATGCCGCGGAGCAACTAAGCCCGCGTGCCACAACTACTGAGCCCACGTGCCTAGAGCCCGTGCTCCACAACAAGAGAAGCCACGGCCATGAGAAACCCGCGCACCGCAACGAAGACACAAAGCAGCCAAAAATAAAATAAATTTAATAAATTAAAAAAAAAAAGTGATAGGACGTACAACAGTAAGAATGAAACTTAATGTAAACTATGGACTTTAGGTGATGATGATGTATTGGTGCAGGTCCATAGATTGTAACAAAGGTACCACCCTGGTGGAAATGTTGATGGAGGTTGTGCATGTGAGGGAGCAGGGGTGGTATATGGGAACTCTCTGTACTTGCCGCTCAGTTTTACTGTGAACTGAAAACTTCTCTAAAAAATAAAGTTATTAATTAAAAAAGGAAATGACAATAAAAAGCCTCAAGATTTAACATTTCAGTTAAGAGATTTTAATCGCAGTACAGGATGGATTCCATTTTAGTGTTCTGCAAGAAACAAATTTAACAAGTCGATCTTTTTCTAACCCCTTACAGAAAACCCTGAGTAGAAATCAGAATTCAGTCGACAAGTCAGTGCAAGTTGAAACCCCGAATGGCAGGGCAGCTTAAGTGTTTTACACATGTGTCAAAAGATCAGCCAATTTAATTAGAGTCTTGGTCCTCTGCCAAGCACAGCAATGACAGTGGCATTATCAGTGGAACCAATTTGGGATCGTCTTTTCATTCCAGACATATGAATCACTCTAGGTATTGGAATAACAGCACAGTGGCTTCTCCCAAAGGAAAGGATTGCAGGATGCCTCAGCACATAGGCAACAAGATCGGAAATACTCAGTTGCACACACATGGAAAACAGCGATCCGATCTTGCAGCATCTCTTTGAGAAGCCCAGGATAGACAGGAGAGAACGTGCGAATGTTCTTTCACTTAGAAGATGAATGTGATTAAATGCACATTTCATGAAAGGTGTATGTGTTACCTGTCCCAGAATGTGTTGGTTCTAGTCTGAAATGCATGCTGAGTTATCCCAACCATTTACAACTTTTAGCATTGCAGATGGTCAGAAAATTGACTGTGACCCAAATTTAGCCTCTCTCTCTCTCTTAACTCTTCTGGCACAATGAGAGCTGTAGGATCACAGATCATTTATAAATGCTTCAATTCCATCAAACTTATTACTCACTTTATTTAGACTATATCTCATTTTAAAATTTTTAGGTGTTTCTTATTTAGAGTATACATTTTCCCATTCTCTTGGTTTAATTAATTTATAGGTGAAAATTGAGCTAGACTTTTAACTTTTTTCAAACAATTGCTTTTCTCTCTGAAATATTCTCTCTTGGATAATTCTTGTTATTTCCTGCAGCACAACACAGGCACCACTGTACCAGGAGGACTTCCAAAACTCCTTCTGAGTGTAAATGTCTCTTGCATTCTCTTCTGTCCAGTTTAACTAGCCAAGATTTTGTCTCTCGCCTCCTGGATGTGAGGAACAGGAGTGTTGGGACCCGGTATGGTTATCAGCATAGAAGAGATGCTCTTAATGTTTAATGAATAAATTAAAGTATGAATAAAGGATGGGAACAAGTTCTTTCTTATTTCTT